>NW_004955405.1:2122109-2271100 GCF_000276665.1 Chinchilla lanigera | reverse complement strand
GTTTCAGCTGGGAACCGTGGCGGTGTGGGTGAGCACAGACTCGAGCCCAGGTGTCTAGCCCCTCCTGGAACACTGGATCTCCAGAGGAGGCTATAGATTTTATACAACAAAATTAAACTTCTGATTAAATTCTTATGTGACCTCAGGCAAGCTACTTACTCAAAGACTTAGTCCCTCATCTATAAATTGAGAACACTGTTGCTGACCATGCCCCTAAACACTAAATAGGGCATACAAAAAATTAAGATGGTGTCTATTAGATCTCAGAAATTGAAAACATAGGACTATACAGCAAATTACTGCATTGATGAATAAAAAATAAATATATTGATAAGAATAATACATTTTATTACATTTTCTTTCTCCAGAAATGTATTTTATATATCTTTGGATGAATTAGACTAATAAGGTAGCTTAGTCTTGGATTGTTATCCTACCCACTTTTGTGCAGTGATGCTGGTAAATGAGGATATCTAAATACTGAACTGAAACTTTTTCACTCTGTATAGGTTAAATTTAATTTTTATCTTATTTTGTGCCCCTTCTTACATTTATATATGATAGTGATTAATATATAAGCAAATGTATTAAAAGTAATTTGATAAAGATACTGCCAAAAGCCCTAGCAAATGGTTGTATAATTTCCAAGTAAGAGAAATGTACTCAAAAACTATCATTTCATTCTGAGCACACATACTAAATATTAAAGTGCATTACAATTGTATTCAACTTCTTTCTCTATCAGGAAACCATTAAAATGACTCTTAAATTTAATTGCAGTTAGTTATTTTCTGAAACTAATAATTAGAAGATTTTTTGAAAACAAAGCTCTTTGTATTTCCAACCATATTATCCTATACTGCTTTATTCAACCCGTAGTTCATAAGAGCAAAAGAATTAATCAGTGCATTTTTGTTTTTCATTCTCTATGGTGCCCTTTGAAGCTTTCCATTATAAAAAGAAAATTATGAAAATAAAATAAAGCACAAGTCACCTTAGAAAGCAATGATCTGAAAACAAAGTCAAAGGGCTGAAATAGTTTTAAAACCTTTATAAATATTGAGAATAAAATGGCAGAAGTAAAATGAAATCATAGCCCAGCCCTCTGAGATCCAAGCAGCAAATTTACAATGCTACTCTACAATTCATTTAATATTTTCATTAAAATGGAAAAACTTAACAAGACTTTCAATTATGTCCATTATACTCCAGAGACCAACTTTTGAAACTAGGCCAACAGATCTAACAGATGAAAACTAAATGGCTTTTTTATATTAATTGTACAATATTAAAGCCAGGCAGAAATACTTAAAGAAATTTAAACTGATCAGGTTTTATTTCACTGAGTTCCTAAAATTTCATATTTTGGGACCCAATGTGATAGAGGCATTTCTTTTCAGAAAAATAGAGAGATAATTTAAAATAAGGGTCACAAAAAATACAAAAGTAGTGAAGAAATAGTTGCACACATTGCATTTCCTTCTTTAAATTAGGACACCAGAAGAAGTTAGACTTTTTATGACATCTTATTAAATATGGCAGAAGATAGCACATATAACTTCATAATTTATCAAATTAATGATTCTATAAGATGGAATTTATCTTTCATTTGAACACACAATTTCCTGACACTAAGAGGAGTTGTTCATTCATAAAACATAATCCCCAAGGTAACCTAGTCTTACATATTTCTGAAGTCTGCTGAAAAAGACTATTTTTTTTTTTTTTTAACCAACTAGAATCTAATCAACCTATCCATATTTCCCTCTGGGCAGAACATTCTTTTTCACATTTGATTTGATGCATTTATTGAAATTCTCCCATATTTAAATCAGAATTATTTTCTTGACCACAATTGATTTATCACTGTTTATTTGCCCTCCCTGGGGTCACAGTGCACCATGAGTTTCCTGTCAAAGTGTATAACAAACAATAAAGTGGCACTATCACCTTGAACAGAGCTCTGAGAGAATGAAGGGTCTTTCAGCTGCGACGGCCATCTTGTTATCATGCAAAGCCAGAGACAAAGCCAGAAGAGAATGCAAGCTGGTGTCTGTTCATTTCTAAATACAGCTGCCTGAGATCAGTCATGCCACCGCCCTACTGCACTCTGATCAAGTAATTATAGGTTTGTTTTTCTTTCACTTTTCAAAGATTCATCCAGGCATGATGTAAGTCCAGCACTTTGGGAGGGTAAGGCAGGAGGACCACAAGTTCAAGCCCAGCTTGGGCAACTCAGAAACTTTAGTGAGACTCTATCTCAAAATTTAAGAAAATAAAAAAAAGTTAGGGATATACCTCAATACTAGAGCACCCAGAATTGCTAAATAGATAAATTAATAATATCACTGATAAGATTCTATAAAGGCATATTTTAAGTTAATTAATGTGGTGATTAATTTAACATATTTTAATCATATATTCATTAAGTGTCTGACAATATGGCATGCACTAGAAACTGATTATAAATCTATTTGTTTGCTTTATCATTTCATTTTTCCCTTCCTAAGATATGGAGCTTCTTAAAACACAAATATACTTACTTGATTTGATTTGAGGACCAAAGCAATTTTGGCTAAAAGACAAAATTTCTATGTTAGACTCCTTACAGGAGTGCAGAAGGCAAAGCCTGTTGGAAGCAATTTACTCTTCGTTGCACCTCACAGACCAAAACCACACGAAATAGCAGCTACATAGAATGTCTCAGTGCATAAAACTTATTTTTAAAACATGTTATAATGTTAACATTGATTTGCTTTGTTTTAGAAGTGACGATAACTTACATAGATTCTTTTTAAAAAGAAAAATAATAATATCTTATGTTACAAGAAGCAAAAGAATTTAGCAGTTGAAATATATGTTCTGGGATGGTGTCTGAACTTATACTTCTGCAGTGAGGAAAAATTACTTGAAATATGGGAAGACAGTCATTTAAAAACACTAATACTGCATCTATTTTCATGTGATTTTTCAGACCCAAGTGAATGAGAACATGTAATTTTTTTCTTCTTGGTTTATTATTTGCATGTTCTTCTACCTCTATGTCAGATCTCACCTCACACCTAGTAGCTATCTTTAATTTTTCAATCATAAAATTTTTTATCAGGATTATATAAACATAGCCATATTATTTGTGAAAACAATTATACACATATTGACTTGTCTTGTCCCACTGTTATTAGTCTAAGGGTATGTGTGATTGTATATTGTTCCCCACAGAAGTTTACTTTATTCAACTTTTGGCACTGGAAGCTAGGATTTAAAGTAGGAAATGCAATATAATGTGCAGATAAGCGCAAAAATGAAAATCTGCCATTATACCTTAGTCCTGTATAATGGACAGAGGGAGGAATATCAAAGTGTTGTCATAGCCATACACATCAAAGAATGTTTCACAGATAGCTAGAGTCCTTCTAGAGTTTCTAACACTTTATTCAGTGAATAACTTGATTGCAAATGAATATTTTTTCAGGTGACATAACATTTGCAACTCCAGAAGACAACATCTTTCAATTCTGAGAGTTCTATGATAAACAAGTCATTTTATCTGATATACAGTGACAGATGATTAAGACAGTACATTATACTGTATTCAGAATTCTTTTTTTCAGGACTATCAATCCAGCCATAATGGTACGTTATAAAGACATGCACATTTGGACAGTTCCTCTTATAACAATAGCATTGCAAATGTTTCTGCAGATGTTTGGTGAAGATTGCTTTTGTGAGAGAAAGGATGCTTCAATGCTTATAAGCATAAAAATCTAACACAAGAACAAGGAGAAACACTGCAGTGGGAGTTTGCTGTTCTCAAGTAGTTTTGGAACGGAAGTTTTAATGTGGGACATTGGGTTTAATAAGGTTTTGTACAAAATAGTGGAATAATGTGAATTATATTACCATCTTAAATACAGCAGGGTCTCCCCATAAGAACTAAAGTATTATTTAAGATATCATAGGGAAAACCTCAAGGCCTTATCACATATATACTGGGACTGAGATACCATGTGGATATTTGACAACAGGAGAGCGAACAAAGTCGTTGTCCGCTGATTAGCAGTGTAAAGAGCTTCTGACATTCCACTACTCTGTCCACGTCCTGAGAGTTCCTGTTGGACCCAATGGGGGCCTCAACTGTGAAATATCTTACCTCTTATTTCTTCCTTCCCTCTGCAACTCTCCAACTCACTCAAATGAGGTAAGCTAAGTATCCCTTTTTTAAATGGGAACATAGGAATATATTATATGTATCTATTGTATACAAAAACATAGAAAAGGACTGTAGACTATGGCACCTAGACAACTGCAGAGCCATTAGATAGCAAGAAAAATTTCCATTACTCCAGTGTATTTATGCTGACATATTTCCTAGTCCTAAGTGACTTAGTTTATTATTATTATTAATTTTTGTTTGTTCTTCCAGTACCAGGAATTGAACTCACGACCTTGTGCTTGCCAGGCAGGTGCTGTGCCACTGAGCTAAATCCCCAGCCCCTAGTTTACTATTTTCATCTAATTTTTTTATATATTTTCCCATGAGCTTTGTAAGTACAAAAAAAGTGAATAATAAGAGTGATAATGTTTACCAGTGTAAACAGTGCTTTCCATATTAAAAGAAAAATTATACCTTGATTACCAAGGAACACAGCACTTTAAGACCTCTTCCCTTACTGCATAAAGAATTACGTGATTTATATATGCCAGTAATCAGAAAATAAAATTAATTATAAATTAAAATTAGTTTTTAAATGAGCACTCTAACTTGTTTTAACACTAAGAAAACCATATCAAATAAACCAATACAGTGCATTTTTAGAAATTGGGCCTTCAATGATTTAATGATAATCAAAAGTTATATTATTAATTTTTATTGAATTTGGGTTTGTTGAAAACTCAGTATTTATATCTGTCAGCCTGACTTTGATGGAGATGCAAACAATCACTGTTAGAAACATATTGTAAAGAGTCTCTATTGATGGTACAGACCAATACATTCAACTCATGAAATATATGATCTTTACATACTACAAATATTTACTAATAATAAATAAAAGTTGAACAAAAAGAAAAGACAAATAACAACAACAAAAGATTTGTAATTGACCTACCTAGTCTCAAGATCAGCCTGTAAATACTTATTAGTGAAGAAAATCCCATGTCAGAAGTAGGTGGGCACACTATCAAATAATCACCTTTTGAAATATAAAAAGAAACATCAAATTTATAAAAATAGTGATCATTTCTACTCTCCTATGAAAATTTATGATAGAGTCATGGAAATAAAGGTACATTTTCTTTTTTCAAGAACTGCCAAGAGACCGAGATCTGAGAACAAATTGGAATGAATCGGGAGGAGGAAGGAACAAGAGGTTAAGCGCAAATGTCTTGAAGCACGCAATCCTTAGACAGGAAAAGGTAATTGTGGCATTGCTCAGAGCCAAGAGAAATCTGAACCAAAGTAATAACTAGACAGGGTGAAGCCAGATCTTTTAGGTCCTTGTAGACACATTAGCATTTCTTATTTGGGAAAGAGTAGGTGCAGAATTACAATGGGATGATTGGATTTGCATTTCAAATAACACCAGAAAACAAAGACAAAAGGAAAAACAAAATTGAAGTAGCTACGGTGGGATGTTTCACTGGAAAAGCAGACTAGATGAGATTACTAAAATTCAGTAAGAAACAAGCTACCCTGCTAATCGGGATGCTATTACACATGCAAGCATAAACACTCTGGTTTCTCCTAATGAGAAACACAGGTCTATATAATTTAAAGAGCAAAACAGAAGATATATAATATTAAATAGAGAACTAGGTCCTCTGGAAATGGAAAGGGCCACTAGAGATGGAGAGCAGAGGGAAGGGAGGGAAAAGGAAATTTTAAAAAATTGAGATGTATTATTTACAGGTACCAACGCCCCACAAATCCAACTCCCCAATGAATGCAATCAGCATGTGCAGCAAATTTATCCATAAACATAAAAAAGACCAAAAAAAATCAATAAAAGGGGCTGGGATGGATGCTTCTAGGATCTCTACCATTTTCAGCATTCTGTGAATCCTGCGATTTGAAAGTTGAACCTGCACTTAATGCACAGAATACTGCACTGGTTACCAAAAGTAGTGTCACTAATAGTTGAGGCAGCCATCTCTCCAGAGGAAATGGTCTCCTTGATCCTATTAAACAGATATTTCAAATCAGAAAACTGAAAAGATAATAAGGAATCATTTCTATCTCCAGATAATGAGTTACCTTTGCATCAAACTGTATTTGGTTTCCATACAGGAGGAAAAGTAAGCCCTCTCTTAGTTTAGTGAAAGAGTTATTTTAATGCTTTGGGGAATAATAAGAAAACTTTCTACAAATTGAAAGTGTAGATATAAATTTAAAAATTTGCCAGTCTAGGGGCTGGGGATTTAGCTCAGCGGCAAAGCGCCTGCCCGGCAGGCGCAAGGTCGTGAGTTCGGTTCCCGGTACTGGAGAAAAACCAAAAAAAAAAAAAAAAAAAAAAAATTCTCAGACTCTTTAATACTTAAAATCTTGTCTCACTCCTTACTTGCCGTAGAGGTCAGTGTACTCGCTCTTTAAGTATCAGCTCTCCAAGTATTACGCTCCAATTTTTGTCTTGAAAATTAATCAATCTCTGTAATTTCAATCTCAAGTTTTCTGCCATCTCCTATCAATAACCAAAAAGAATAAGAAAAAAATTAAATGTACTTCTAAACAGAAGCCCTGCAAATTATAAGTATCTCAACTGTGGATAGCAATAAAAATATCGTCAACTTGTACCTGCAGTAAAAGTGGTACTTACATGGAAATAGAAAGGATTACTTTAGAAAATAGCAAAGGCTAAAAATTAATGAATTGAAAATCGAAAGAAAAAAGTTGTCAAGAAAACAATAAAAATCCCAACTAGCAGCAGAGAGAAAATAACAGTCTTAAGAACATAAATTAATTAAAAGGAAAAAGAAAACAAAGGACACAAAAGCAAAATGATTAAATTAACAAAACTCTTATTAATGAACAAGAGAAAGGTCAAATATAAGCAACTTCAGGAATTGAAAGGAGAGCATGATTTTTACGGTAGTGGTGGATAAAAAAATCAGTAATTTTATAGCAAATACGTTTAAGGGGGTTTTGGCAGATAATTATTTTATGAGAGTGCAGTCCACACGAACGGGATTAGTTTCCCTGTAAAAGAGTCACAAGAGAAAGGATGTCTCTTGCTCAGAGACATGAGGACACAGCAAAGCAGCTATCTGCAAACTACACGCAAGGCTTTCAGCACATGGCAAATATTCTGCCTTAATGAGCTTGGACTTTCTGGTCTCCAGAACTGTAAGAAGTAAACGTCCACTGCTTAAAGACATTTAATTGTATCAGTCCAAACAAACTAAAGCACTTACCAAATAAACACAGTAAATATCATTCTTACTCATGATATTTTAAAAATATTTTCCAATGCAGTAAAAAACCTGTGAAAATATGTCCATGCTATTTTGAGTCAACATTGTACTACTTTATGAATTTTAGTAAGTAGATTGTCCACAAAAATTATTTAAAAATATCAGAAAATTAAAACCTCCTCTTATTTGCAAATGATAAAATATTTTTGAAAAGAATAAAAAATAGTGTTATATCCAAGGCTTTTGGATATAACATCAATATATTAAAAATGTTTTCTTTATATTTTAATGTGTTAATTTCATACTTAAATTAGAATATTTTACATAGGTAAAATATAATTGTATGTGATGTGAAATCACAAATAAACTTTGTAAATTAGAAAAAAGGTAAATATATACTAAGATAAAATGTAAAATAAAATTAATATGGATGAAATCTCCCTTCCCAATAGTCGAAAATGCTTTATTTGATACGGTTGCTGCATGAATATTTAACAAATTTTTCTCTTTTCAATAATCTGTAAAACCTACTCAAATATTATTTAGTACAACCACAAGTAAAGTGATTCAGAAAATATTCATCTGGATGTAACACAGATTGCATTTTTGTTTATCTTGCAGTAAGTTAACACAATCTCTACTTTTATTACTAAACAGGTCTATGAAATATATCTTCAACATACATATTTATCAGACATTCTCAATCATGAAATTCTAGAATTTAAAACTCAGAAAATACTTAGTAATTGTAAAATGAAACAAAACTACTCAAAGGAATGTTGATATTTTTCAAATATATTCATTTCTAAATTGAATCATGAATTTGTAGCCAGTAAATAAACATCTTCATTTTTCAAACTAAAATTAACAACTGTTATTCTGAAAAAGTTCCACCTTAGATTGTAAATATTTCATTAAATTTTCCACCTTTCTTTTGTGATGAGAAGCTAGTCAGCTGTCAGGGTTTTACATAACATCGCTGCTGGAACGGAGGAGTGCAAGGTGAAGGTGGGGAATGGGTTCAAGCAGTAGTCATAGGGCAGGTGGCCAAGCTCGGGACAGGGAAGCTTCTGCAGTACTGTGGGCTGTAGCAATGTACTAAGTAACATACTTTCGTCTCACTGGAATCTTACTGGGACTTGATTTTTGTACTAAAAAAGCAGCAGCATTATTAACCTTCACAAAATGCTCATGTTTAGTTAGACTTTTTCTTTCTTTACCTAATCTTTCTCTATGATAGCAACTTGTAGCTATCTGTATGATACTATTTCTCTCTTCCTGGAAACAGTGAGAATCTTGATTTTTCTTTTCAGGGTCACAGTATACTGGCTTAAATATCCTTATTCCTCTATCGCTTTTCTATAATTTGCACACAGTACACTTCTGAACAGTAAAATACTGGCAATGATCTCATTCTGATGGCTATATTCTCTAGGCCAAGCTTCTTCGGGAGAAAATCTTGCAAATTTTCTTCCTTATTTTTGTCTAAAACCCATATACAAAGTTTTGATGTAGAAAGGCCATATCATTATCTGATGACATATCATTATGTGATGACAAAAGTCACCTACAAGGCAAGGGAAGGACCGTTGCAACACAATTGGCACCTTAGGCTGTAAAATAAAGTGTTCTCTCTTGACAAGTGGTAGCCCCAGCTATTCAGTCACTTTCCTTGTGGGTCATGTGACACTTCACAGGTCTTGCATACCTCCAGTAGTACATGAGCGAGTCCCCTAAGGTAATGTCCAGGACCTTCCTGATTTACTGAGGTACAATGGTCAGCTCTAGATTGCTACTACTACTATATGTTTTATGCTTAAAACAAGTATACTTTGCTTATTTAAGTGAGTTTTACATAGTTTTTCTTGTTTCTTATAGTTAAGAGTATCATTGAAATCACTGTCCCTGAGTTTTATAGTTGTTAATGACAATTTATTTAGCAATGCAATGTATATTCTTTCTTGTTTTGTATGAGTGCACGTTTGCAGTACATACTGATTACTTTCCTTCTGGGGAGTCACTTTACAGAACATTTTAATTGTCTTTCATCCCTGTCCCCTTTCCTCCCTCCCAACTATATCCATCTCTTCATCCCCTTCCAATTTGAGAAAGCCCTTTCTCCCTACTTCCTATTATCTTTTATTTTGCTGTTTATTTCTCATGTAAGAAAATCATTCAGTAAATAAGCTTGTATTTCTGGACTATGCTGTGTGAATGTGGATTAAGTGTGTGATGTTGGGATTAAAGGTGTGGATAATGGAAGCCCCACCATGGGTGTGAGTGGTATCAATCAATGTGTTTGTAATCTGGGTAGAATATAAAGGGACAGAAGGGAGGCAGGTTTGCTTTTGCTGCTTCACCGTCTCCTGCCTACTTGCCATGGAGTGTTTGTCCTCTGCAGTGCCCCTGTGTCGTGCAACCCTGCCTTGGAGCCATCTGACTATACCCTGAAATCTCCACAAATTGTGAGCTAAAATAAATCTTCTATCCCTTAACTTTGGGTGTTACATATTTTGTCTCATCAATGGCAAGATTTTGTTGGCAAAGAACTCCAGTCTTAGGAAAAATGAATTCCAAGCAAAGAATGGCCAATCGAGTTTCATACCTATAGGCCAGTGATGGTGACCCTTTTAAAGCTTTCAATGATACAAATATTTCACAGCAGCATGCATCCCATAGGTTCATCACCATTGCCACTGCATCAACAGGTCTTGCTTGTTATGCTAAGAAAAGCTATGCCAAACTTGTCTTAATGGGCTGCTAGAAACTTCAAGTTAAACTTTTTAGACTAATGGAAGTTTAAATGGAGGGTAATCAGATTTGTGTGTGTGTGTCAAAGGAAAATGATCCAGATTTTAATTTATATATTAGCTTTCCCATTGTTGGAATAAATTACCAACAATTTCAAGGGGAAGAGGTTTAATGTGTTTCCCATATTCAGAGGGTTCATTCCATGGTTGGATGACTCCAAGGCAGAAACATTATGACTGAAGGGCATGGAATAGTAAAGCTACTTAATTCATGGTAGCTGGGAAGTAAAGTAAGGCACAGTGCCCAAGAAAGATCCAGGGAACAGATATAGTAACCAGTTCAAACCTCCACCACACACACAGGCACACCCAATCCATTTTATTTTTTTTTTGTTGTTTGTTTGTTTTTTTTTGGTTTTTCTCCGGTACCGGGAACCGAACTCACGACCTTGCGCTTTCCAGGCAGGCGCTTTGCCGGTGAGCTAAATCCCCAGCCCCCCAATCCATTTTAACAGCTACAACACCTTAATGTATGCACCTGATATTTTAAGTATATAGAACATCCTTAATGCAGAAGAGTTCTACTTATATCATCATGTGGACATACATACTAAGTAATCATTCACTAGTAAAATTCAACTTACTTGAAAACAAAAGTTTAATTTTTAAAAATCTGTAGTGCTTTTGTGAAAAGTGTTTGTGACATTAGAATTTCTCTGCCATTTCAAAATACAGAGTCCTGGACATATGCTAAATCTGTAGAATCTGACACTCTAAGGATGATTCTTATGAATCTGCATTAATGAAGGTTTCTGGGTGTTGCTCATTGAAGCTGGAAAACCACTGCTCTTCACTTATTCACAGAGAGACCATCTGCTTATCTGCAGTGAAAAGGCAAGCTGGACTTATGCCAAACACCTGTTCTCCCATCTGCCAGATACCTTGACCTTCCAGCCTGGTTGGATGGCCTCCTGTTGGCGGTAGCTCAGTCCAGTCCCCCAGTGCCTACACAGAGTCCAATGGGTATATTTTTCTTCATATGTTTGGCTATTACTATTGATACTTAAACTCAAATCTCCAAATAAATTGTTATCATTGCTCTCTCTGTAAATCTTTGTTCATCTTATGAGAGCAAATATAATATAATGCTCAGTTACTTTTGTCTGATTTCATGCTAAAGTTTGCTTGGATTCCAAGGTTTTAATTACTTGCATTTCTACTTTCACTCCTCTGATGAATTTGATCAAGGATTCCTTTTGGTTTTTTGCTGGTTTTCTTTTGTTGTTGTTACTTGTTTTTTTTTTTTTGTTTTGTTTTGTTTTTTTGAGAGAGAGAGAGAGGGTCTCGTTTTGTAATTCAGGGTGGACTTGAACTCAGTATATAGCCCGGGATGGCCTTGAATTTGCAGTGATTTTCCTGCCTCTGCATCCTGAGTGCTAGGATTACATGAAAGGATCTCTTTTCCTTATATAATACAATAAAACTTGTGATCTCTGCCTAGCACCATAGTTTTTCTTTTATTCATTTGGCCTCTTTACTAGAGCTTTGTCTACTTAAGTGATCAGCAATATTTTCATGCCTTTTTTAGAAATCAAAGCAGAGACACATATCAAAAACATAATTTAAGCAATGGCTATCTGCAATTTCTGAGAGGAACTCATTCATGTTTCCTTTTCATCCAATTAACACAGTTTGGTTTTGATTATTGTTTAAAATTTTTTTTATTAAGCATGTACTATGTGCTAGTTTCTGTGATAAACTTCAGGACAAAATGAACAAAATAAAATATGAAACCCTGGCCTTCAAAATCTTAGAGAAAGAGCTCTATAGGAGTTGATTTTGTAAGAAATGATTTAATAAATTATTTACAAATATTCATGTTTTCTTTTCAAAAATCCCATTGCTTTGTGTGCTATGCCTCAGAAAATCTAAGACAGCACTGTTGAGAAATTGAAAATACTCCTTTTGCATTTCTAAAACTCTTGCCAAGCCAAAAGGAAATCGTGAGTGGGCTGAGAGCAGAATGTCTGGGCACCGGGCAAGCTTGTGTTATCTGTGGGAGACGCCTTCCTGCTCGCATGCTAACTCTTCTATTCCTTAAAATAATGGTCATTACCAAGCAGCAGAGAGCTAAGGATGATACTGCTGTGACGATTAATCTATAGCATCCCACTCCCTGCAGGAGACTGCTGCTGAGAGATTCATCTAACTAGATCCCACTGCACCTGCTGAGGGATGCAGTTGTCAGGTACATATCCCCCATGGACTGTGCTTGGCAATACTGCTGGGTAGTCAACCCCCACAGGGGCTTTGCATGGTGGTGCTGTTGTTGAGTATGCCCCCTGGTGGGATTCTGCCAAGCAGTGCTGCTGGACTCAGATGAGCTTCTTGTGGACCTCCCCTCACTGTTATGTCACAGTTAACTCTTTTCTTTCTTGTTACTACCTAAGTAAATCTTACCTATGTCTGCGTATTTTCTTTAATGCCTTGGTACTCCACTTCCCCGGCACACCAGGGCTATGCAAAAGAAACCTCTTAACAAACACTAGGATATCAATTTATGGAAGAAATGGGAATGGTTAACACTATGAAGACAAATATATAAAATTGATTGAAAATTATTGGATTGGATGAGTTTACTAGAATAAGTGAAATTGTGTCACTTACCTCCACCCTGGGACAAGTTAGTGAGGTGAGGTTCTTGAAAAAATATAAAAATATTTATAAGAAAAATAAAAATCTTCAATCTTTTGTTCATATCAATATAATTCAGAAGATTTTTAACCTTGTTAAGGGCAACACAATTTGGGGAAAACATTGTGTTGCTGCAAATGGTTCTGTAATCAGTGGCCTTTTTCAATAATTCATTCATTCATCCAATATTCATTTAGTGCCTATTTTAAATCCTCCCTGATTTATCCAATCATGCTAGGATAACACAGTGAGTAAAAGCCCACATTTCCTGTCCTCAGAGGATTTCTGTTTTTGATACAGAAACTGATATTGCACAGTAGCACAAATGTAACTCTCGCATAATGAGGGTTTTTACTATGGAAACACATGGTGTGTTGAGACTGAAAATAGGAATTGATGTGGTCTGGGAGATCTTGGAAGGCTCCTTTGAGGACATGATGACCATGCTCATTTGCCCTGGCAGGGAAGACAGAAGTGACAAAGTGATGGCAAGAGGGCTCTGGGATGGCTTTACACTCAACTGTTCTGCCTGCTCTAAGAGGAGAATGGTGCCTTCTTGCTGGGACAAAATACTCCATACCCACAAATTAAATTCTGGTTCATGGTTACAGTCTCTGACCAGCAGGCTCCTAGGCAGAATGGCAGGGCAGAGGAGCCTGGCAGAGGAAAGGCTGCTCACTTCATGGCAGCCAGGGAGCACAGCGAGAACCCAGGAGCAAGGGAGGTGGAAATCCTTCACAGGCCCTGCTACCGGTGACCTGGCTCTTGTGATCAGGGCCTCCTCCAACATCACTTTTAACTTTCAACTCCTAAGTGAACCACGGCAGTCCTACTGGACTGTATTATAGCCCTGTGATACGCTCACCTCCCAAAAGTGCCCATAGGAGTACATGAGGCTCTGAGGGACATCTAGATATGAACCATAACCTATAGCACACTTGGGAAAGTAAGTATCATGATAACTTAATTTTAAAAATTAACAAGAAAAATTAAGCTTTAGCTGATAGCAAAATGAATCTATTTACTAAAAAATGGAAAAAATAAAATTTAAGTACACTATTTCACAAACAGTATGGAAAATTTAAACTGGTTGCCTTCAAATACTACAACCACATATAATAAGGCAAAACTTTTGCTTTGGAGAACAATTCCTTTTGCAGAAATTCATAATTGCTTTTAGGAAATTATAATCAACATATTTCTTTTAATTTCTCACCCTCAAATAGGTATTGAACCTTAGGAAGTACTTCCTTCTATGAAATGTAGTCCATGGAATAAATTTTGACCACTCCTCGTATAAATTCTTAAATAACTTAAATGATGATAAAATTAACAGTATCATAATTCAGCAAAAGAGAAATCAGAACAAAATTGTTTGAATCAGGTCCTTTTTGTACTTCCTAATTTGGGGTCCCAGATTAAATTCATTAACTGCTCTAAGGCTGACCTATAAAATCAGAAAAGAAGAGCTTTAGACTAAAATTAATTCTGAAATGTTAGGCAAGGCTAAAAAAGTCATAATTCCACATCTTGCTTCAAATATTCCAACTAAATTCAGTTGTTTTTCCTGTAGTCTATCATGTTTCCAAAAACCAAGACTACTCAGCAATTCCACCTTTCACTTTCCTACAGTATCAGTGGAAAAATGACCTTGATTTTCATGTAGACTGAACTTGACTATTACTGTTCAAGAAGACAAATGTACTAAGCAATAGTAATCAATTGTACTGGAAAGACTGGCTAGAGATAGGAAGAGAAAACTATGCTTTCTTGTTTTAATGAAAATGCAATTCACTTATAAATGTGAAAACTGTTCCATTTGTGTAAGTCATTGCCTGTCAACTGGTGTACACAGAAATGTTCATCTACAGTGCATTTAAACATTCTGCACTCTAGCAAGATAGGTATGATGCACAGGCTCTCTAACAAATCTGTCTGAAAGGAAGTATAGGTTATCAAGGAAATCTTATCACCTTTTTGCTTCAGTCATAATGCGTTTCTTAATTATAGATAATATAACCAACTCTAGAAGATCAAATAATGCCAGTATATAGAAATGCATTTTCTAAGTTTTCCAGGAGATCCCACCACTGACTAGGATAACACTGATTGCATGTTAATTTAGCAAGTATGTGGCAGAAAATAGAGCTGGAAGAAAATTGCTGGTGCCAAGGAATCATCTGCATCTGAATCTCAGGGGAGTAATGGGAGGATCCCAATGAAGGTGCATGCAGATCCAGATTACAGAGGATGCTGGTGCAAGCAGAAGTATGAGGAGGGCCCGGGAAGAACTACAGACTTAGAGGTTGAGGAAGTAGTTGAAACTATACCTATCCCTTTAGTTGAAAACAACAACCATGTGTACACATTTTTCTAGGAGCTGAAGAAGTAAGAGCTGATGAAACAGATACTAATTACTGGCTGTTTATAGTACCTTAACAGAAAGAGAAAATAAAATTGTAAGGTAAACAGATACAATATATAGTATTGTAGCTACTGTCTAATCATGATAGTATGATATACTTTAATAGTAATAGATGGGAAGAGGAAAATGAAGCATGCACCAGGATTGTGTTTAAATATCACTGCAGTAATGGTTTCCAAATAAAAACCCCCAGGCCAGAACGGTACTCTGAACTCCATCCTTAAATATTCCAACTGTCTACTTGACCTGAGTGACTAGCTACTGACATGACTGTCTCAAAGTTAACATCTCCTAAACCAAACTGATCTGCCCTCCTAAACTAGCTCCATCGATAGCCAGTTAGTTATTGGCAGCTCTATACTTCCTGTAGCTTGGGTCAACATCTTGCCGTTCTTCATGACATCTCCATTTTCTACCATCAAATCTTTCAGAAAATCTCTGAGTCCTCACTCCATCTCTACCGGATGGAGCCACTCCATCATGTCTTCAATCAGTGAAATATTCTTCTGTTCTCACCTCCTACTGTCTATCTTCAACACCTTGGCCACTTTTAAAAGTTATATGTTATATCGTGGCACTCTTCTAATCAAATCTTTCAATGGCTTCCTGTTTCCCTCATCATAAAATATTTTTCAAACAGTTCAACTCACATGGTTGAGAGTGGAATGGTGGTTTCCAAAGTTAAGAGGCAGGAAATAGTGGGAGACATGGAGATGTTGGTCAAGGGGCATAACGTTTCAGTTAGACAGGAAGAATAAGTTTTAGTGATCTATTATTGCATGGCATGGTAGTTGCAGTTAACAGTAATACTTTGTTGAAATTTTCAAAAATATTTAAAAGTAAAATTTGAATGTTCTCAATGCTAAGCAATGATAAGTATGTAATATGATGAATATGTGAACTAGCTTACCTTACACGATCCACAATACACATATACATCACATTACACTGTATCCTGTCAATTTATGCAATTATTATGTACCAAGGAAAGACAAATTTTTTAAAAGTTCCTACAATCCTGTTTAGTGAAACTATATACTGTCTCTATGTATTGTTCTTTTAAATTATTATTTTCTTATTCCCTTTAATGGTTTGATCAGTCTTCTATTCTTACATTTGCTAATCTGAGCAACGTCATTGAAGATAGTAATATGTAATATAATAACCACTGTTAATACCTATCATTTGGTTTGAAACCCCATATCATTTTTAATGTCCTTGCTTTGTTTTATTTGTACTTTGCTATTGTTCTTTCTTTGTACTATTTTGCTTAAAAATAACAATTAAAAATAAAAGACTCACATATCCCAACTACGGTGATTTTTCTGAAATCTTTCCCTACCATGTGCTCTCAACAGCGGTTCTTGCCACGCTAACCTTTTGGCTGTTACTCCAATACAGACGCGCACTTGTGCCCCAGGTATTTTCATGGCTGATTTTCTCTTAAATGTTTGTTCAAATGTCTTACATAACTATGGAAGTAGTTACCTTCTCATGGAGAAGATAGCTGTCCTATTTAGTATTACAAGCCATACCACTCTCATTTTCTTTTACCTTGTTGCAGTTTTTTGTGGGGGTTACTGAAAACTGAGCTCAGGGCCTGCACACCAAGTTAAATCCTCAGCTGTCTTTTCCTTGTTATTTTGAACAGGGTCTCTCGAAGTGGCTAAGCTATCCAGAGTGAAATTATGACCCCCTCTGGCTCAACTTCTCAGACTTTCAGACTGCTAGGTATGTCCCAGCAAGACCAGCTTTCACTTTTTACCTATTATATCTATTATTGATTGTTCTACTCTTCTTTCCCATGGATACCAACTTTAGGAACAGGATGGCCCTTAGCTTTGTTTACCGAAATTTCTTGTGTTTGCTAGAGAAGTGCCAAGAACATTATCCAAGACTCAGTAACCATTTGGAAAGAAACTATAATAATGTATGTGTGTGCAAGTAAACTCTAATCCCTAGCTAGCACAATGGAAGCAAACCATGTAACAGGAAGAAATAAGAAATAGAGGGGCTTTTGAGAAAATGTTGGTCTTGGAACTTAACAACCTTTAGAAGGATCTTTCCCAAAACAACATAGTTTAACAACCAGCTTGGGAAGGTTCCAGTCTCACAAATGAAACAACTGCGGATGTAATAAAAATAACAATGTATAAGGTCAGGGTGACAGCTATAAAGGGAAATTTTAGAGCATCCATGTGTCTTCAGTGGTTTGCTCTGCTTGGGGATAGATGTTTTTAATCTAAATGAGATGTTCTTCACTGCATGAGAGGAATGTTGGCAAGAGTTTTGAAAATGCAGTGCTTTTTGTAGGCAGTAGGTAAGATGTGAAGTGGTCCTGTGATGCCCTCAGTATCTATCATTGCTAGCTGTGGTACATGTCCCACCCCTGGCAGGGCCTACGGCAGCCTTTGTAGGAAGAACATTGTAGAGTGATGTGAGAAGCACATCCTTAGCTGCTAAACCTTCAGAAAGCAAAGGAACGAGTTGGTTTTTCATTAGACAGTTTTGCTCACCATCAAAATGGCTGATACTTTTAGGGAGTTATTAATGTTTGCTTTATATATCCTATTCTCAAAATAAAAGCAAAAAATTTGTTCAAGTACATAAAATTTCAAAGTTTTCTAATGTTTTTTTTTCCATTAAAATTACTCAGGGTATCAGCATGATTTTTCTTAATTACCTACTGAATCTGAATAGATAATGAGATATTGAAAATAGCTTGAGCATGACATTAATATCTGGATTTAACTTGTGATTTAGCCACCTATGTATCATACAACAGGGGACAAAGAGTTTTCCATGAAGTTATGCATATCACAAATTAAATGTGTATAATCCTAAGTAAGATTGTTGTAAGAATGAGAATTTATGTGAAAATTCTAATGTTTCATAGAAGCTCAAATTCTAATTTTCTTTCTTAGAATTATATAGGTAACTTCTTTAGGCAATGCACAGAATTGAAACAAGCATTTATGCTATTATCTATGGTTTGAGATTAGTTTCTATCTAAATGGCTAAGCAGGTTGGATATTCAATTTAGGAGTTTTCTGACATCATTTATGAAGTTCTTGAGTCCTTGCCAACTTTTAGGCTCCACTTGACACTTTGCTGCCTTTTTAGAATTCAGATTGTGCATATTACTCCTGAGGTATTTTATTTCATTTAAAAAAATTCACAGAAAGCAAAAGGTGATGTATTGTCATGTCTGATCTTGGCCAGAGGGAATACGACACGCAGGTAGCAAATGCTTTTTAGAAATTTCATGATTATCAGGAAGAGGACCTTAGGATTCCTCTAGTGTCACATTTTCCATCAGCTCTTGGACTTGGTTTTGGTATAAAACATTAGGACAGAAGATAGTGGCTTCCCGATGAATTTTTCTAAAGTGGAAAAATAATATCCGTCAATGTATATGTTGGCATGAAGAATGCTAGGGAGCACAGAATACCGCCTTGGAGGCAGGAAGAGTTAAAAACCAAATGAAACTTGCTTTTTTTCATTATTCTCAAATTTTGCCATTACTTTCAAATAAGATGATTTGGCCGTGCTTGCAAGAGAATGAAGTGTCAGTCTTCTGGCAGAGAAATGAACTGCTGAGTTCCAGTATTTGAAGGTAAATTTATCAAAGGGAACCCCTGTGTTCATCAAGAGTCTATTACCCACTCACGTGTGCTATCATTTTCAATCACAAGATGACGCTGTTCATTAAGTGTGACACTGTAGCCAGGCCCATAGAATTTGACAAAGTGACTTTGCCATCCCTTATGGAACTTTGTTATGGACAAGACTGGTTAAAATATATAAAATATATTAGTCCTCGTGTGAAAAGAAGTCGAGAAGAGGTATCATAAAGGAGCAGTGGGAAACACTGATGTTTAAACCTCAATCTGCGACTCTCTCCTCGCAGGTGAATTGTCTGGTCGTCTTCTATGCACCTCAGATTTCTCTATGACCCAGAGGCAGGAGTACCATTTGTTTACCCACCTGTCAGCTATTTTCCTTATGCTCAAATATTCCTGTAGGCACAGCAGGATTAGAACACCGAGAAATATATGGCCCAGGGCTGCTGCTTTAATGAGGCATGATTGTGCATAATTGTACCAGATGAATAAGTGTAGATAAGGTCTTTCTGCTAATATGAACACTGCCTTTTGGTGTGTAGCTATTTATAGGAAACATCTTGCTTTTCTCATCACTAGCTTATGCTGATAGCTTGTGCCCTTGGTTCCTGAATTTGATGTACCTATATCATGTATTAGAATAGGTATCATGTATCCTACTTTAGAAGTAATTGCAATCCACTATAAGTACGAACAATATGACGTTTTTGAAAAAAAAAACAAATTTAAAATGGTTCTTGTTAATCTATAACTTTTGGAATCTTTGAAAATGAATTCTCTTCTAAAAGACACTGATTTTAATGGCATTTATCAAGTGCCTACAATGCATCAGGCATTATCACATGTTAGATTTAATAATTTATATGAGGTTCAGAACCCTCAGATATAATGCTTCCCTCACAAAGCAGAAGCGTCAGACAACTTTCCCAAGCTGACATGCCTCATAACTGGTAGAATTAGAAATGGAATTAAAATACCCAGTACTGATCCTATTCTTTTAAGTGCTGTCTTGCTCTGTTAATGGTAAATGATCAAAAGTGCCTGTGTATGTAGTATGCTTGGTGAAATGTCTATGGATCATGGTTGGTTATTTGAAAACTAATCATTATTGCTCAAGTTGTTTTGTTCACAGATTGTTTCAATAAGCATAAAGAATTTAAAGCGTTTATTCTTACTTAATTTCAGTTCAAATAATTGATACCAATGAAAAGCACAGAGCAATGCTTAGCATATAGAAATATTTGATATACTTTTTGTAAACTACTATGATAACAATTTTTTTTCCATTTTTTAACTTATTTAACAATTGTGGATTTGGTTCCAGAATTCTATCTAGGCACAGGGTTAGACACTAGAAGTACAATGACAATTATGAAATTACCTTTGCCCAAAAGAGATCTAGAAAAGACTAGAGTATGGTGTTCTCTATTACTATCATGCTGTAATCCATGAGGCCATATAAGTTCAATAGATAGGGTAACTTCCCCTGTATGACTCTTCCTGAAGACTGCATCATAAATCACAGAAAATTACTCTGGCCTTGCTTCAGGAAAGATAACCGGAATAATATCACCCACCCACACACAAACACACAAGCACATGTACACACACCATAATTCCATCAGAGAATAGCCCACATCTGGTGATGGATATTGGTACAGAATAGCACAGATTTTTTTTACCCTTTAGGAAAGAGAAGAGAATTCTGAGGCTTCCAATATCCTATTGTTTTCCCCTCAGAATTAAACTCTGGTTGTCCACAGTGTGACTTGGATATCACACTTCATCGACTGTACTTCACTCAATCATTTCTGACTACTCCACAATAGCATTTTGGGTTTATCGACTAAATTATTTACTTGCACTTGGACCACCATCTTCAGAAATTGCTGCTTTTGAGGGATATTTAACTGCCCCATGGGAAACACATGAGTTAATATATAAGAAAAACAGACATAGCTATTGATCCTTCAATAGGCGTCCATAATGGTACCATACAGATTTTAAACAATACAGAAATGTCAATTACCCTGGGAATCTTAGCAGCAAAGAGAAGTGATATTTCTCCAGGAAATGTTGGCAGTTTGAGCGAATACAGAGTGAGAGGTCTGTGGGTACGTCACTATATTTAGTGTGGCTCAGCATAGTACACGGTGGGAAGAGGAAGTTGGAGCAGTAGCCTAGTAACCACCAGAGAGAGACTTTCTAGTCTTGATGAAGTCAGATTTCATTTTTTAGGCAGTGGTGATGAATGAATTCAATTTCATTGATGTTTTAATGAACTAAGTAAAATGGTGACATGCAGGTTGCACTTTAATAAACTTAATCTTGCAATAATTAAAAAGAGAGACTAGCTGGCTCCATAGATAAAGCAAGAGACGTCATCAGAAGAACAGTGCAAAATCTATGAAGTCATGAAGTTTGAAAGCAGGAACAAAATCAAAGTGAAAATGGGAAAATGAGCAATTAGAGAGATGTCAGGAAGGGATGGTGAATTGAGCTCACTGACCTGGTGAGAAGATAGAGTAAGTGTGGGCAAAACAACACAGTCGACCTTTACTACTGGTCCTGTGTAACTGTCATTCACCAACATGGGAAGACGGCAGGGGCAATCATTTGTGGAACAGAAAGGAGAAGCTACAACATAGTCACCTCCGTCTGAAGGTGTCAGTATATCTCTGGCATTTGAGATGTAGTGCATTGCATATGTTACCCAGCAGCCAAGTATAGGAGGTGAACAGAGACAGAATTGAAGTCTTCACACTGTAAGTATCAATTACTTGTTGCTATAGTACCACTTCTGTTGCTACATAATCTACTTTAGGGCTTAGCACAACAAAGTATATATTATTTCTCATAATTTGGTAGTTTGCTTGGACAGTTCTTTTACTTCTTTCTGCCGAACTCTCCTACGTATCTGTGTTCAGCATGGATAGCTGGAAGGTACTAAATGGCCTCTACCATGGTTCTGAGTTTTTCTTGCAAACATGGCCTCGCATTCTCCTGAATAGCTTTCCTATATGGTGTAGAATTCTATGAGGCAAAAATAGAAGCCAGATAAGGTTAAGGCTTGGAACCCTATACAACATCTGGTGTGACACTTATTTTTTGTTTAAGCAAGTCCACTGGTGATAAGATGCAACAACACCACATTGCAGAGGATGCTTGCATAGAGCAAAGTGTAACTGAGGAGATGCTGGTGTCAAAAAATGATTTTGAAATTTTGGGTGTACCTGCAAAACAGTGGGTTAGGAGCTAATGAATAGATTCAGAAATATGGGACTGAGAAAATAAAACAATAGACAGAAAGGCCAAGAAAGGCGAGCGTGAAAAGCCTTTCAAAAAGAAAGGAGCAGCTGGCCAGGGAGATGCACACCTGTGTGATCCCAGCACTCGAGGAGGCTTTGGGAGGAGGACGAGTGGGAGCTTACCCTGGGCAACTTAGCATGACCTTGTTTCAAGATGAAAATAAAAATGGATGGGGACGTAGCTCAGTGCGAAGGCTATGTGTTCAATCCCCAATATGCCCCCATCAAAAAGGAGGTATTGAGTGCATCAAAACCACAGAGAGAACTAGTAGTAGAAACCAAAGAATAAATTACTTGCAATATGTGACAATTAATTGTATAAGAATTAATTAAATTGATAAATCAGCATAAAGCAATGTGTTTAAGTAATCAGTGACTTCTTTACATGGAAAAACATATTTACAATTTTTCATACTTACAAATTTGTAGGTAAGTATGATAAGTACAAAAATGTGTTATACTTAGATAAAAATCTTTAAATGTCAGAAAGATCTGTTCAAAGAATGAAAAAGCAGAGTGTACATTTTCAAATGTTAAAGAAGAGCTGGTTTGTCTTTTTCAATGTTAGGGTATCAAAATATGATTTCTAGATTCTATTATATATATTTGAAGGAGAGAAATAATATTTTTTATTAACAAAAATTTCTCACATGCCGGGATCCATACTCTTTACAATTACATAAAATTTATGATGAAGAAACAAAACCCTGGTTATCTACTTAA
Source organism: Chinchilla lanigera (assembly GCF_000276665.1). Classification (NCBI taxonomy): domain Eukaryota; kingdom Metazoa; phylum Chordata; class Mammalia; order Rodentia; family Chinchillidae; genus Chinchilla; species Chinchilla lanigera. The sequence continues at coordinate 2,248,170 of NW_004955405.1, read as the reverse complement.
ACAAATGTGAAGCAGTACATAATGTTTAATTCTTCCATAGGGAATTAAATCCACGTTGGAAGCTCACTGCTCAGTATTGTACTTTTTATGCTTTTTTGTTCTTGAGAGCACTTATTTTAGTTTTTATTCAGGATCTGTCTTTTGTTTTAAAGTATTTAATTATAAAAATTATCTTGTTAATAAAATTATATGTATTGTGTTCTAAGTATACATAAATGGGGAATGGCTAAATCTAGTAAATAAGGAATGTTATTACTTCACATAGTTATTATTTTTAGTGGGAATACTTACCATGCAATCTCACCTGAATTTTACAGAGTATTCTGTTTGTGGGAGTATAAATTAGCTCAACCATTATGGAGAGTCCACGCAAAATTTAAGATATTCGAAGTGCCATATGATCCATTGATCCTGACTACTGACTAGACAGCCAAAGGAAACAAAATTACTTTGTCAGAAATATTTGCATTTCCAGGAGCTTACGTTTTTATTCTTTGAGTAAGATTACTCTTCACAGTAACATTTTTTTTTTCATGATAGCAGAGATGAGGCTGTTTTGTTCCCTTGTACAGTGTGTGGCCTCTCACATACACATGTACAGTTTAAAATTAGTTGCTTATCTTTACTCTAGGGGAGAACAATGTGCCTTCATCACTGAACACAACTTTCAGACCTCTCCTCCTTGATATCCTTTTATTCTTATGAGTCCTGCTAGCTAACTCAGTGCCCCGTGGCAGTTAGTATTATCTTACAGTTTGTGATTTTTGTAATATAGTCACCCCCTTACTAACATTAACTAGTTAACTCTTTATTGCTACAACCATTTCCAGAGGTGATTTATCATGTACCTAAAACTGTTCTAAAATATAAGTTTGTATACTTGTCATAAACTACATGCCACTATTTATGGCAAAGTTTCAGTCTTGGAAGCTTTCATATGTTTGATGTCTTTTAGGGATATTTTTAGATTTTAAAAATCAAAAGCATTTTTCCTTTATTTCCATTCCTACAAAACCTTACCTTCGCTCCTCTGACTGAGGGCTATTATTCAAAATTATAACACTTGATGATGAGAAGAGAAAGTACATAGTGCTCTTGAGTGACAACCCATGCTTTCATGAAATTATTTTCTGTGTTAGTGCTAAGTGGAAAATTTGCTGAAGGTACATCCATAATATATCCATCAAAATTTCTGCATTAATTGTAATCAAATGGTGCCCAGTATTTCTGTTTATAAACTACCACATATGTAAACCAAATTCACTACCTGGGCTTCTGGCAATGGTTTTGATACCCACACTGTAGACAAGTCAGTCTCACCAGATGTCAGTTCATGATTTTACAGATGTAATTTTAGAAATATTTATCAAAAATGTGCATAGCTACTTTGGGTAATAGAAATGAGCACAAAGGTAAGTATGTTAAGATAACATTTATCTTTCCCACAGAATTCAAACAACAATTGCACAAATGTAAATAAACATATTTAACGAAAGAATGAAGTAATTTAATAAACTCTGCTGTGAAAAATACTTTCTTAGTACAAACTACTATTAGGAAAAACAGTCTCTGTGTTTAAGTACCTTCACTGAGAAACAAAAATAATCTTTACTACTTTCCTGGCTGGAGAAAAATATTATAATCGCGAGAACCTTTGACAAATGCAGTTGAAAACAATTCTGGACAATGTAAGGTTTTATACCTAAGTGTAGCAGTCTACATTTAGATATCCTCCTAAACCCTCACACCCTCGTAATAGGTGGGACGTTTGAAAAGTGACTGGAGTAGAGGGCCTCTGTAGATGACTTGACTGATTGGTAGAGGGAAGTCACTGTAGGTGTGACCTGCAAGGTTATCTTCTCAGCTACTCCTATCATTCTATTTCATGTCTGCTCTGCTAAGAGCAGATCACCCTTGACATGTCCCTCTACCGTGCCATGTAGCCTTGATGCCAGTTGTTTGTGGACTGAAATGTCAGCCAAAATAAAGCCCTCTCCCTTAGGTTGAGGGTGTCGAGAATTGTGTCTCAGCCACACAGAAATGAGTAAGACATTGTGAATGGAGTAGGCATATGTAGAAAGCTCTCATGAAAACTGCAGCTTGGAGCTTTTCTAACCAAAGCTACATATGGTCTACATTTGCAGAAATTTCTTTTTATATAGATCTACAATTGTACAAATTTATGGAATATAATGTGTAGTTTAGACGCATGCATATCATCACAGAAGTTGTGGGAATATTTTTAAAACAAGATTTTAACATGTGTCAGATGAATCATGTGTCAGATTATTTTAAAAATATAATATATAATTACATGAAAATAAGAGTACCTTCAACGAAACTAATACTGCCTTTGTACTACAGCATTTAATAGACACGTTTGAGCAAAAGTAGGTCAGTTTTTCAGTTCTTCTTTCTAGAGATAGTGGGTCAGCATTTTATTTCAAGACCCTGCTATCACCTTATGCAGCTACTTGAGGATAGAAGGTGCATGGGATCAGGGTGTCAAATGAACAGGTACACTCAGTTTAACTAGAGATTTTGTAGAAAATGTGAAAGTAATGTCCTGCAACCCTACTGGAGTTAGAGCTTGGACTGAGGATGGAGGTGAGATAGACCAAAACTAGGGAGGAAAGACTGGAATTTGGTTCCTTGGGGTAGCCACGATCATCAAGACCTGCTGGAAGTGAGGCAGGAGGGCAGGGGGCAGGCAGCCACAGTGGATCTGGGCATGATGGCAGATGCATTTTAGGGTGATGCTGCTATAAGCCACATGCAGGGCAGGGTGGCAAAGAGCAGAAGGCAGGGAGCGGAGGTTTAGCTGGAAACCGCTAAGCTTCCACTCTGACGGCAGTGGGGCAGCTCCCAAGTACAGTGTGATGAGCATCCTTACAGAAGAGGGAAATTTGGAGAGAACCTCACAGGGGGAAAAATGTGATGTGCAGAATGGAATTATCCTAACATGAGAAGCTAAAAGAAGCCTGGGGTACATTCTTTCCTAGACCCTTCAGAGGGAACATGATGCTGCCAAAGTGGTTTTCTTGGGGGGTATTTTTTGATTTGTAGCCTCTAGAACTGTGAGGAAATAAAGTTCTCTTTGTTAAGCCACCCACTTATGACCCTTGTGATAGTGACCTTCACTAATGCATTAACTTATCCTTTCCCAAATCTAGTTTCCCACTGGCAAGGCACTGGAGCATTTTAATGCACATACTTAAAAGAATCAAGTTCAAACCAAGAGATAGATGATAGATGATAGGTAGATAGATAGATAGACAGACAGACAGAGAGATGGACAGATGGTAGATGAAAGAGTAAAATAAATACAGTGTGTTGACTTTGGCTTTACAGTACATTGTTAGCTCCGAGTTGCTTTGTTCCTTGTAGAATGTAAGCGCTGCAAGCCTTTTATGTAGGATTGCTCCATAACATGTAACGCTGTATCTTAAGCAAACATTCATTTGTGGCAAGTCAATATCACAAATGAAATATTGTCTGAGGAGAAAGAAAAATCAATATCCACCTTTAGGGTCATTAAATTTTGATAAGGATTTTCTGCAAACATCAATATACTACCAAAAAGATATGTATTGTACACTTTTTTTTTTCCTTTCTATTTAATGAAATCTGTCTGGAAACTCAGTTGAGCTCAAATGCAAGCAAGCTCTCACAAATAACCAAACACGTGCACGTACACAGACACACACACACACAGTTTTTATAGTCATCTTTGGTGTCTTTGAAGATTTTTATTATTGTTTTGCTTCAGACAGATATATTAGCAAACAAGAGTATCAGAACTGCCATTAGAAGGAGAGACAGACCAGGCCAACAAAACTCTTACTGCATGCCAAGTTTTGCCAGGTAGTTATAAAATTAGAACGGGCCAGTCAGTTAAAAAAGATGGATGAGATTTAAAATATTCCCTTTCCATATTTGAGAAATATGCTGCTATTTTTTAAAAATGAGGAAAAAATTGTTGTGGAGCAATAGATAAAAGGAGGCACTCAGCATGTAAATGAGAACTAAATAATGTGTCCTACAAAGGTTGTACAGCTTATCTTCCCATAGAGTTTGATCCAGAAGTTTGAGAAGTTATCATGTTCCTCTGACTTTGAATGACCTCAGTTCTTTTTCACTAATGATTTTGCACTTACCACGTAGCAAGATCGATCTCAAAATATATGAAATACATTTTGCTAAATGATATTTTATATATTTATTTGCTCGCTTCTATGTTAAGGCAAAAATGCTTACACTTTCAGAATATCGTTCTTATTATTTTCCTACCACAATCATGGCTATACCTCACTTGTTGGATAATTATCTTTATCCCATTCTATTCAGTGTTTGATTAAAATTCCTTGTGACGATAGGCTAATGATAATTGCCAGCAACTCTCAAATTCTTTGTTCACATATACTTCACATGTGTGTGCACTCAGGCAAGAGCGTTACCTGAGAACACGTGGAAGACGTTAGTGGTTATGGGATGGCTTCACAGAAATGTGCTGCCCACCAGACATGGTACTACTTTAGCAGATTCCTTTCTCCGTCCAGCTTATCCACTGAGGCCATAGTAGGTCCAGAGAACACTGTTTGTAGATAACATCGGTAAGAGTGCTTGCCATCTCTCCAATCTAGTGTTGTGTTTATGATGTCACCATAGTGATGAAGAGCTTCCACTGACTCTTAATTGCTTTCAGATCTTTATCTTCTATATTTGGGAACAAAGCCCTCAAAGTACCTCCCAGTACCATCAAATTTTGGAACGCACAGTGAAGCTCTTTCCCTTTGTGAGTTTAAGGCAAGGTCTGCACTGTTAACTTGTGAACAGGCTGTTGAAAATTATGAAATAAAATAATCACCACAACATAAATGGATAGGCCACAGCTCAGTAAACTGCAAGCTCCAGAAGACAGACACAGAATAGTGGTGCACCTCTGGGTGTTCATCCACACTTGCAAATGTATCGACACCCACCCAGAGGGATGCTTTTCTAGAATAGGACTGCACTGAATTCGGAAGACAGCAGAGTTTTATTATGCAAGACCTTAGCATTGAAGGGATATAACACATACTGAGAGAATGCTTAACATCATAGCTCATGGCCACAGATAGCAAGGAAAATATATGATTACAATGTTTTTAAAGAACCTTTCCAAAAACAGCATTGTCATATGTCAGTGCTGTTTGGGCTTCTAATTTTAAATATCTTTACTTTAAATAAATACATAGATGACTAATACTTTTTACAGCCTTCTTTATAAATTTAAAGTTTCAAGACAATACTTAATGAATGTTATGCCAAAAGAATTTTTTATGGCTTCTAGTGAGACAGCCACACCAGAATCTTTGTTGCTCTTTTGCAGGAAGTTGTCTTATGTGTGTCCTCAAGGTAAAAACCTTGGATGTTCAGATCATGCTTGCCCTTTTTTCTTGCTCGTATGTTGTCCCAAATACCAAGTTGTAACAAAAATCAATTTAACAGTTTTCTTGCAATTAAATAGCCCAACAGTAATGAGTTTGATAAAAATAGATAATCTATGGGTTATAGGGTAAAAATCGTTGACAATACTTTCTTAGAAACTGAACAAAAAAGGCATTATAGAAAGTACATAAAAGGAAAGGAATTGCAAGAAGAAGTAAATTCATTTAAAGTAGTAAAGAAGTAAATTCCAGTCCATTGCTGGGGTGACAGCAATGAACTATGTACTGGGTCTATTCAATATCTTCTCTACATTGTTTCATAATATTTCATCATGAAAAATCACTGCACAGAGGTTCATTGGTAAACGACTTTAGGGAAATGAAGAAGTATTTAATTATGTGTTGAAATATGGATAAAACACTGATCTTTCAGGAATCACTGAATTTCTAACATTAATGTTCAGTTGAAAAATCATGGACTGTTGTATTGCATATTTAATCTGACACTCAAGTTTAAATATTATATAGTTTCTCTTATATGAGAGGCCTAAAGTATAAGTAAGTTAAAGAGCAAAATAAACTATAGGAAATAAGAAATAGGGAGATACATCTTTTACAAATTGGAAGAGTACCAGTAGATGGTAGCAGGGAAGGGAGAAATGGGACACACATAGCAGTGAGACGTGCTGTGCACCTGTACCCGCTCCCCACGATGAAGGAATCATTAGGTGCTGTAGACATGTACTACTAAAAATCCAAGAAGAATGAAATTTGGCTACTTTATTATGCTCTAAAGAAAATCATTAGCCCTAAAGTATTTCAGTGAAGAATAACTATAATCTCTTCTAATTACTATTATGAATGGTTTAAATGTTCTTTAAGCAACATTCTATTTCCATCATTATGTACTTTAATAATAAACTGACACATCTTTCTTAGGGTACCGCAGAAAGACAAAAATGGAAAACATACCTAACTAAGGATCTATGAGATTTGACTCAGTAGTCAATCTAAATTAGTAGTTGTATTAGTGCCTCTGTTAGTTTTTTTTTTTTATTTTTAAATTTTTTTTTTGGTTTTTTCTCCGGTACCGGGAACCAAACTCATGACCTTGCACTTGCCAGGCAGGCACTTTTTGCCGCTGAGCTAAATCCCCAGACCCTCTGTTAGTTTTAAAGTGGTAAATTTACATTTTTATATTAGAGTAATGGAATATCACAATTTTTCTAGAACACTGAAATATTACTAAATATTGACAAAAATTTTAGAATTAGACAAACATCTTACATTTTTTTGGCCAACTTTGAATGAACCAACAGCTAGACTTTTTTTAAATGGTATACTTATGTTTTTAGATTGCTAAGTGTCTTACACATTTTGAATATTAATCCTTTTTGTAAAAAAAAATAATCCTTTTTGTTTTGTTTTGTTTTGATTTGATTTTTTTTTAAAGACAGGGTCTTATTATGTAGCCTTGACTGGCTTCAAAAGCTCACAGTAATCCCTTGGGCTCAGGCTTATGAGGGCTGGGATTTGAGGTGCGTGTACCACACTGGGATGGTAGTATGAACATTATCAGATGCATACTTTGCAAATATGTCCTCGTGTTCTGTCATTATCTCTTTGTTCTGTTGTTGCCTTTGCCATGCAGAAGCTGTTTAGCATTATGTAATCCCGTTTGTCTGTTTTTGTTTTTCTTGTCTATCCTTTCGAGCTCAGATCCAAAATGCTGTCTAGAACAATGTCATATACTTCTTTGTTTTCTTTTAGTAGTTCCAACTCTTAAAATATTGGAAAAACACATTAAAAACCATAGAAATGGACATAGAAAAATGTTCAAAAATACTGTTTATGAAGGGATTGCAAACCAAAATTACATTAAGGTATCGACACACACCTATAGGAAGGGTACTATCAAACAGACAAATGGTAACAAGTACTTGCAAAGTCGTGGAAAAAAAAGGTGTTCTTATAGGTACACAGTTGAAGGGAAAATAAATTAGTACAGCCACATACAGTATGAAGGTGCCTCAAAAAATTAAAAATAGGATTATCATACTCCTCAGTATATATCTGCAGGAAATAGAGTTAGTGTTGGAAAGAGACAGCTTCCTTCCCATGGTTTTGCAGTGTTTGATCACTTTTGCTCAGATAGCAAATCAAAATAAGTATCCATGAACAAATGAAAGGATAAAGCAAATGAGCAGTATTCACCTACATATAAAAAGAGTAAATTGTGTTTTTTGTGATAATATGGATGAACCTGGATATCATTATTTTAAGTGAAATAAGTAAGATCAAAACAGCAACAACAAAAACATTATATGGTAAAATTTCTATGTGGGATCTAAAATTCTGATTTAATAGAAATACAAAGTAGGATGGTGATTACTGAGGTTTGAGTATTCAGGGTGTGAGGGATGAGATGTTCATCAAATAATATACAATTACAGTTAGATAAGAATATGAAATATATGAGTCTAAATAAGCAGATATATAGAGACAGAGAATAGCTATGTTTCTGGTACCCAGGTGTACTAAGGAGATGACAGATGGACAGAGGGAAGGAGGAGATGAGGAATGAATACTAATGATGTGGAGGTCCATTTTTACGGGCTGATAATGTTCTAAAATTAGACTGTGATAATATTGTACAACCTTTTGATCATATTAAGGATTATGGGATTGGCTATTTCAAATGGATGAATTTTGTAATATATGAATTATGTATATCTTGCTAAAGTTGTTTTTAAGAAAAGAATATATTCACAAATGAAGAATGAGTGAAAGGGGGACTTCTACTTGAATATAGAAACTTGTATTAACAGTGTCTGCGAGTAAGAGACAAGCTTAGCAGACTCACCAAAAATATTGCTGTTTATTTTCCTATGCTTTCAAAGTTATTCTAAATGAAAGAAATGCTTAAAACCCAGAAGCATGAAGTAGTTCCTTATTTTCCTTTGAAACAAATCCATTTTAGGAAAGCTAAGCCAAACAGAAGCAGCAAAAAAATTAAATCACTTTAACTCAAAATATGATTAATTTTTTAAAATGCCTTAATCTCCTCCACCTACTCTGGAAGGAAGCAGTAAGTTGAATTGATAGTTCTCAAATACTTCTCAATTTAAAAACTAAAAGAAAACTTAATCATACTGAAAGGTTGGCATGGATGGCTCTATAAGAACATTGTTATGAATCTTTTGTCATTGTTTTCATTTCTATACATACATGAACACAAACAAATCCTTACACACGTACTGATTAAAATTAAAAAGCAACAGTTCAATTCACCTAAGTTAACAGGATTTAAGCAAAGATACATAAAATATTTATAAATAATAAAACATAAACAATTATTACAGTTTGAGAAGTATTTTACCCAATTTCCAAAGTATCTATTATATTGTTATATTCCATTCTATATACTATCTCAAATTATTGGTGATATGTTTTGCAATTAATCCCATGTTGGCACATGCAATGATATGTTTTATAATAGATATTTCTACATCTTACACTGGAAAATAATGGTTTTTGAACTTTTTAACAAATATTTTATATATGAAATGGATTTCATTTACTGTTATATTTATCTTATTTGGGTTACAGAATTGTTTAAGGGCTCCAATCACAAGATGCCCTTTTTTATTTTTATAAATAGGCTGATGAAATGTTAAAAGCTTGTTTAACATGGGAAAACAAACTTTTAAATGAGTTTAAACAGTCTAGTATTGTGAAAAGAAAGAACATCATGGAAAATAAGGCATACATTGAGGTGGTAGTCATATTTTTACCTGACTCAAATATTCTGGTAATTTTTTATAAGAAGAATGGAGGGATAACGTTATTCTTATGTGTTTAAGGTTTGGGATGTTTCATATAGCACTTAAAATAAATTAAAGCAGCACAATACCTTGCTCAAACAAGCAAAAAATAATCTAGCTTAGTAGGAGAGAATGATGGTATTTTCCTTTGCTTTCCACAATTTGAGGAATGAATTCTAAGGGAAACATGTGTTACTACGTAATTGTATTTTCTACTTTACTATTCATTCTAGAGGATATTTAACCATCATTCTTTCTGTAACCTGCTAAAGAAGCAGATATACTTCTAGAGGATATTTAACCATCATTCTTTCTGTAACCTGCTAAAGAAGCAGATATACTTCTAAATAAAACAAAACATAACAAATAAGCAAGTTTCCAGTAATATGGTGGGTTTTTATGTGACTTGCTCATAGTGTTAATGGCATGTCTAGGTAAACCTCTGAAATAATATATGGTACTAATTAAAAGATAGTTTGTCCTGTGGTGGGAACTGTGTGATCTAATTAAATTCTGGCTGCCCTCCATTATGGAAAAGAAGAGTATGTGATGTGTGAAGACGTACAAATTGAACTAGATTACTAAGTCTTCTGGCCCCTAAGGCATTGTTAAAGTGGGATGCTTCTGAAGATTTGGGTGTATGAATTGATGAATCATGAAATACAGCTCACAGAAAGTACATGTGCATATTTTATGGAATTTTTTAAATTAGCATGACAAAGTTAATTATAAAAATAATTATCAAAATAATTACTAAGAAAGGAAAATTTAAGGCAAATAGTTTACATTCCTGTTTAGCAACATGCTGATCCAATCAAACTTTTTGTCTTTAAATGTACATTCACAGTACTAGAATTGCAGATTTTTGTAGGTATTTAATCTTATAGTTTTCTATTTTATGGACTAGCTTAAAGTTCCAAAAGAAGAAGAAGAAAGAAAAAGAGAAAAAGAAAAAAAAAAAAAAAAGATAAACCTTATACCTTATATTTCCTTAAGGGTTATTTGTCATTTCAGGAAATTCTTCACATAAATTCAAATTATACAAGGATGCATTCTTATTGTCTTCCTAACATATATGTTTAAATATTTTCACTTAATTTCACTTTCCCTTAATTGATGTATTTCTACTCTTTTTTGGGGGGGCGGTACTGGGAATCAAATTCATGACCTCATGATTGCAAGGCAGGTGCTGTGCCACTGAGCTATAACCCCAGCCCCCTGATGTATTTCTAATGTTGAACAGAACAATGGCGGTAATTATGGCCTCCCAGTACGTTAATTATAACGCACAATACATTAACATAACTTGGCTTGTATTGACACAAATTCTTGTTCAACACTTTTGCTATAAAAGTTGAACCTTCAGTGAAATTTTGAATTTCATTTTAATTTTATATTTCTAAATAGCCACTGTCAGCAAAATAATGTGTTCTTTGGAGCATTAAGCAGTAGAAATTCACTATTTCACTGGCAAAATGAGTAGCATATTTTTGCTTCAGTTAAATTAGGAAAAGATAGCCTAATAGTGAATAGAGTTAACTGTGGATTAATGCTACAACAATATTTACTTTAGCATTTATGTTTTCTTTTAAAAAATATGAAAAATGGAGTTTTTATTGATGGCTTTATTTCTCAGAACAGTGCAAGATTTACAAAGTAATTTAGGATATGCTTTTCCATATACATTTCTCTATTAGGCACATATTTACATGGTGCAAGTGTTACAAGTAATGAGTCGATATTGATACACTATTATGAACTAAGGCTATTTTTTAACATGTTCTTAATTTCTAACTATGCTCCAGTACACTGTTCAGAGAACCATGTTACATTTATGGTGTTATACTCTTTTTGACTGTAGCATGAACTTTGTGTTCCATTTCCTTTTACAAGATTGTTGAATACCAGAACTCGTGAATCCCTGCGCCAGTAGCAATGATGGACCGATCCATTTAACTTCTAGGTCTGCTTTTGGGTACCTCTTTTGAAAGCATTTAGTAAATGCCTTGTAACTTGTATCGTGCATTCTGGTGACTGGATATCATTAAGAATGCAGAGAGGATTATTAAGACTATTCTGTGCTCTCTGACAAAGCCTATTGTGACTGTCGTAATTTCCTTTAAACATTTTTACTGGTAAATGGTGAGGCTGGAACAAAATTTATGGTTGCTTACTCAGGCCATAATTACCATGTGCTTAATATGCACCAGGCCCTCTTGTGGCACTGAATATATGAAGATGAAAAGACCAAAACATTCCTTGCTTTTATTGAGTTAATATGCTATTTAGGACACTAAATAAGAAATCAAGTAATTTATAACAGTTTTGGATATTCATTAATTCTCTGAAAAAATAAAAGATATAATCCAAGCTGATACTCAGATGATCAAGAAGATCTGGGGAAAACATCCAGGCAGGCAGCAGAACAAATGCAAAGTTCTAAAGTATAAACAAGTTTATATATCAAGCCACTGTGGCAGGAATGTGGAAACAATGAGAAATCAATTGGCAATCAGAGCAAAACAAAGTCCAGAGGAGAATAATAAGGCCCTTTAACCTGTAGTAAAAAATTTGGATTTATATCACAATAAATAATCCATAGAGAATTTTTAATAGTTAGGTTTATGTAGAAGGCTTATCTTCTCTGATTTATGTTTTAAAAGATTATTCTTCTGCCCCACAGAGATTAGATTTGCAGAGAGACAAGGGTGCAAAATTGATGATCAGTCAAGAAGAGATTCTAGAAATAAGAAATGATGTTGACTTAGATAAAGATGGTCACAGCAGAAATAAACTCAAATGGGGGCACTTAGAATATCTTTTGAAGGTAGAGCTAACAGTATTTGTTGCTTACATAAAGCCTGGAGTGAAAGCGAAAGAAAAAAATTAGATTTCTAGATTTTGTGACTTTAAAATCAGTTGACATATATGGAGATAAACCAGAGTGAAGAATCTGCTCAAAACTAATATTGAGTATTTTATTTTGATAATCCCCAAATTTTAACTGATTGAATCTATATCCAAATAATATGCTATTTTGGAAGCTTGATATATGCTTTGAGTTTGGGAAGATGGACAGATTGGCAATCCAAATTGCTGCCCTGTGTGGGAACTTGTTGTCACTAAGTAATATGTTTCAGAGAGAAAGGAAAGGAGAGAAGGGGAGAAAAAATGAATGGAGCAGAGAGAAAGGGGAGGAGGCAGGAAAAGGATCATAAAGTAATTGAGTAATTGAATCCATCTTCAAAAACAAGCAGAAGAGGAAAATCAATGGGAAGAGAGAGGTCCATTTTGATTGATTGGCTCTTTGATTTCCACTGCTCGTGGAGCAGTGTTTGCCTCATCACTGTTGGCTGCTTCATTTATTTTGCATTCCTTTTTGTTGTTGTGTGTGCTACATGCAAGCTTTGGTGCTCTGCTTTGAACTGAGTTTTCATAATGAGTGAAAGTAGCTTAAATATCTAGTATCAACCTGAGAGAGTCAAGATATCTGTCAGTAAACGTGATGGGTTCACATACAGGAATGCATGCTTAAGATTTACCAGTAAGAGAGAGCCAAGTGATTATTTATTGCATCCTTCAGCTCTAGTTTGTAAAAACACGTTTCATACATAAACATCCATAGAGAATCCTCCTAGATTAACCTATTTTGTAAACAGAAATTGTTTTCTTATATAAATTCAATATCAGAATGCTTACAGAAGAGCACATTTTCATCTACTTGCATATACAATAATCACAGCGAGTAACTCATGTATTAGTTCTCTTTTACTATTTCAATTTTTAAAACTTGCACCATAATAATTCTTAGAGAAAGAAAAATTGTCTAATATTTCAGTAGGCAATGTAGTAATTAAAACACATATACTATACTGTCTATATTAGAGGAAATGATCTATAAAGAACTCATGCAGCTCTTGGCAATTAGATAATTTGATCTTTACCTATACCTTGCATAATCTGCACATATTACCTCATTACCAAGTAACAGCATATTTATCAACATCCCTCTCTAAACTCTACATATTATGAGTGCCTGATAAAAATACATATATGCTGGCCATCTTGTCCTAGTATTGCCGAGAACATCATATATTTGCTCTCGACTAATATTTTCTCATTTTTCTTCATAAGGAAAAGACTAGTATCTGTATACTTCTAAAATGCTTTCTTACAGCCTAACATTTTAAAATTATGTATACAAGCAAAGATATAAGTAGCATTCTGTAATGTATCTTAAACACTAGCTGGAGATGGCTTGAAATACAGAGGTTAATACTAATCTCATTACCAAATATATGCCATCCATTATGCATAATTAACACACCTTGGTGATAGACATTTTTAATACTAGCTTTAATTCTTAACACTGATTATAACTTTTCTCATTATTGTCATTAATACTTCAGTTAAAATTTCTTAGAAATATGTTGAAATTATTGCCATTCTCAGAAATACATAAAAACCAACTTTAAAAATAGCATCTCTTCAAACATGGGATGAGGAAAAATAATTATTACAACAATATTGGAGTAGTTTATTCTGCATTTGAATAATTAACTATATTTTAAGCAATACTATTCAATTAGTATCTACCTGAGACACAGATGTTTCAGTCTCAGAAAGCAATTACCTCTTTAATATATTATTTTCATAACAGAACTGATGGTGGTTTCATTTTTACTGCCTAGAACATACATTACTTTATTTCTTTGGCACTAAAAACTGGTGCCTTCAAGTCTTATTCAGAGTTGCAATGTATTTAATATAATGAGTAGATACCAAAACTAGACATTTTAATAAACCATTTTTATAAAATTGCCATTATCAGAAAACCATTCACATAGCAGATAACAGAAAAAGTAAAATTACAAATATAGTTCAGATATGTGATCACATAAATACTGCTTGGAATAATTGTATAATAGACTCCAGTGAGACCACTGAAATTGGTTATATTGAAAGACTCATTAATTTCCTTTCAGAAGAATTATTGACTTCCAGTGTCTTAAAACTTTATTCCAAAGTCAAGGCAACAAAACAGCCCATTACTTCCTGAGAAGATGAAAGCTAGACTAAGGGAAAACATTAGTTTATATGGAGCTTCTAACTGGGCAATGATTTGTGTTTTCCCTGTGTTTCTTTCATTTCTATCACTGCCCACAACTGGAAACTGGATACCAGAGAAGCAAGTAATTCATTTAAAGCAAGTGTTACTTAATTCAGCAAAATCTTAAAGTGAGTTTTACCTTAATAATGCTGTTTTGCAATATTATGAGGACTAATATCTGTTTTTTAACCTTTAAGGAAAAATGCATGCTATTTATTATTTTCATAGAAAGTTACGATTTTCCAATTTAATACATGTATTAAATAAAATGAAGTCACTTTGCAGTTTTTAAATGAGATGCATGAAAATGTCTTTCTGGTTTCTTTTTCTTATTTATTATCATGTGTGTTAAGTATCAAGTTCTGAAGTCAAACTAGTTAATTTTGAAATCTTAGTTCTGTTATTCATCTTCACGTTTTCAACCACAAGAGGGATTAATACTAATGACAGCTATTTACAGGACAGTCTTAAATTAGTACAGGTTAGTAAGGGTTTAACATTCAGAACAGTGCTAAGGGAATATGAGCTGCAATTATTTTAACTATCAAAACTGCGTAGATGGGGCTTTGTTAAATGAATTCCAGCAATAATCTCTCAGATGTTCTTGTGCTTCTTAAAACATATTTTAACTGAAACACCCATAGACATGATGTTTGTATATACAAAAAATTCATTAAGTGAATTACATCCTAATGTAGTGTCATTGTAATTTCCATAAGTTCAGGACATGCCTCCTTCTTTTAGGACATTATGGAGCTTATGAGTTTATGACAATAGTATTTTTTGTCTAAAACAGTGATTCTCAAGGCTAGCATTTAACTGAATTACCTACAGAAGTTGTTAAAACATAAATGCTGGCCCCACACACATGTGCGATTGCAGCTCTGCTCCTAAGCGGCTGCCTTTCTAACTGCTCCCAGGTGGTGCTGCAGCTGTTGGTGTAAACCACATCCAGGAAACCAGTGTGCTCTGTGCATGGCTGCTTTCCCCTTCTGAGCTCTGGCAACTCTGTCCTCAGCCTTCCAGCCAGGCCACTGCAGTCTGACTCAGAATCCGCCTTGGAGGCGGGCAGCACGTGAGAGTGCTCAGTCCGCTGTGAATTTCTTCATTTATTTGGTTCTGTGTTTTGGGACCACTGCAGTCGCATGGGGCATGACACTTGTATGGCCAACAACAAAGCATTCACCGAAGTTTCATTTAAGTACTTTGTTATATGAACTTCTTCCTTGTTTTCATAGTTTCTGCATTTGTTTATCTGACCTCATCTCCAGCCCCCTTTCTATGTTCTTCCCTGTACTTAAAGGTTTTTCTCCTGAAGAACATTTCCACCTACTCAGCCACAAGATGCTCTGCCAATGAGCCATTCAAATAAATTTCATTTCCTGGTCCTGGTCTTTCTGCATCAACTTTAAAAACTGTAACTTGCTGGGAAGGGACAATGTGGGATTTTCCACAGTGATTTCATCCCAACTCCCAGCATTACAGACTGTCTATAGGAAAGGAGAATCCCCTGGAAAAACTTAGGAACTTTCTAACAAAATGAATTTTCTTTTCTTTTGGCTCAAGTATATAAAACAATTGACTATTCAACATTTGGCTTCTGAGTGCTGCATTGAGCAAGGCATTACATCCTCAGATTTGAGAAACTCACAGTACAAATGGCAGCCTAACAAATAACTGGCAGGGGGAGCTTGGGCATATTATTGACCTCTAGGTTGCCTCAATTTCTTCACATGTTGAAGTGGAAATTATATTTTTTGGAACTATACCAGGGTAATCCTATCCCTTTCAGAAATATAGCTATATATCCTAGGTAAATATTTTAGTAGCATATATATTCAAAATAACTGGTATAGTTTTTTGTATATTTTATTACTTTTTAATTTTGCTACATCAAAGAAAAAATAGAACAGAATTGAATTAGGACACCAAAATGGAGATTCAGTAGAAAAATTATTCAGTTAACTATGTATAGTCATAACTGACAAAATTCAATTTTACTTTGAACTATTTAAAGATGATTTAATAGTTAAATTAGAGTATCTCAATTCCAAATTTCAAATAAGTGCTGTAGTTTCTTTCCTGGTTCACAAATTAATAAAGTACATACTACTAGTAAATAAAGTAGTTAATACTACTAACTACAAGGATCATAATGTCAGATATTGAATAATTTAAAAAAAAATATATATATATATATATATTAGTACTGGGAGTTGAACCCAGCCTAATAAGAATCTTTAAAATGGAAATCAGGGGCTGGGTATTTAGCTCAGTGGCACAGCACCTGCCTGGCAAGAGAAAGGTCATGAGTTCGATTCCTGGTACCAGAAAACAAAACAAAACAAAACAAACAAAAAATAAAATAAAATAAAATGGAAATCAATATGTAAACCCATTGTTTATGACATGTCTTTCACTTTAATATCTTTCATAGTTAAAATTGCTCCAATAAGTTCTTCAAATTCTCAAGTCAAAAATCAAATTAAATCTTAGTGGTTTATTTGTTTATTTATTTATTTATTTTGGTTTTTCTCCAGTACTGGGAACCGAACTCACGACTTTGCGCTTGCCAGGCAGGCGCTTTTGCCGCTGAGCTAAATCCCCAGCCCCGGTTTATTTTAATATAACAATTTTTGACTAACACATTAAAAGCTTGCTGAATAAGGAAACAAGGAAATCTGAATTCTTTTTGAAAACATATTATGAAAAAGGGCTAATAATTTGTGAAAGATGAATCATTTCTAACATTCTTCAGGCTCCCCAATTATGGCTTGCTATTAAGAGATACTTAAATGCCCCCAACATGCAAGCTGATCCTTCAGTGGCTGTAATCTTAGCTCATTTATGCTTTTATTTTGCAGCTTAATATGTAGGAAAATAATTACCAACTGCCTTATTTTCCATTTCCACTGGGCCAAGTGATTTTCCAGGTGCAGCACCAAGTATTTGAGAATTAAACAAATGAGATAATGATAGTAAATTTGATCAATACAATTCTAATTGCTGAAAAAGCCAGTGTTATAATAGGAACA
The DNA here is from genome assembly GCF_000276665.1 of Chinchilla lanigera. NCBI lineage: Eukaryota > Metazoa > Chordata > Mammalia > Rodentia > Chinchillidae > Chinchilla > Chinchilla lanigera. The sequence continues at coordinate 2,230,772 of NW_004955405.1, read as the reverse complement.
AAAAGCTATTTATTCCCATGTAAGATATTAATTTTTAAAATTTTAGTATTAAATTTTCACTATTTTATACACTTACTCTTTTATCTACTATATTAGCCATTTGGCTTAGAATGATTCGTGTTTAATCAACCAAGAAAAGGAAACCCAGAAAAATTCTAAGAATAATAAATAATTAATTAGATTTAATGCGTATTGGCCTACATAGAGAAGGTGTAACATTTGAGAGAAAGGGGTAGAAGGGGGTAATGTGAAGGAAGGCTAGAATGGGACCTAGAAAGAAATGAGAAAGAAAATAAATGTGGAATCATGTAAATGCACAGTAGTAAATACAAAGAACTTAAATATTTTAAATCCCACTTTTTTCTATCTGCTTTATTCCTTGTTTTGTCTGTTTCATTTTATACTGTCTCCTATCTCTCATCTTCCAAAATCTAGGTGGATTTGTAGACATAAATCTTTGGTTTCAATAAAGTCATTTACCATTGAATTCAAATTTGGATTTTTTTCCATAACATAATCCTAAAATGAAATATATTCAAACATCTTTTGAAACAAGCCATTTACATACAATCACTGTCATACATGTGAAAACAAAGGCTGGCTAGTTCATGGTGATGCTCAGCACAAAGGAACAGAGAAGACAGCTGTGATGCCTCTTACTAATGAGTCACTGTTCTCCAAATGTAATGATAGTAAAGCAGCAGGAACAAAGACAAGCAAACCTAAACATTTCTCCTCAATTAGTGAAAGCTATATATTTACTTGTCTGACTATAAATGGCAATGTAGCTCTATGCAAAAGCCTTGAGTTGGCTCATCAGTATTGCCAAAATTTTTCATTTATTGGTTTTTATTTTTTCTAAAGTAACTGCTCATGATCTTCATAAAGAATAATGTTCTTACCTTTTTCTAGGTTAAGATATTTAAAAACCCAAATTTTAGTAATATCAGCATTTCTTTCTTTCAACAAAAAGTCATATAACTTCCAGGTCATATAACTTTATCTCTCTCTCTAGAAAGTTTTATTGTCACATCATTATAGTATTTTTGAAGCCTATTTAATATTCACTAATGTTTTATTTTTCCTTTTCATAACTTCATGTTTCTTTAAAAATAATATTCTCTATATGTGGTTTACATAATTTTATGACACACCAGGAATTTAGAACTATTTACTTCCTGTAACAACTACTATCTACTGTATCTAATTGAATTTTTTTCCATTTTTCTGGTTTCTAAATGATAAAGAATGCAGAAGATATATGTAGCCAAAGGGATTTTATATAGAAATATATTTTATTACTAGCTTATATTATAATTTCTCTCAATAATTCAGTGAGATGATATGGTCAGTTTTTCAGAAATTAAAGACAGTCATGGCCTAGAGATATGGCTCAGTGGTTCAATCCTCAAATCACAAACAACAACAAAAAAAGGACAGTCCTATTTCACTAGTGTATGAGCATCTTAAACTCAGGGTTGGGGTCTGGGCTTTACTTGTGCCCTGACCTCCTGGTGGTCACAGACACAGGTGATCCCTGATCACCACCAGTGCAGCCTGTGTCTAGCTCCTGTGAGTGTGCTGAGCTACTGAAGACACAGAATCAGGTGGTCCACAAACTGTTAACCCTGCAATTCATGTCTGGGTCTTGCCTGTACCCTAAACTGCCTGGGGATACAGGACCACTGGTCCAGGATTGCGCCACCAGTGCAATCTGATTCTGGGTCATACACATGTTTAGAACTGCGATGGGATGCTGGGTCAGATGGTCAGCCATCAACTGAAATAACAGTCCACATCTGAGACCTGGGAAAACTAGATACACTTCACCATCTGCCAGGAAAACTCCAGACTAAGCAATGCACATCAGAGGACACTGAGGATCAAGCCTGACCACCAGGGAAACTAGGGACACTAGCAGCCTTTGCTGAGCTGCCAGGGAAGAGAGAGACTGAGCTTTTTGCATCTACTATCTAACATGACAAGATGAAGGACTAAAACACAATCTCAGAATTCCACCCCACTCAGAACAAGTCCGGGAGACATTGACATAGGAGAACTTGGTAAACACACACCTGAAATTGCTGAAATGATTGCAATGGAAGTAAAGAAACAACTCCATCAGGCCATAGAAGAGAACATATCATAAATAATCTATCAAGCAAAAAATGAAATGACAATAATAATGAAAGAACTGTTCAGCACATCTAAAGAAGAAACATTAAAAAATAGAAGAACATAGGCAATGGTTGGAAATGTTCAATGAAAAATATAGAAATGAATTAGAATGCATGAACCATATTCAAGGAGACATCCAGGAAATAAAAGCTTCCATGAAAAACTGCTGAAACCACGTCAATGAAGCCAAAGTTAGAATTTCAGGTTTTGAAGACAGCATGGCAGCTAGTGACCGTGAAAGAAAGGATCTCAAAAAATCAACAAGGAACCAGGAAAAATCAATTCAACAGCTACAACAGGAGGCAAAGAGTAATAATGTATGACTAATAGGAGTCAATGAAACAGCAGGAGGCAAAACAAACGACATAAAAAGAATACTTGCAGAAATAATAGCAGATAATTTCCCAAGTATGGAAATAGAACCTGATATACAGCTAAATGAGGCATATAGAGCTCCAACTAATCAAAATAAAACTACACCCAGATATATAATAGTCAAGATCCGAGATCTCCAGCAAAAGAACAGAATATTACAAGCTGCTAGAGAAAAAAAACAGATTATCTATAAAGGAAAGTCCACAGAATCACGGCAGACTTCTCAACACAAACCGTCCAATTGATAAGAACTTGGAGCGAAGTATTATAGTCTTGAGACAAAACAGTTTCCAACCAAGACTGATGTACCCTGACAAACTATCCTTCAAATTCAATGGAGAAATAAAATATTTCCACAACAAAGAACAACTGAAGAACTTAATGAGTGCCAAACCATCATTGCAAAGAGTACTAAAAGATATACTAGACAGAGAAAAAAATGACTGCAACTACAAGAACAACAACAGAAAGGAAATGTCAAGAAGAGCAAGCAATTAAACAGGGAAAACATGTAGGAAACCAACAGCAAGTAAATAACATGACAATGATAAGTCAACACATATCAGTTATAACCATAAATGTAAATGGCCTCAAGTCACCAGTCAAAAGAAACAGACTGGCAGAGTGGATTAAGAAACAAAATCCAACAATATGCTGTATATAGGAAACACATTTTACTCAAAAGGAAATCCATACACTGAAGGTCAAAGGATGGAAAACAGTCCTCCATGCAACAGGAACCCAGAAAAAAGCAGGTGTAGTTATTCTGTTTGCAGACAATGCAAACTTCAAACTGAGAACAATCAAAAGAGATAAAGAAGGTCACTACATACTTGTTAGGGCAAAACTACAAGAAGATGAGATAACAGTCATCAACATGTATGCACCAAACATCATAGCACCAAACTATATAAGACAAATCTTAACAGATATGAAAAAACATACAATTAATAACACTATTGTAATAGAGGACTTCAACACCCCTTTGACACAAAGAGATAGGTCAACTGGACAAAAAATCAGCAAAGAAATAACAGATCTGAACCAAAGCTGTGAACAAATGGAATACAGAGTGTTCCACCCCACAACATCAGAATACACATTTTTCTCAGCTGCACATGGGACTTTCTCTAAAATAGACCACATTCTAGCCCATAGAGCATAACTTCCAAAATGCAAAAGAATTGAAATTATCCCATCCACATTATCTGACCACAGTGCAATGAAATTAGAAATTAACGACAAAAGGAACTCCAAAAACTCCATAAACACTTGGAAATTAAACAACAACCTCCTGAACAACCAGTGGGTCACACAAGAAATTAAAGAGAAGATTTAAAAATACCTACAAACAAATGAAAATTTAAGTACAACTTACCAGAATCTATGGGATGCAATGAAAGCAGTCCTCAGAGGGAAATTTAAAGCGGTGAATTCACACATAAGGAAAACAGAAAGAGAACAAATAAATAGCACAATGCTGCACCTCAAAGTGTAGGAAAAAGAAGAACAAGTCAAGCCCAAAGCCCAAAGAAGGGAAGTGATTTTAAAGATTGGGACAGAAATTAATGCAATTGGGATGAAGAAAACCCTAAAAAAATAAATGAATCAAAGAGTTGGTTTTTTGAAAGAATAAATAAAATTGAAAAACCCCTAGCCAACCTTATGAAAAAAGAAAGGAAAGAACTCAAAAACATGTAATAAAGAATGAAAAGGATGAAATTACTATAGATTCTACAAAAATTCAAAAGATCATAAATACCTACTTTGAAAATCTTTACTCCCATAGAATAGAAAATACAGAAGAAATGGACAGATTCCTAGATATGTACGAAGTACCAACGTTGAGTCAAGAAGATATAAAAATCCTGAACAAACCAATATCAATTAATGAGATTGAAAATGTGATTAAAAACTAACCGACAAAGAAAAGCCCAGGCCCTGATGGATTCACAGCAGAATTTTAGAAGTAATTCAGAGAAGATTTAATACCAACACTCCTCAAACTGTTCAATAAAATTGAAAAGGAAGCAGTTCTTCCTAACTCATTTCTGGAGGTAAGTATTATACTGACACCAAAACCAGAGAAAGACCCAACCAAGAAAGAGAACTACAGATCAGTCTCCCTAATGAATATAGATGCAAAGACACTCAGTAAAATACTAGCGAATAGAATGTAGCAAATCATCAAGAAAATCATATACCATGACCAAGTTGGATTCATTTCAGGAATGCAGGGATGGTTCAATATTCACAAATCAAAAAATGTTATACATCATATCAATAGAGCCAAAGAAAAAACCCATATGGTCATCTCAATAGATGCAGAAAAAGCTTTTGACAAAGTCAACGTGCATTCATGATAAAATCTCTACATAAAATAGGAATACATGGTCTTTACCTCAATCTGATCAAAGGCATCCATGACAGTCCAACACCTAACATCATACTAAACAGACAGAAACTGAAAGCTTTTACTTTAAAATCAGGAACAAGACAAGCATGTCCGCTGTCACCACTCCAGTTCAACATAGTTCTGGAACCATTAGCCAGGGCAATTAGACAAGAGAGACAAATAAAATGAATAAGGATAGGAAAAGAAGAAGTAAAACTATCACTATTTGCAGATGACATGATACTTCACACGGAAGACCCCAAAAACTCCACAAGAAGATACCCGGAATTAATCAACAAATTCAGCAGTGTAGCTGGATACAAAGTCAACACCCCAAAAATCAACAGCATTCCTATACACAAACAACAAACAGACTGAGAGAGAAATTAAGGAACCATTCCTTTCACAATAACATTCAAGAAATTGAAATACCTAGGAATCCATCTAACAAAGGAAGCAAAAGATCTATTCATTGAAAATTACAGCACTTTGAAAACAGAGATTGAAGAGTTCAGTAAATGGAAAACTATTCCTTGCTCATGGATAGGAAGAAGCAACATTGTGAAAATGTCCATACTACCAAAATTGTACAGATTCAATGTGATTCCCAATAAATTACCATTAGCATACCTCACAGAGCTAGAGAAAACATACCTTAAATTCATCTGGAACCAGAAGAGACCCAGAATAGCAAAGGCAATCCTGGGCAACAAGGACAACTCAGGTTGAATTACAATCCCTGACCTGAAATTATGCTACAAAGCTACTGTAATAAAATAAACATGGTACTGGCTGGAAAACAGACCAGAAAATCAATAGAACAGACTGGAAGACACAGACACAACAACAAACACACTCAGCCACCTAATCTTTGATAAAGGGGCCAAACAAAATCACTGCAAGAACAATAGCCTCTTTAATAGATGGTGCTGGAAAAATTGGTTTGCCCCCTGCCAAAGACTGAAAATAGACCCAAGTCTATCACCATGCACCAAATTCAAGTCAAAATGGATCACAGATCTCACTATTAAAACAGAAACACTAAATCTACTGGAAGAGAAAGTAGGTAAAAACCTTGAAGACATAGGGGTAGATAGACAGCTCATGAACAAAAAACAAACCGCCCACAGAATACTTCAAAGAATCAACAACTGGGATCTCATCCTAGTAAAAAATTTCTGCTCATCTAAAGAAATCACCAGCGGAGTAAAAAGAAAACCCACAAATTGGGAAAAAATTTTAGCTCACAGTCCCTTGGACAAAGGTCTTCTATCTAGAACATATAAAGAATTAAAAAGCATCAGCCCTCCCAATTTCAAATACCCAATCCAAAAATGGGAAGCTGAGATGAATACACTCTTCTCAGATAAGGAAATACAAATGGCAAATAAATACATGAAAAAATGTTCAACATCATTAGTCATTTGAGAAATGCAAATTAAAATGAAACTGAGATTCCATCTCACCCTAGTAAGAATGGCTATCATTAAGAACTCAACCAGTAACAAATGCTGGTGAGGCTGTGGAGAAATAGGAACTCTTCTCCATTGCTGGTGGGAAAGCAGACTGGTGAAACCACTGTGGAAATCAGTTTGGAGATTCCTCAGCAAACTAGGTCTGGAGATCCCATTCAACCCAGCTATTCCCCTTCTTGGTAACTTTCCAGAAGATATGAAAATATCATATCACAGCAATATATGTGCACCCATGTCATAGAGCTGCAATTTGTAATTGCTAGACTGTGGAAGCAACCCAAATGTCCATCCACTGAGGATTGGATAAAAAAAATTGTGGTACTTTTACATAATGGAATATTACTCAGCTATAAAGGAAGATAAACTCAAGGCTTTTATACGTAAATGATCACAACTAGAGACCATACTCGTAAGTGAAATAAATCAGACCTGCATGTATAAGCAATGCATCATCTCGGTAGTGTAAGAACCTGAAAAAGTGAATAAAAACTACGAGGTATGATAAACATTGTGAAACAAAAAAAAAGGGCAACTGGGCTACGGAGTTAGCTCAGCAGCACAGTGCCTGCCTGGCAAGCATGAGGTCGTGAGTTTGATTCCTGGTACTGGAAAAAAGAAATCCAAAAAAAAAAAAAAAAAGTAAAGGGCAACTGAGGTGTGGGAAAAGAAAAGGGAAAGGAGGGGAAATTATGTATGTATGTATATACAGGATAGCTAATATAGTTGTTTTTCTGTCTTCTATTGCTTTACTGAAAGTAACAGTTAATGATTACTTGTTTAGATCAATACTGCATGTCTCCTGAGACTACTTTGAAGATAGCAATATGTAATGTAACAACTAGTGTTAATTTCCTACCACTTTGTCTGTAACTCTGTATTGTTTGTATTGTTATGCTATTTTGGAAATGGATGTCTGTTTGTTAATATGTTTTCCTCCTTTTATTTTTAAAATAAATTTAAAATAAAGAAAAAGGAAGATACAGCAGAAAAGACAATTCCAAATTCTTAACTTCTGAAAGGCCAGAGATATCCTCTGTATTCCATTATTTAAAAAATTATTACAGCCTTAAATATTTTCAGATTGCAAAACCTTGTAATTTAAAAAAAAATCTAAACTTGACAGTCAATCCTACATTACCTTATTATTTTTAATGTTTTGTATCTTTTAGCTAATCTTCTACATGAGAGCAAAGAAACTCATTCTCTAGTTAATAAAAAATAAAAGCTTCAAAACTACCCTGTGCATCACATTTTCTAACGAAAACAGAGAGCCTGAACAACAGGACTACTCCAAAGCGTGCTTTGAATAGATTCTGACCAGCACACTCCTATAAAAGAATCACAATGTCGTATATAGAGTGAAATATTGTTTCTTTTTCCATATAATTTGAAGCAAAAGTAGTTAGTAAATACTTTAGTATTAATTTTAAATGTAGTTGTTAGCTACTTAAGTACCTTATTAACTTTAGGTATCAATTGACATTTCATGTAAAAATGACACTGTAGAAAAATAAATTGCATCTAAAAGTAAGAATTATCTTCGATCTGTGTAAGTTAAATTTTGATGAGAGGCCAGTAATAACAACAGCTTCTCCATCCCATAGTTACTTTATATCTATATCTACAAAAGAAATTTTAATTTTCAGAAATGCTACACAGATCCAAAGTTCAAACATTAGGAAAATGGAAGTTCTATTTACAGACACTTACAACATTCTAAATGATAGCCGAGCGGTGCAATGAGGCTTGTCAAGAGTCGTGCAAAGGCACTAAAACATTCCCCCGAGGAACTCTTTTTTGACTCAAAAATTGTAATTTTACTACTTTCAGATTTGAAAGCTGACTAAGAATGAATCAGTTTTTTTATGGGCAGATTTACTTATCTGAACAAGGTTCATTTGAAAGGTGTACAAGATTCAACATCAATTTATTGATTTCCAATTTGAATGCTCACTGCTAAGCAGAATCGATACTACAATGCCCTGAGCCCTGGCTTTATGTCATTCTGTGGAGGGCATAGGGAAAAGCAGATCACACCTGATAGTGAGAAGGGCACACATGGAGTGTGGGATACTAGAGGCAAGAGCGTGTTTAAGGGCTGAGCTAAGAAAATGAATGCAAACATTTACACAGCAAATTATACTGACAGGGGAGACAACATTGCACAAACCTCCTGGATCATATGTGAGTACTTGAATTATCAACTACTTGAAGCTTTGTTGTTCTGATGTAATGATTACCAAACACGACACTTCTGACTGACACCTTTAGAGGTTGTAATACATTGATCCACAGTATAGTCACACTGAAAGGGTTAAGCAGTCATCTCAGACTTTTCCATTTTAAAGATTCAGCATCTCTAGACTGCAATCAAATGCATGTTGATTTTCTCAGGCCTTAACTATAACTATGAATGCCTATCTCCCTTAGAGGAAGCTTTCTTACATTGGACGTATACTTTTATTTTATAAGGACAATGCCCCGGATCAACATGCTGTAAACAGTAATCGAGTCCCAGCCATCCAAGTGAGCAGGTGGTGGGATACATTTGACACATCAAGTGTTCCAGTTCCACACACAGCCACCTTACTGCAAATGCATTATTTATACATAGAACTATTATCAGAGTAAAGGTACCACTCATCCAGAAATTTTACAGAAAATAACCTTTGAAAACATAGGATAAACAACTTACAGACCTTGCATTGTCACTAAGTCCTGGACGTGGGATAATTCACTATGTTTCCAGGATCTATATATGATATGGATGGGTTGCAACAGGTCATTTTTAGGGCCATCAAAAGTTACATAAGTTTGACATGGACAGGTTGGAAGAGATCATTTCTATGACTATCAACAACTGAATATTATAAGACAGTGGAAATTGTTATTTTTGTCTTTCCTTCAGACTATTAAATCATTTGCATTTCTATAAAAACCATAGAAAATAAAATTAAATTCATTCCCAAAATATATGATATCAGGGCCTCTCATTACTTAAATTATATTTGCTAAAATATTTCTTCAATATATTGCCTTAATTAAGACCTTATGTTATTAGTGATCTTATTGGTTTTCATAAGCTTTAGTAAGGTAGAAACCAACACTTCTCGGTTGCTTATGGATATTTATTAATACTATAAAAAGTAAAAAATCACAAATAGTTTATACAAGTTAGCATAGGAAAAAACCGACTACTTTGAAATGTTAGTCTCATAACTAAAAGCTATTAGGGTCTTAAGAGGGTATTTTGATTATTCCTAGAAATTGGAGACAGTAACTTAATTTACTTATTGAGCTGGGTAATTGTTTCAAAGGAAAATATGAAATTGACATCATACTCTTTATTATATGTCACAGGATTAGCCCACAATACTTTGTATCTGTTAAACATACTATCTCAACTTTCAATTGTTAAATGTTAGCATTATATTTTAGGATAATTTTACAATAGGTTGAAGTCCCTTGATTAATGAAAAAGTTTAGTTCATGCTTATGAGCATGTTCGATTAGTGCAATAGTTCAAACAGTTCAAACATTTTAATATGTTTAATTAGAATGCTAATTTTGGGCAGGAGGATACTGTAATAACATGACAATACAAATTACATTCATTAAGCAGTAGAAGTATGGAATAGCAAATGAATTTCAGAATCATTCATATTTTAATAGTATTGGTTCCTATTTTTCCTCTGTAGTATATTGGATACACAGTTCTGATTCATCAATTTTTAATATCCATCATCAAACTGTACAACTAGTATAGTGGTAGGAGGTGTAAACTATACAACACTTTGAATATTATAATTTTGTTGATATATTAGTTTAAATATATTTCAATCTAACTCAAAGGTCACAACATGAATTATAAATCATATACGACAATAGGACAGGTATATCTGTATATGATATTTTCAAGGCCAAACTTATTTTTAGTTTTAGTCATTTACTTCCCTAACTCTTCACTTCTTCCTTTAAGATTTTTTGCTGTGAAGATCTGCTCGCATTATTTTTTCTCAGTTTCTATTTGTCTGAGAAAGTTTTTGCATTTATTTTCATTTTTGACTGTATTACCTGACTACAGTATGTTGTATAGTCATTTTGTTCTAACATTTCCAAGATTTAAACACATCACTTTGTTTTCTATCATTTTACAGCATTATTGACAGGTCTTCTATAATTCTTTATTCTTCTGATGTAATATGTGTTGCCCTCTGCTACCAACCTTCAGACCTCTGTCTTTGATCTCCAGTAGATTAAATATATATATATATATGTGTGTGTGTGTGTGTGTGTGTGTTTGTGTTTTGCTTTTTGATTTTTCTATATGCTGTTCTTTACACTTCTTAGATCTGTAATTTGATTTGTGCTATTATTTTAGAAAATTCATGGCTATTATTTTTCAATATTTCTTCTACACTGTTTTCTCTCCCTGGGATACCAATTACACTTAAGTTGAACTACTAGATACTTTTCCACAGCCCCTTAATATTCTTCCCTCTGTCCCCTTCCCTCCCTTTTGCCTTTTGTGTTTCAGCTTGAGTAATCTCTATTGACCTATTTCAAGTTCACAATCCTTATACTGCTTGTGTCAGATCTAAAGATGAAGCTATCACAGACATTCAGCTTCTTAGTAACTAAGCTTTTAACATCTACAATTTCCATTTGATTCATTCTTAATAGCACTCTGTTTTTCTGTCTCTGTCTCTCTCTTTCTCTCACTCTCTCTCTCTCTTTAACTCTCTCTCTCTGTTGAAATTGGACATCTGTTCCTGCATGTTGTCAAACTTTTCCACTAGAGTATTTAGCACATTAATTATGGTTACTTAAATTCCCTTTTCTGATTGCTCCAAATCTGCATAATATCTGAATATGATTCTGTTGAATCTTTTTCACTTGGCAGTGCATTGTTTTATCTTGTTTTTCCATATGCTGCAGAAATTTTGTGGCAGGCATTTTGTGTAGGCCATAAGAGACTGAAATGGGGAAATTTTTATGCCTGGAAATGGGCATTGTGGGCATTGTGAACATTGAGTTAATCTAGGCAGGAGCTGAGTGACATTTATCATTGTTGCTATGTATATCCCAGCCTTCAATTTTGTCTTATGCATGGTGTGTTTAGAGTGGGGTCTGATTTGTCATAGAATTATTCTTAATTATGTCCCTCCTGTGGCTTTGGTCTCTCTTTTGTGCTCTCTCAGATAGTCTCTCCTCTCCCTCTCTCTCCCTTCTTAAAACTTTCCTAGCTATATTGCTAGGAAAGTCCAACATGACTTAGTGTGTCATGGTTGTCAATTTGCAGAACGCAGAGAAAGACCTCCTCTCTTCTATGATTCCTCAGTCTGAACACAAGCTTTGTGTCTCTGGCTATCACAGATGTGGGCTGTTTAGTGCTATAGCTCCTCCACCAGATGTAGATTTGGGTCCATCTTATATTTTGTGTCTGTCCCAAGAAAAAAGAAAATTATTCTGTTCTTTTCCTCAGTGGCAATGAGTTACCACCTGGTACTAAGGGTGACAGTACATGCTGCTCTTCTTGTGGTATTTTCGTCTTCTTTTAAATGGATACTGGGGGGAGGAGGTCAAGGCAGTTTTGTGCCTTTCCTTTTGTGACGGTCTTCCCATCTTCATGCCTTTGGCACAAGGGGTACCTTCGAAGCAATCTTGCTAATATTTGTATGTGATTATCCAGGGAGGTCTATGGCAAAAAGCTATAGGCAATTTCAAATTATTATTTTTTTAACTTCTCTGGTTAACTTAAGCATAATCATTTTCAATTTGATAACCATTTGTGCAAAAATATTATTATTAAATATGTGTACATACTACGTCTGGCTTCTCCTTGCCAGTGCCTATCTTTGCTTACGTAAAAGTTCTTAAGTTGTCCTGTGAGTTTAGCTCTCTGATGGCTCAAAACAGCTGCGAATGTACAGTTCCTGGAGATCCTCATGTTACTGTGTGGATGTGAGCAATGCTCTCTCTAGGTTTCTACCTCTCACATAAAATCAGATGTAAACATCTCCTAAATAAACTAAAACCCTAGTATAGTTACTGTTGTCTGTAAACCAATAAAATAGCTAATATGTGTAATTATTTCCAGACTGAGCACAAGTCCTACATTTTATTATTTCAAAATTGTAAGTTCAGGGGGCTGGGGATTTAGCTCAGCAGCACAGTGCCTGCCTGGCAAGCACAAGGTTGTGAGTTCGATTCCCGGTACCAGGGAAAAAAAACAACAAACCAAAATTGTAAATTCAATTACACTTTGTCTCAAAAGATAAGCAATATTCAAATTTGTCTTCCACAGGATTATAACACAGATCACATTTCCCTGTGTTCATTTTCCACTTTCTAGTTATCTATTGTATTAGCTTGGCTTCCACTGGTGGTATATTGATGATTTCACCATGGAAATTAAAGATTTTCCCTCTTATTCTAATTGTGACTGAAACCTTTCTTCGGAAGATTAGAATGTCCTTAATCCAGGCACGTGTATGCATTTGCATGTGAATTTATAAACACAATGGATTAGCACTTGTTCCCTAAGAACAGAGAGTCAGATAAGCATTGGTTTACTCATGTAATGTTGACAGCACCCTTGTTACACTGGGGCTTAAAATGTGATTTCAAAGATAGTTACAACAAAAATTCTGTAAGTTCTCATTGCTTTGAAACTTGTTCCTATTCTGTGTCTAAGCATAACGAAGAATGAAGCAAAGAAGTAAAATCAAAGATATCTATGAGGAAGGGTGATAGATAATGCAAAGGTCCTGTGTGGGACAGTAGCAACAGAAAAAACAGGAAATGACAGCAAATAAACTGTAAGTCAAGAAGGGAAGAGAACAACGTAGAAGGCACAGTATTTTTTAAATAAACAGCAGGCTGTCAAGCCTTTATTCATGAATTTTGCTGTTTTTTCACTAATTTGGAATTTTTAAATTGCTATTTAGCTGTAGAAAGGGGAAATCATGATTGAAAATTAGGGGAGATAATTTAAACAACTAAGAGAGAAACATATGCAGAAAATTAAGGGCACAAAATATTTAAGCCCCAAAACTAATTGATATTCCATAGAATGTTTCCTTTCAAAGATAAATTAAGGTAAAATCTGCAAAATTTTGTGTGAACATTTACTCTTTCTCTGATATGTAGCAAAAGTAATTTTTCTTTATATTTTAGAATAAGTCTCCAACTTTTTATTCAACATGATTAAACAAGTTTTCATGCCTATCCCCCAACCTTTTAAATATATAACTTCAGTCGTATTTCAATATAAAAACAGCTGCTATGGGATTCTCCCTAAGAGAGCAGTATCATCATGGATAGTCAGCTCTGTCCCCATTTGACCCTTTGAGGAATGATTCAGCAAAATTGGATAACCACCTTTAATAGAGTAATTATAAATATTACACATGGTTTTTGCTCATGAAAAGTTTAATATATTTTCACTAAGCTATTAGTGTTTCATATATTATGAAACTTGCTTGCTGTTTGCATTTTCCAGAGAATATATATCTATAACTTATTAAACTTTAGAACTAATTTGTTAAATTTTAGAATATTCATTTGAAAAAGATTGAGACATGAGCCTATTAGAAGCATGTTTCTATAATTTGAAATTCTTACAATAGTAAGAATAATCACAACAGAGACAAATAATAACTAACTTGAAATCAGTTCTTGTGTTCTGCATTGTTAGGACAGCATTATTTGGTCAATTCTCTGCAACACTTTATTCAACTATTACAGATTTCAACTCATACCAAATTTAGAACTATCTTTACTAATGGATGCACCACTTTACCCATGGAAAATGATTGCAGTTTTAAAAACATAAACCAATAGGAAATTGAGAAGTCAATATTATTTGAACAAATGATGCATATTTTAGCATTTAAATTAAGCTGTAACATTAATATTCTAATAACTTCCTGATCCAAACAGTTTATTATTCCTTAAACATTTCCTCAGGGAATGAAAAAAAAAAAAAACCAAGACTATATTATTTCCAACTAAACTTCAATTATTTGTAAAAATCTACAAGCATATTTTAGTGGTCATGTTAATTAAAAGGTACATGATGTTTCCCAAAGTGGAGATGGGAATCTCCTCATAGATTCACAGAGTGTAATCACCTCATGACCTACAGCATCCCCCCTTTGCTGAGATTCTACCTCCACATATTGCTAAATTAGGGGCTGGGGATTTAGCTCAGCGGCCAAAGCGCCTGCCTGGCAAGCGCAAGGTCGTGAGTTCGGTTCCCGGTACCGGAGAAAAACCAAAAAAAAAAAACATATTGCTAAATTAATTTAGTGGATATATTTTTGAGTTAGCTAAATTGACAGTAAGAAAACAAGGACATAGTACGTAGCAAGTACGGAAAAAAAGTTTTGTTAGTTGTACTTTCAAGGAAGTATTGGTCACATTTTCTAATGCAGATAATAGTGTGACAAAACTAGATTCAAGAATCAACTGTAAGATCTCTCAGTAGGTACTAATATTAGGGAACAGGGTAGGAATGAAGAGGATTAATATCAATACTCTGATGTTCATGTGTATCCAAAATCATTCATTCCTTCTATATGATTTCCTTGATAGATGCCACAATTACAAATACCTACAAAGACTCCATTACTGTGCAATTCAGAGATCTCAACACTTGCACCTGACTGAAAAGAGCTATGACACTTAGTATTCTAAATTTATCACTCTTACAAGCTTACTACAGATAATTATGTTCAGGAGGGAGATAATGGTTTTATGGTGCTTTATATTGATATAAAGTACTTATCAATTTAAGATCCTCAAACTTAGAGAAGCAATAGATCATTATTTTCCTCTCTGATATTTTTAGGCTTAACTCTCATTTAACCAGAGCCAACTCTCTGAAATGTCAAGCCTCTGACTTTTTTTCATGTTACATAGTTTGTTTTTGCAAAAGCCAAGAATAGGTTTAAAATTTATGGTCATACTTTCTTATCCATCGTATTTCCATTAACGATTCCATTCACAGCACACAGAATAAATTCACATCCCCAAAATTTCAGTAACAGTGTCTCATTTACAAAGTCGCAGTCTATTTTTAAGGCAATATTATATAAACACAGATTTCTCCCTTTAAAAAGAGGGAAATCCAAAACGAAATATTTTTCATCTCACTGAAGTGCTTGTTAAAGCCTTTTTTTTTAATCAAACAATTTTTATGTAGAGGAAGCATAGTTCCAATGTACTTTAGAAATTTAAATGATTGACAAAAAATAAAAAATAATGAAGGACAATTAGAGATCTATCATGATGATCTGACTTTGGGAAACTGATACATGTTAGGCATACCTTTTCTTTACATTGGCCGTTCTTTCAGACACAGCTTTATTCATGATTCCAAAACTTTGAAAGTCTTTCATGAGAGATGAAATTTTTAAAAACATTTTTTGTTCATTGTTTGGGGAGATTTATAATGTCACCAAGTGCTGCACTTGTTGACTGTTAACTCACACGTCTTTCCCAGATCATAGGTGTCTCCTGCCAATAGTGAAGAAAACAAACGTGCAACAAGATACGTCTGAGTCACCTTTCACATCACAGTAAGGTGAACCTATTGGCTTTCATTGCTAGGCACGACGATTAGAACCTTGTGGATGTATTGCTGCAGCAGTCAATAATATAGGTAAATAAGCATGATTAACTGATAGATGCTGGTGTGGGGAAAGAGAAAAGAAGTGAATGGAATGGGCAATGAAAATCTCTCTCTCAAAGTCTGATGGCACTTTGGGAAACCTACATATTCAATTTACATATACATGTCTCATTGACAAAAAGTTAGTGTTCGCGCAGACAAGCTGTCACATAAATCTCCTGAACTGAAATTCGGATATCTGACTCTGCCAAGATGCATGTATTTATAATACAGCTGAGCAAAGACGTAAAATCTAGGATGTCTATCTCAAAATTTATAGATTTATTTCAATATTCTAAGTCTAATGACTTAGAAATAAAACAAGGTGCTTAGAAAGTCAGGTTTGCTTTAAATTCAATAAAGATCTCACTAAATGGGGTAACCCACACCTTTGTATTGTATAAGAACTCTGAACTAGTAAGTAAAGGAAGTCAGAACTTAAGAAATAATGATTCAGTTGACAGAGAAAGTGGTATCATTTTTGCAAAATAAAAATAAAATTAAATTAGAGCCACTTCTTTCTTGCCCCAGACTTTGAGACATAAAGTCTCGATGCACTTGGCCATTTTGCAATGTGGCTTTTTAAATGAGCTGAGTATTGATGAACAGGTAAGGAAGAGGCAACGGGAACCATTTACTGCAAACACATTATAGGTAATATACAACACTGGGGATTGCATGTTGACCTTCGGGCATTTGGTCTCAATCAGCATGCCATGCTACAGCACAGGAACACAGAGTCATGTGTACAACACAGAGCTGAATTTCAGAGACTCACATAATTGCCTGCGGGAAGGTACAGGAGCACTTCCATAAGCTGTGCCCTGTAAATAAAACAAATTTTTTTGGAGCAAATGATGTCATCAGTAACAGTAGAAAATGATGGTGAAATTAATGAAAAAAATTGAACCAAATGTAAAATAAATAAAAATGGCTTACGAGGCTGCTTTTGTAAAATTAGACCTTGTATTTGGCAAAAATATATATATTTGAAGAAAACTAAGTGAACTACCAAAGTAAGAAAGTAAAATTAAAAATTATGCCAAAGATGGAAACATTTAAATTTGACAGGATGTTAGTTTGTGAAAAGTAGAACACGATATTTATGAAATGGCCTCCTTAAAAAGTAGGTTCCCTTGCACTGATTCCTTAGCTGATGCAAACAGATTTTTCAGTCTTTTAAGCTAAGCAGTCTGCTGATGGTTGCATTTTTCTATTTCTACCTCAAATGTTATACAAGGCCCAAAGAAAAGGACTTCAGTAAAATAATCTTAAGCTACACATCAACAAATTTGATCACTGAAAAGCATCATGATTTGATAGAGTGAAAGTTATTAAATGGAAACATTTATTGGGTATGGTAGACAGCAGAGTTAGAATTACAACATTTCTCATACCTGCTATGTTCCTTCAACTAACGATACTTTTTACAAATACATATTGCAGTTTAAATTGAATATTTTTGTTCCAGACACTGTACTGGCACAAAATTATGTTATGATCTACTTGGATATGTTTTAAAATATTAAGCAAATAAGGGTTTCTGGAAAAACAATAGTTTGTTATAGTAAAAATAAATCCCAAATGACAATAATTTTTAAAAAGATTTATATTTACTGAAAATTTTCTCTGTGAAGTTCATAGGCTCAGCACATGAAAAACATCATCTTATTTATTTTCTGCAACAGTCTGGGACATAGTTACCATTTTTTACTTTGTTTATTATTATTCCTAGTTTTACTAATGAAAAAAGTTTTTACAGAGGGATCGGGATAGAAATCGAAGCAGTTAACATGTGACTATCTTTCCAACGTCGTATTTAAGATGGAATGAAGTCATACTCATGTCACCCAGATGGAAAGGTTTCCCAGAAAGACCAATGGAAGAAGAAAGGTCTGCCTTAGTCTGAAAGATTCTAAATTGGGGAATGGAAACATATGTTTATTTGACTCCAGGGCACAAACTCACTATGTAACATTCACTATTAGATTTGAAATGGTGCTGGAACTTTTATAAAGTACATTACTCTTAGAAAAGATTCATCGATATTTGTGACAAATTTATTCAATTTTTATGTTCAACTTTTAGAGCTTTTAATGGATTACCTCAAGTCCAATCAATAAAATACTAAATAAATATACACTGATATTCCAGATAAAAGTTCTATTATTAAATCACAGAACTGGAAAGTAAATGTCACATTAATTTCCTCTCTTTCAATTTCTAAAGCTTCAGTTGTTGGCTAAACTCATCAAATATTCACAGTTAGGTAGTATCAGAAAAGCTACATAGAATTCTGACAAAAAGTTTAAATTTTTATCCATATCCAAACAATTTAATGCATAATATTTTTTATCAAATAATTTCTTTCTGATCACACTTTGCATAGGTGATTGCTTTGTAGTTGTATTTTCCATTATACTTTCACAGTCATTTAATTTAGTTATATGCTTAGTTAAATGGAATATTTGGAAATTAAAAATTTTATCATATGTACAAAGACCAAATCATCTGTTTCAAACATATTTCTTTATTGGTCATAGGGTTTATAAAGTGATATACATGTATCTGCTAACAAAGAAAGAGCAAAAGGGTATTTTTTCAAACAAATTTGGTTTGTGGTAACAAATAATTAAACATTACCACAAGGATACTAATAATGCTAGAAAAGTTACTGTTTGTAGGAAAACTGCTAAGACTAAACAACCTTTTACCCGGTAAAGGAGATCCAATGCTAAGCTTAGATTCTCCAGTTTACCCACACATTTTCATTCTAAAACATTGATTTTTAAAAATCCATCTATGATTTCAAACTATGAATTTAAACCAAAATTAACAATGCTAATATATCTACATCAAAGTATAGAATTTGTTCATCTAAACCATGGTAAACAACAAGCCAGTGTTAAATTTTATTGCAGGAGTTCGCTGGGAGTGGTGACTCTAACCTGTAATCCCAGCCCTCAAAAGGCTGTAGCAGGAGGCCATGAGTTCGAGGCCATCCTGGGCTACATAGTGACTTCAGAGCTAGCCTGAACTACATAGTGAGACCCTCTTTAAAATAAATAAATAAATAAACAAACAGACTAACTAACTAACTAAATTAAGAGAAGCAAAAGTAAGGAAATCAAAAAAGAAGACTCAGAATCAGGGAAGTCTATGGTGTAACTCTCAGTTCAAGACCAATGGCCTGAGCTGAGAAGTCTAAAGCCAGAAAAACCTGGAGCTCTGTAGTCCAGGAGAGAAAAAAAAAAACAAAAAAATGAACAAACAAACAAAAGAACAGCAACAATGAACAAAACTAAACAAATCAACCAAACAAATGAAAAAACCAAGAGCTTAATAAACCCAGTACAGAAGTACTCCAGATCACATACTTCCTGAATAACATTACCTTCATTTGCCTGGGAAATTTTGCAGCTCTTTATGTGAGTCACATGTATTAGCACATTAACAGTGATAACATTTGCCAAAGTGAGTGCCAGTCTCTCCACTTTATGTAATTCCTGTCCTTGTCTCAAATAGGAAAAACGTAGCAAAATGAATTCTCATGGTTACAAAATCAGGACGTGGCACTGACAGGCACACAGCTGAATCCACTCCGCCCCCCAGCTTCCTGGAGCTTCTCTGCTGCAGGTAAGGCCTTCTCGATTTGGACAGAGCCACAAGCAGAGGCTCTTGGCAAATGATGTGGATTTGGTGATTTTCTTTACAAGCCATCTTAGTTGTAAATAAGACCCGAAATAAGCACAAGATTTTAGAACAGGAAACAAATATGAAAACCAGTAAACAAGGGAATAAGTAGGACATTAAAAACCCACAAAAAATGTGATGAACCTCTTCAATACCTCAGTAATCCTCTAGAGAATTTAATAAAAGCAACCCACTTACGTGTAGTTTAGAATATAGAGACAGTAAAGGAGAACACACAGTCTTATTGGGGTGAGAGTCAACATCATTTGTACTTGGGAGAAATGTTAAAATAATATCTCAAACATATTTAAATAAGAAATGAGCACTTTTTCTTTGAACTGAGGTGCACACACACACAACAAAATGATGCCACACAGGGAACATAAATTTGAATACAAGAAAATTCCGAAATAACCTTTCATCTAGAACCTCAGGCCAGTGGATTTCAGAATTCATAAATTATTCAGAAATTACAGAATAACACTCCTAGCTAAGTGTAGAGCAAGAATAATCAAGGACATTAATATTTCTGCAGCAAAAATGTAGCCCTGCTGTTATTACAAAGTCATAAATAGCTTTTTGTCCATTCTGATCAGGCTGGATCAGGCACTAATAGTTCACAAAAGAACTTCCAGTTTTCAAGGACTTTTATTTCCTTACTTCTGATTTGGATCTTAGAATTGAAAATAAAAAGCTTAAAGAGCTATAAGATTACTTAAAATTATCTAACTAGAAACAAAGGGGTATGGAATTAGAAATTAAAGTTTAATTGCATTACCTTAGACCCTTACAAAGTTAAAATTATCTTGGTATTGAAATAATTTTGAGAAATGCTTAGGTGTTCAAGAAAATGGATGTTAGCATTTAGAAGAGTTTGGAGTTTCTGAAATGATCCTTCGTGAACAAATGTAGCACTGGAACTATCATAGTATACCCATGTATAAATTGGTTTAAGTTAATATAACTCTTTTGAATGTTGTAGAATGGAATGACTTCAAATAATGCCAAAACATTTCTGTTAAGTACTTAAATATTTTGGGCCTTTGTGCTTTTGAGGCAATTTCTATTTACATTTATAAGTGTAACATTCCCAACTTTACATATACAGCAAAGAACTGCCTTTAAAGACTAATTAAGATACCTATGCTAATAGTTCAGGAAATATGTAGTCTGAGAAATAATTAACAATTCCTCAAAATTGGAAATTGCTCTGGTGTGAGTATTTTAGGAATCTAAATTACATAAGAAACGAATGCTAGTTATGTGCTTACTTAGATTCTGGCTTTGATATTATTTTAACCCTTCAAGTTTTAATAGATTAAAATTTTTCTTGCAGCACAAACCTGACAAAGCTTGTCCTTGATGTGCCACCTTGGTTGACATACAGTGATAAGTCACCTGCTCATTAATCAAGACACGCAATGCAAAGAACTAGCAAGGCATAAGTGCCTTGAAACAGACCCCAGTTTTTAGACACAGAGTGTTATCTTTACCCAACCCAAAATAGTGGTAATCAGACTTCATTTCAAAAATAATTCTTCAACCATGTCTTCAATTTAAAGGTAGTGCAGTGAAAACTGAGATGATGAAGTGTGTAAGATTTGGTGTTAGATGAACAAGGAAGAAGATGAACAAAGAGAAATAACAAGGATTTGTGAGATATTTTATTTTCTCAACACACTGTAGAAACTCAAACATGAAAACTTATAAGGATAATGATGAATCACACTCTTGTAGCTTCCAAGCAATGCTGCTCTATCTAACCACTTCTGTTTCTATCAAAGAACTAGCCACTGTAAAACTGATAAAGTTAAATGCAGTCTTATTTAGCATAGTCACACAGTAAAAATTCACCATATATATTTTAGCAAACACTCTCAGTACTGATTTTCATATCATTAATATTAAAACATTTCTAGTTTTATGAAACATAGGTAATTGAGTTACATGAAAATACCAAATAAGTTTTCTTGGATGGACTCAACTTCAAATTCTTTTTTTCTTAAATAAGCCCCTTTGGAAGATATTCTTCTGCAATTTTCAGCAATGCAGACTCCTCTACTTTTTAGGTAAGAAATTCAGGACACGAGTATGATTCTGGTGGCACATTGAGAATATAAAGTCCAGTATAACCCAGAATGAAAACACAAATTCCTCTGCAAGCTTTATATCACTTTAATTTATAATAGTAATCACAACTTACTGTATTTCCTGGGGATTCCCCAAGGCACAGCCAAAGGCAATCAGTTCCTCCTAGCTAGTCATAAATGTCCTGTGTTTCTTTCATTGCTTAAATATTGCCCTAAGCCCTTTTCTTTTATTATTGCCCTTTGGAATGGAGTGAACCGTTTCCCAAAAGACACTTACCAAGAAGAAGGTTGACATTTGCATCAATAAGAAGCAGCAAGCACTGTGTATTAATATGTGGGCCTGAAAGCCTTGACATGTATTCTTCTAATTATTTTAGAGTTCTCTATCTCACTCTGCGTTCATTTACTATCAATAGAAATTACAGTCTTACAAATGTCAGTACTCTTCACACTACAGAAGCAAGGAAAATAAGTTAGTCCTGACCACAGTCTATTAAGGGGTTCTTCTTTTTGCAGAAACAAAGATAAAAATGTTCTTTAAACTTCATTTTTTCACATTTGACACAGATAATCTATACACTTTTACTTTTATACAGAAATAGGGTAGAGGGAAAAAAAAAAAGCTTTCTCCTAAAGGGGAAGAGAGAGAGCTCCTTGCAAAGTAATCTGGATAGTGATTATTTTTATTTATTTAATCATTTCCCCTCAAATTTTCAGTGTTTCCAAATTTTTCAAAAACATGTAACATACTTTTGTTCATTTCCTGTATACTTCATGTTTCTCCAGTACTGAACTAGTTCACTTAATAGCATTTAAAGTAACAGTTAAAATTAGAATAAACAGCTGTAGAAGAAGCAGTTCATAGAACAGATGAGAATGGATCTGAGGCAGAGGTCATCACCATCAGGGCCGCGAGCTTATCCGGGACAGTGGCATTGGAATTAACCCAGTGGGCAGGGTAAGTAAAGGCTTCTTACAATCTGGAGTGATCACACACGGGATCCACTTTGTTCAGTACCCATTTTCAACACAGGGATATATTTTGACAACAACATTTGCTGTCAGAAACCGACTTTCTTCACTTCTCTGAAAATTTCTATTTCACTGGCTCAGACCCTTATATTTTACTGCAGTTTTTATATATACCAGTATGCAATATTTTATGGGTATATAAATTATATCTTATTCAATATTTTAATAATACAATGAATTTTTTAAAAACACTCAGTAATGTATTCAATAAATTCTGATTATTTCACAGAAGAGTTCTAAATTAAGTACAATGACAAAGAAAGATTTTGAAGGCCAGTATTAAGTTTCAGTATTTAATATATAAAATTAATGTACCACAGGTTAATAATTTGAAGTCTGTGACTATTGAAAATTGTACTGAGATCTTTAAGGAAATGCTCTCAATTTAATTCTGGTATTCCTTGTGGCTTGCTAAAATCAGTATCAAGAAATCAGTTCTCATGCAATTAAAGCTAATTACATCTTATGTCATTTTAATCCCCAAAACAGAAAAACAAATGTAGAAAAATATATTAGAAATATAAAGACTAGTTTTACATCCTTTCAGATAAATATAATTGTAGTATTTCTGTAAAATGTATTACAAATAGGGATTTATCTTCATACTCATAATCAGATTTTATTTTCAATATCCACAATCCTATGTATAGTGACTAAACCAGTGGAGAATCATTTTCAGTATTCTCCATAACAGACAATGATAACATAAAGTTTTATATATCCATTATGCTGACTAAAATATAGGCTCAAGTGAGACCTAAATATAATGTGGAAGTGCTTCATGGGGAAAGTCATCCAGGATAGTGAAGTAAGAAGTAATAAAGGAGACTTCAATCAGTAGAGAACTGTTGGACAGTACTTTTCAAAGAAATTCTCTATTAAAGAACAAGTTAGTTTGGTAAAACTTTAAGTAAATTATAAGGTAATGGCACTTATTATGGAGAAAGTGCCCAATACCTTCAAAGTATTTGAAGCTAAATTACAAACTATATACCTCATGTTAACCACAACAATATATTTATTGTGCAAACAATTATTCTTTTCTCATTATGTTTTAAAATGATAAAACTTTGGGAAACATTCAAATTCTTAAAAAAAGTAGTAGAGAGCAGCACTTCTTTTTTACAGTTTCTTGGTAATAAAAAATAATTTGTGTTCTCCTGAGGAAGGCATTGTAGAATGGAAATATAAATGTGCTTTAGGAAAATTATTGCACTCTCTAGCTCACCCATCATTAGTTTTTCATCCTGGTGGTTTGCTAAAAGTCAACAGGGAGTATATTTATTGTTTGGTACATGGTGGTATAATTATTCCATGTTTCCTCATTTGTCCATGAATAATACAATATGGATTATGGATTGGAATTAAGTAACTTTGAAAGAACCTCAAGTTGTCCTTTATTTTAACAACACAGGTTTTAATATCATATCATCATACTTCTATTTTACACATGTTAAAGAAAAATTCATCCATCTCTAAAACCTCTTAGTATTGAACAGGAATTCTTCCAGTACTTATTTTAAAAGATTTTCCATATTTAACAACTGTCATCATTATTTTACTAGCAAACTTGGCTTTTCAGACTATACAACCCCGGGTCTTCTACTTTCTTTTTGTGAATATAAGCTTTCAAATCTTCTAATGCCTAATATTTAACACTGTATATATATTCATCTTGACTTATAAGGTATAAAAGGAGTAATGAATTTAGACATAGGTAGTGAAAGTACTCTGCCAAAGTCATGCTATTTTACAGAACTCAGTATCCTCTGAATTTGCAGTTTATGTGCTTGATTTCTAATATAGCTTTCAAGTGATATATATTTAAGAAAATCAATAATTTGAGATCTGGCTGTAGGCAGATGAAGAAAGATGAATAAATTTGCATTTTTCAATGTTTGGCAGTAGGCTATAAAAACTTAAGTGTAGAACATCATGATTAAAATTAACCTTTCCTGAGTCATGACAGTACAAAATGCAAGTGCTTTATTCTCATACTACTTATATTTCTAGCAAAATAAGAATTCTAAAACAGTCTCTCTCAGAATGTTCCGTCAAATTTATGGAGACAGCTCTGAACATCTGAGGCCTAGCCACTTTAATTGGCTTTCATTTAGGACACGATGAGGAAGCCGCAGGCCTCTTTAAGCACATACACACTCCCACACTTGGCACACATGTATGTGTATTTCATGGTATTTTCACATATGTCATTCCATTTGCTTCCTGAGCACGGGATATTATTCCCATTCTTCAGACGATAATGGTAAATCCCAAACCAGTGAAATGACTTGGAGCGGTTCTAATTGTTAATAGGCACAAAGCAAGTGGGTTTGAAAGCGAAAGGATGCAGCATGTGTGAAACTTAGCTAAACCAAGCGGTTAAGGATCTGGCTGCTTCTGTTCCATCTGCTGAGACCCTTCCGCCTAAATAGAAGGGTGTGAAATTTAAGGATCACACTTTTGTATAATATTAAGTCAGATCAGAAATGTGTTTGAAAGTTTGACCTACAGTAGAGTCTTACACAGGCATAAAAAGAATGCCATCTCTGTGGCTAGAAACCAATCGATAATAATTAAGGAACCTTCTAATTTAAAAAATTAAATTCAACTGGAATTTAGATCATTTGATGAAAATGGAATACAAGTACATTTTTAAATTAGGTTATCATGATTGGATCTAAGAAAAATATACGTAAAAAGAAAGATATAAAAAATTTTATAAAGTTGTATACTTGTGTATACTTTATAGTGAGACTACATTCATTCAACATATCTTCACTGAGTAATTCCAGTCCTGTAGGCACTGTTTATCTTTCAATAATCTATTCAACTATGAGCAATTCATCCAAAAAGAGAAGAAAGTACTGCTACTACACCTCACACGTGTGAGGGGAGCCGCACTAAGTGCCAGACATTCGCGTGTCTAATAGGATTATTATTATTATAAAATTTTTAATGTTTTAATAAGTGTTATTTTAATAATGATACTCACTAATATTTATTGAGAGCTTATTTTGATTGGTTTAAACTCACAAGAACCATAGGTAGTAGTACTTTGCCTTTATTTTCTAAGAAGAAAACAGATAGAGATAAAATAATTTGTTAAAGTATTTACAGTCATAAACCATCAGTTGAGATTTGAACCCAAATAGTTCTGCACCAGACCCATGATCGCAATCAGCGTCCCGATTTTGAACTTCTGCTTATGCATTTAAAACAGAAGCACTTTTTAAACATTGTTTTAATCTTCACAAGAATTCTTGAGGCGAATATTATCTTCATTTTAGAATTTACGCAAGGTAAGTTTCTGTAAGGGTTTGAACAACTTGCATGAAGCTGTGTCTCAGATCTGCCATGCTCACAGCATTAGGGCTCCAGGCTTGCTTTACTGAAAGGCCAGTGAATCATATCTTTGGTAAAGGAGCAAAACAGAGATATAAAGGAGCTATGAATATTTTTAAATAGTACGCTTAAAATCAACACAGTGGTCTATTGAGAAGGACGTTGTAGCTCCTGTGGGCCCCCTGTTTTCCTTGTCTAGGGTCATTTTCAGTTGAGTTATATTTCTGGGAACTAAAGTAAGCAGTGATGGCACAGTACTTGCCACTGTGCATGGCTTGTAAACATCCTACTTTTAGTTTCTGTAGGTCCCTTAATATTTAAATAAGATATATGGGGTAGCATTATTTGGGAAAGAATTGATACTGATAAAAGTAAATAATTAGTTCAAGTTTATAAGATTAGTAAGTGGGCTGGGGTGGTAGTCCAAGCCTTTTTATCCCAGCCCTGGGGGAGGCTGAGGCCGGAAGACTGAAAGTTGAGTGTAGTGAGACACTGTGTCAGAATTAACAAAACAGTTTTTAAATGCTTGGGGGTGCTGTTCAGTGCAAATACCAGGGGTTCAATAACTAGTACTAAAAAGAAAAATAGTTAAATGGTAGACAAAGACTGTCAGCTCAAGCCAGTAGCATTGTAAAATCCAAATCCTTTCCAAGACGTCGTACTGATTATTAATCTATTCCAAAGAAAGCTAGCGTGATAATGGGGAGACTTAAAGTTGTGTCATAAGAGAAATGGTTCAAAGAGACTATTTTAGAGGAGGGAGAAATAAAGGTACTATATAATGGACTTCTCATGCAATGGCACTTTGAAAAGTAACATATTATATTATTCTAGTAAGCAGAAAACTGGTCAAAAATGGAAGGGGAACTTATCAGATTTTGAATGCCCTAAGAAGTTTACTGACAGTGAAAATATCTCCCGGTGTTGAGTAGCGATCAGAACACCACATGGATGCTTCGGACTGCAAAAGAACCAATGGCGAGGAGCGCGGTATCTGCAATGCTGGTTGTCAAGCACAGCTACAATTTTGAATTACCTGGAAAATTAAAAAACAAACACAAAAGCAACTAGCGCCTGCGTAGTTGAGTCCAACTACCTTGAGTCCAACTACATTGAGTCCAACTCAGCTGAGATGGAGTCTGGCCTAGGCATGGTGATTATTTAAAACTTTCCAAGTAATTGGTTCTACTATGTAGCAAAATTCAAGGACATAGGCTACAAATTCTATAAAGTGTTTATGACTCCAGGGAGCTCTTAACAAAAGATGATTCAAATTTAAGTAGAACCATGACCAAAGCAATTTTTCAAATCGGTTTGTAACAAGGGACCACCTTCTACAGCATATTATTTAGACCACATTTGGAATCAAACTGAATAAAATTTTATCTCAGCCAGCAACCTCCACAGGGCTCAGCTGTTGCCTCTGCACAGTGGGAGGTGTGCAGTCCTCCCTGATGGTCTAGTTATGCGGGTCCATGCAAGAACTCGCGAAACACCCCATGTAACAGAAGCTTACGCTTTTGTGATTAATTCTGGTGAGGTAGAAAGACCTGTAGAGCATTGTTTTCCCTTTTCCCCAACTCATATGTGGAGACAGACATAGATGTTTGGTAACTAATGGGTACAAGTGGTGGATGATGGCTACTGACTCCCTTCTTTTCTTCTTCTTCTCCATTGCATAGCTGTCACACTCTTCAAGCCTATGCAGTATACTATTAGCTTTAAAGTGAAAGTGTAAGCTCACTGCAGTGATTCAATGTCATCACATTTGGGATATGAGGTCTTAAACACCCTGCTGTATGTACACAGCAACCTGAGAAGCTAATCCTGCTGCAAATTGAATTAATTCTACAGTTTGTACACCTGTGAATCCGACAGACAATAATATAAAGGAAACTACAAACATACTTGAACATATGTCTATCCTTGTTCTTTGTTTTTAGTCTTTTTTATTATTTTTTGCAACTGCTTTTTTCCCATATGCTTCTACATGGAACAACTTCTTTTTTGTAAGAATACCAAGGTCTTGTTGAAGTTTGTATGAACTTATATCCCTCATGAGTAGTGTAGCTTCTTTTAGAACTGTAAGGAAAATTAAAAAACAAACACAAAAGCAAGTAGTGCCTGCGTAGTGTCTCCTAAGAGTCCAACTCAGCTGAGATGGAATCTGGCCTAGGCATGGTGATTATTTAAAACTTTCCAAGTAATTGTTCTACCATTTAGCAAAATGCAAGGACATAGGCTGCAAACTCTATAAAGTGTTTATAAAGTCTTTATGACTCCAGGGAGCTCATATAAATGCTTTGAAAACAAGTCTGTGTACCATTTGGTAGATGATATTTAATCAAAATGAAATTATGAAACCAATATTTTTGTTTTCAAAGAAAGAAATATGACAATGAACTCACAAAATTTCTTCAATATGTATCCTTCAGATGACAGTCATGCAATATTTTATTAGGATCAGGGTGCATTTGAATCTTATTGTGATCTAGAATAGTATTAATAATTCTATTTTTTTAAAATTGGCTTTATTTTTTATTTATTTAAAATTGGTTTTATCTTTATTTTCTCGAGCCTCTTTCTCATTATGATGTCTACTGTTTATGTAGCAAGTTTAGCTTGGATTTATTTTCATACTATATTTCAGAATTGAAAAGCAGTTTAGGTAATGTTTTCTAGTAAGTTTCTTATTTTATATCTGACAAAATGAAGGAAACATAGCATTGGAAACAAAAATTGACAGTTCAGATAGGCTTTGAGCTCACTGAAGTTTTTAAATTTCATTAATTTCTTAGAAACAAACAAACGAACACCAGGAGTCACTAACCTGGTTCCACTTTTACCATCTTTGGTGACCACAGACAGGTTACTTGAATTCTTTCTGCCTCATTGTTTTTAAACTGTAAATTGCCAAAATGATTTATACTTTATTTGTAAAGTACTTAGGTTATCTTCCAGTACTTAATAAGTCTGTATAAATAGCCATGATAAGTTTATTTTTATATAGTAACATAAGGTCTGACATCTGTCAATAAATAAATCTGAGTCTTTTTTTTTTTTCACAAGAAATTATCTATGTGGTCTTGAGTTATCGCAAGCTCTCTCAACTTCAATCACTTTACTGTAAACACAAATATAGTAATACCTACTTTGTCATAGTACTGCTATGACAATCAATTAAATAAAAGAATAGATTAAAAAATCTAAGGTGCTCTACAAATGCAAGCTATTATAAGATACTGGCACTGAGTCCACTTATGTGATAATGTGTCTTCATGTATCAGGCAAAGGTTTGCTTAACTCAGGAGCCTCAGCATTTAGGAAAGATATGAAACGTTCCCAGGGTGGCCAGGCATGGTGGTGCACGCCCATAATCCCAGCACCCAGGAGGCTGAGGCAGGAAGATTGTTTCAAGTTCAAGACCAGCCTGGACTACAAAGTGAGCTCAAGGCCGGCCTGAACTGCACAGGGAGACTCTGTCTCAAAAAAGACCAAAAAAAAAAAATGTTCCC
This sequence comes from Chinchilla lanigera, assembly GCF_000276665.1. Taxonomy (NCBI): domain Eukaryota; kingdom Metazoa; phylum Chordata; class Mammalia; order Rodentia; family Chinchillidae; genus Chinchilla; species Chinchilla lanigera. The sequence continues at coordinate 2,200,998 of NW_004955405.1, read as the reverse complement.
AGGGTGATTCTGATCAACTTTTACTGTCTGCAAATTGTATCCCTGACAAGCTTTTTAATTGTACGCTATTGTATCTTATTTTGCACAAAATAGTAACTATTTTTTCAAAGGGTTTTCAGTAATTTTCTGTGAATGTCAACTTTGTGTTTAGCCTACCATTGATTGCTTCATTGTAAGAAAATATATTTCTACTCAGCAGAAACTAAATAGTCACAGATTTTGAATTAGTGAAATTACACATAGTAAATTAATTAAACAACCAAAACGCTTGTTTGACATAAAATAGACGAAGCAATAATTGATGTATATAAAGTTGAAAATTTCCGTATCACATCCCACTTTCCACAGGAAATCTCACATTTCTTTCCTTTTTTTCTTTTGGAAGACAAGAATTTCTAACATGAAATCACTAATCTTCATCAGCATACAGTTAAATGCTTCAATATTAAAATAAACCTCGCTTTCCCACAAATATTTCTCAGAGTTAAGTTGTAGCTCAGTAAGAAAGACATATTTCTATCTCAAAGTTAACGCTAAATATTTTTCTTGTAGTTTCTTGGCATATTTGCAGCTTGTAGAGAGATGCATTTGTATACACTTTTCCACTCAGACATTTAATTAAAGGTGGACCATTCTCTTTCTGAAAAACTATTTTTTCCCACAAATACACAGACCCAAACTTAAATACACTGTGCAATTATAGAGTTTAATTTCATAATGTCTTTTTTACTTTTAATAAGATTCTTTATTGACAAAGTTTTCATTTGTTTATTTAATTTCAAAGGTTCTTTTAAGGCCTTTGGAATAAGAATGCATAGTTGTCTGCTTGACATTAGAATATGATCTAGATATGCAGACATGTGTGTGTGCATATGTTTTCATGTGTGAGCACATGTACACACATGTGTATTCAAGCTTTATGGAGTCCCTATTCCAGGAAGAGTGGGCAAATTGCAAATGAAAATTAAATATATTTTCATGTTGAATTTAGCCAAATGTTAAAAAATTAGGATTTATTACTGGCTGAATTTTGTTTTTGAAAAGTGCAACAAATATTTTGTTGGATCTCCTGAACTCCACTACCTCAAAGGAATTCTTTGGCACAGGCCAAAATGTATTATGGTAATACAAAAGTTAATGAGAATTTAATTATTTACTCGAGGATAGCATTTCTAAGTGTATACTAATACCTCTCATTTTGTGTATGTCTTTTAGCAATAATGCTGCTCTTTACTGTATTGAAGGTTAATGGCGTTAGCATTTGGAAGCCCAGGGACACTTCCTACCTACATAGATACTGGAAAGAATGAAACATGACCTTCTTCTTATAAAGTATAAATAGACAGAAATAATGAAGTCCCCATACAGTGACAGGATGACTCGTAGGTCTTTAGGAGTATATCATGATTGACTATATAAACATATCTAGAGAAAGAATCTGTCAGTCAGAAGGGAGTTTATTTAGTCAAGGCAGCATAGAATTGAGAATGAAATGAGGTCTTTTCAGGGACAGGACATTCTATTTCAATAACATTGGTCTGCAGATTTACTTTTGGCATAGAGCCACTTAAAATGAACACAAAACAACTAATTCTTTATCTAATTAGCATCTCACTAAAACCACTTTTATTGTAACGTTGCTCTCTTTGCGTCACCTACATGGAGGCAAGCCTCAGCAATTTAACTGCTCTCCTACGATAGCTAGCCTTCTGATACATTAAATAAATTAGAATCTTGAAATTGTACATCAGTCTCATGAGCTCAAGTTGCCTGTGAGTGACAGATTTGGTTTTAGGATGCAAAAAGTAGTTTATCATCTTCGCAAGACTGATAGACACTGGAACTTTTGAAAAATCACTAACCACTGTGAGATTTCTCTCACTAGTAATAATGAGGTTAGTAGACAATTACATTTAACATGTAAAACACTGTTGTACTTTGAATACATTCTATGGCCATAAGAAGCTTGTATTTTTATATTGTTTTTTTTTTTCAGATGAAGAAACTTCTAAATAGAAAAGTAGATATCAGAGTTAGGCATCAGTGCTCAACCTTCCATTCCTAGAAACAGGGCCTCTGAGTTTTGTATGTCAGAGTGCTGGTAGAATACTTATTAAAATGATCACGAATACCCTTTAATGTTTATTAATGTCAACATTAATGTTATTTTCTATTTATGTTTCTCCCTAATTTTTTTTTATTTTAAAGAGAAAATCAATGATACAAAATTTCAAAGCAAGATGGTAGGAGAGTAACAATGGTTAGTACATTGCTTGTTGTTATCTTCAAAGTAGTTTCTCAGATTATAAGATATAGGCCTGAAAAACTGATCAAATGATATAAGCACAAACTTTTCTTTCAATAACTAATAGAATTAGTAATGTAACTATCATATATATATATATATATATATATATATATATATATATATTTCCTTTCCCTTCTTTCATTTCTCCTTTCTGCCATCCCAGCTTGTCTTTCCTTTTGAACAGTTTCTTCCCATTTCCCAGTATTGACTGTACATGTTGGATCTTATTTACTCTTTCAGGTTCTTACACTAAGAAGACAATATAATGTTACCCATGGGAGACTAATTTATTTCATTTATGAGTATGGTCTTAAGTTGCATCCATTTACCTATAAAATCTTTGTTTATCCTTCTATATAGCTGAGTAGTACTCTACTGCATAGAAATACATCTTTTTTATTCATTCTTCGGTTGATGGGCATCATTTGAGTTGTTTCTAAGATTTACCTATTATTATGTTGCTACTAAATGATGAGAATGTGTAAGTAGGGTAATAAAACAGTGCCAGTCCTTTACATCCCTGGCATTCACTTAGCCATATGTAGAGAGTTTACAAGACCGGGGAAGGTACATGTAAAATTGCCACTTACTTCTTTGCTTGCATCTTTGTGATGAGAAGCAGTATCAAGACAGGGTCCTCGTGGCCCACCTTGTCTCTCCCAAGCTACAACCCAAGTGCTCTAAGAATATGTACACTGCTGCCTGACGTGTGGCTGAGATGTAAATGAAGACCTGCTATTGTGCAAAGAGCTGAAAAGTGCCTGAAAATATTTACCACTGAAGCCTTCTCCTGGAAATCATAAGCCTTCAATAGATTCCAGAGTTTAAAAATAATTGCATCAGATAGATTCTGCTGTGCCCCTGCTACCTAACCAGGTGACAGATGCTTGGTGTCTCCCCCCTCTCCTATTTTCCTAGAAACATCCTTCAGTATTTTAAAGCAGTTTTAAATTAAAATACTCACCTACACTAACATTTATACAGGTTCATATAGGAAATTTAAACTTTATGAAAGTAAAATCAGACATCTATTTATTAATCACTACCATTGTGTAATAGTAAGTGTATGTCAACTTCTCATTTTTTTCACTGTCAACAGTAATAGACAATAAAAATTTCTGATGGGATAAGAACGCTAACTCTCCAGTACTGCATAATTTTCAAATAATCCTTTTATAATATTTATTTGTGGTGAATTTAATTATGGAACACATTGGAATTCTGATTGGGGGCTTCCACATATAAGGCAGTAAGATAAAAACTGTTAAAAACACTTTTTAAACATAGTATAAAATACAGTAATAAGGCTAGGCTATACTAAGTGTTATTAAAAGTACAAGATTGGAGGTGATTTCTGAATGGGATGTATTTATTCAAAACATTTTGGAGGGACTGAAGATTCAGCAGGAAAGAAACAAATTCTTTGTGATCATAGACCTTATTGTGGCTTCCAGTGGAAGGAGGAAGACATAAAAATGATCAAATACATGTTGTGTAAGGAAGAGGCAAAATCACCTTATTAGGTAGGATAGTTGAGAAAACAAAGAGAATGAAATGGAGGGAGGACATGAGCCCTGAAGTTGTTGGAGAAAGTTTACCTGGGTGAAGGAAGAACAGCAGATAAGAATGGCTAATTACAGTTCTTATTGAGAAGTGTTATATTTTTGTATATTTATAAAATATAACTGAACCTAAATCTTAAGGGATAAATAAGATTTTCTGCAAAGAATTGTAAGAAAAGTGGGTTATAAGAGATGGTTTGACATCAGCAAAGGCAGGATGTTAGCAAATATAGGATCTATGTGGGTAGTGGAAAATAATTTAATATATATTATATCATAGATGTATGACTATAATATATATGTATGTAATAGTCTATATTTAATCAAATTAAATGAAGAGTAGAATTTGGAAACTCCTGTGTATAAGCATACTTGATTAAATGATATGAGTAGCTATCTATATGCTCTAATGCTATGAAACTTTTATGTGAACACTCAGAAATCATTATCCCTTGAAGAAGGACAGCGGTAACTAACAGTCTCGACTCTGGACATGCTAGTGTGGATCAAATGTGACCCTGCCTACCATGTGCAAATTCAAGTGTTAACAGCTCTCATCCTTAGTGCAACACCTGTGGGAGGTGTTGAGGTCGAGAGGTCCTCTTTCCATCCCCTGGACGATCACTTCCTTGCTGCTTCTTGACATGGTGGACAGTATTTCTGTTAGTGCCTCAACGTGTGGGCATTAATCCCTCCCAAAGGCTCCACCTCCAGTAAACCTGGGGGCTGAGGACTTTGACATTTGAATTTGGACATGATAAGAAGGAGTCCCAAGTATTTAATCCACAGCAAAAATAATGAAAGTCATGAAAATCTGCCCACATGGGCACCCTGATCTTGAATTTCCAGCTTCCAGAACTGTGGGTTAAGTTTCTACCCTGGCTGCGGTATTTCTGTCACAGTCCAAGCTGACATGGTGACCTGTGACAAATTCCTTTGCTTCAGTGAGGATGAGCGAGCCTAGTTTGCAAATACTTTGGGACAGTATTAAGACCAGATCTATATGAAATGTTCAGTTATGCCCAGAACACTGTTCTCTGTAAATATCAACCATGTTTGTAATTATTAATGATGTTATGTGTCTTTTTTTGTATTTTGTCCAATTATAAATGCAATTTTGGAGTACCTTAATGATAGTTTTCTGGAAACTTCTTTTTTTTCTTTTTAACTTCAATAGTTTGACATTGCTAGAGATTTGGGAGGAAAACCAACATTCACGGTTTCCAGTACCTCCCCAAGGTAGTTTTCCATTGCTTTTTTAATTTACTCAAGTGCAATTTTGTCACTTTGGAAGACACACTGAGAATTGAAAAATAAGAAAAATGTATCTTATTAAATATCCAGGATGTGAGCAATGTGTAACTTCTCATGTTTCAAGAACCTTTTACAAAGTTAGACGAAGCAACATTAAGACTTGTTTTAAATTTGCATGCATGCCTAAATCTGATTTCTGCATGTTGGAAAGTTGAAATCAGTAAAGAGTTTCTATTTGCTGTTCATTTTTCTACCTTACACACATAATTATGGTATCTGTAACATTAAATAAGAAATACTAAAAAAACCTCTATTTTTAACAACATATTTATTTTACTTAATAATGCTGTGTAAGCCTGCTGAGTACTTTGCAATAAACAAACACAGACACATTTTTATGTCAGAAGTGTTCCATATAATAGCGCACAGAATACTCTCTGTTGTAAACTACATTTAAGTAACGAGAATTTTATCTATTTAGTAAAAGGAAAAAGGTGTTTCCATTTTTTTCTCAAGCTTTCTAGATGGATAATAGGAGGAATTTTAATTTTGACTCAATATCATACATATATGAATGATTTTGGAAACTTTAGTTTTTTATCATATAAGGCAAATTCATCTCAATGGTCTTCAGTAACTAAAAAAAGGCATTGGTAAGACAAGGAGTTTAAGGAAAATCATAGCCTGTGAGAAAATTACGTATAACAATGTCATGAAAATGAGTAAATCTCTGAATGAAATTTCAGCTTTGAACATCTTGCATTCAGAAGAAGCTGTTCCCTATTTAGAACTAAAAACTTTTTTTCTTTCCCTCCCTGATCACTTTACAGCAGACCTCTGCCAAGTCCGGGGCATTATGATGAATTAGAAAACCTCCTGCTTCAAGTCGCTGGCAGTTCCAAGAAGCCATGAACAGAGACCTAGCATTAAGTATTGGATACCCAGGAGAAGCTGAATAAGTAAAGTGGGAACATATTTTTCCACTTGAAGGAACATACCTTCATAGGTAAAGTGGGAACATATTTTTTCTTGTAACCATACCTTGCACAACTCCTTTAGTAAGTATAATTTAAACTATTGTGAAAAGGCGAAGAGAGGCATTTTCCTTCCTTTGGCTACCATAATAGTACTGTCATAGTTTCCCAAAATATATGACACCTAAAAACAAGGAAACAGCTTAAAATGTCAACCAACTCAAAACTTCAAATTTTAGAAAAAATACAAAACTACCATGACTTTTTAACAGAGATGTTTTAAGTTTTATACATAGAAAAATTTTTCATTGAAAAGTTCCACTTGAAGTGCATGAGTTACTAAACTAAATTCAATCCAGTTTTTTAAAATCAATTCAGTTTTAACAATTAAATTCACTATAGTCTTTTAAATTCTACAGAATAGCCAGAACCAAGGGCAAGTAGAAATTTGAGGTTGTAAATCACATCCTAACATATAGTATGTATCAGAGAACCTTTACGTCATTAACCATTGTAAACTTTTAAATTAATGTTTATTTTAGGATATTTCTAGATTTATGAAAATTTTGAAGATAGCGCAGGTTTTCCATAGACCCCACTCTCAGTCTCCACAACTGCTATCATTTTATAAGTTTATTCATAAGAGTTCATAACCAATACTGGTGTATTATTGTTATCTAAAGTCGTAAGTCCATAGTTTTTTTTTTCTTTTATTTTACTTAATGTCCAACTTTTTTTCTTTTTTTTTTTGGTTTTGAAACACAGTCTCATTATGTAGTTCAGGCTGGCTTTGAACATACTATGTAGCGCAGGTCAGCCTTGAACTCACAGCCATCCTCCTGACTCAGCCTCCCAAGTGCTGGGATTACAGGTGTGTGCCACCACATCCAACTCCTAATGTCCACTTTGTCCTCCAGGACTCCACCAGGGTACCACATTACATTAAGTTTCATGTCTCCCAGGATCTTCCGGCACTGACAGTTTCTCAGACTTGCCTTGTTTTGAATAACTGGGTAATTTTGGAGACCACTGCTCAGGCATCCTGCCAGTTATACGCTACTTGGGATTTATCTGACATTATGCTCATGATTAGACTGAAATCATTAATTTTTTGGAAAAAAATACCCCAAGGTGAACTCCCAGAACCATCACCTCATATCCAAAAGTACACACCGTCATTGTGGCTCGTTATTATAGATACTGAAGTAAAGTCCCAGTTTCTGTACTGTAGATTAGTCCCTGTGGAGTGCTATGTGCTTTGGAAGGCAATCACCCATGTAGCCTACACGTAAACTTAGCATGTTGGAGCTATGTTCCACCTCATTCAGGGTGAAATAGCCTCATAAATTATTTGGAATATTTCTTTGTGGCAATTTGCCCTCTTTATTTCCTTATTCTTTGTAAGATGTGCATTTATGGGATTTTATTGTATATTTTGAATTATAATCCAATGTCATATTATTTTATTTGCTTTTCAAATTGTCCCAACATTGGGAATTGGGAACTTTTTCCATAATTCTTGTGCCTTTATGACTTACTGAAAAAAGTGAGGTTTTTAATCTGGTTTTATATTTGGACACTGTTACTCACTGTCTATGTCCTTGAATTCTGCCACCGCTGTAAAATTTGCTATCGCTCCTTATTTTTCTCCCTAAGTCCTGAAATCAGTCAAAAATAAACCTATCTGTGCATGTAAAGTAGACACACACCATAACTATATACAGGGTGAGTTTTACTTTAGGATAAATTATTCACGATGCTAATAGATTATGTATTTTTATTACAATGTATCCACAGTCTAGCACAGTATCTAACATGTGCCAGAACTTCAATACATCTTTGTATAATACTTGAGTTCATTTGCATTCTATTTTTAAAATGTAAAATAAACAGTTGTGTGTGAAACAAACTTAAAAAGCAAACAGTGTTGCTAACTATGACAATTAAAGCCTGTGAGAAAACATGTATAGCTATAAATACATTTATGTGAAAATATATAAAAGATGTTTTGTGAGTTAGATTTAAGTTTTGTACCATTCCAAAACAGGTGAATTGCATTATACATTAGCCAAGACATAAAAACATGAATACATTCCAAATATTTTCTAACTTAGTGACAAGACCATAGTGTTTTGCTATAATAAATTGGTGTGTTAGCATGAACAGAATATTAATATAAATTATTACCTCTGTGTGTTCTGACTCCATTTACAAATTAATTTTATCTTATACACACTATTTTATAGTCAGTGAAATGCACAGAAAACCATGGAAGCAAGACAGATAATAATATTTCATAGTGACACATTAGAAAGTTCTAAAATAGGAACTTCAAGGAATCCCAGAAATATTAATATTATATTTTATTTATGACAAAAATTCCCAATATTGAAAATCTTGTAAGATGCCATTCCACCTGAACTTTAATTTTCTTCTTGTTAATGTGGAATTTCTGAGGATGGCTGCTCAGAGTATAAGGCTTTGTAACTTTTCATGTTTTTCTGTAAACATTCACATTCAGCCTCTGATTTTTCATCTGCACCTCTGAAACTCTCCTGAGAGTTGTCATTTTTGTATAGGAGCAGCTTTTCAGGCTTCTTCATCCTCATGAGATTTATGAAATACTCCTTAAGTAGAGAAAAAATTCCACACAGAACAAAATGTGCAACTTACTGGGGAGCCAAGGAGCCAACTTCACAGTATGACGTGTTTAAATGTGGCTTGGACCCACTTGTTCAGACAATGTTCTGCAAACTTATGTCGGGAGCGGCAGTAAGTACATGCTTAAACTCACACATTCTCAAACAAGACCTTCTGGATTTTCAAACAGTAGCTTTGCAGCTTATTATCTTTATGATCTTGGGGCTACTACTTAACATCTTGGTGCTCTAATAGACATGCATAGGGTAAAGTTAATTAGAATGGTTTTGATGATTATCCAAGTAAATGCATAATAAATGATTGAAATGATATCAATCACTTAGTACTTACTAAATCATCTTATTAATATATTCTCTGCCTAGCTGAGACTCCAGTTTTGAAATGGCATGTCTAGAAGAATCAATTAAGGGAGATTTGGTACTGGACGATTACTGTCCAACCAACTGGTTTATCCCATTGTTGATTTTAAATCAAAGCAATAATGATAGTAAAAATACTGGGAAAAACACTGAGAAGTGACAGCAAGCTCTGCTTAGATTTTGGATTTTTTAAAAACTTTCTTTGGGGCTGGGGATTTAGCTCAGCGGCAAAGCGCCTGCCTGGCAAGTGCAAGGTTGTGAGTTTGATTCCTGGTACCAGAAGAAAAATGAAAAAAAAAAAAAAAAAAAAAAAACCATAAAAACTTTTTCTATTTTAAAGAGAATTTTTTTTTAAAACACCACTATCAAAATAACAACACATGGGCAAAAGCAAAATAACACAAAAACAATAAAAATGATGCAGGGTTTCAAAACAAAATGATAGGAATTAACAGTGGTTGTTATATTAAATATAGTTAACTTCCCTGAAATTGCTCAAATTACCAGATGTAAGAATGCAAGATTGATCAAACCATTAAAGAGAATAAAAAATAATATAAAAACATCAGAAATGATACAAAGGGGCTGGGGATTTAGCTCAGTGGCACAGCGTCTGCCTGGCAAGCACGAGGTCATGAGTTCGATTCCCAGTACCAGAAGAAAAAAACAGTCAGAAATGATACAGAGCTTCACTAAACAAGATGGTAGGAATTCACCAATGGTTGTTATATTGCATATTGTTGTCAGAAACATTCCTTACCCTGCAGTCCCATGATGAGGCCCCATTCCTTTTCTACCTGCTGTCCATAGACTGTGCGCACCTCCTATTGGCCACTCACAGTTCTTGCCATGGGGTCCTCCATGGACCTTCGTTTGCTTTGAATCTCTCTTTCTGTGAAGGAAATTATCCCTTCTAAGAGTTCTTATGATTGGACCAGGCCCACCCAAAATAATTTCCCTTTTGATCATCTCAGAGTCCACTGAGCAGAAGCCCATGCATGGGTGTGGGAGCCCATCATTCACAGGTCTTGCCCACACTCCAGGAGAAAAAATGGGTCACTTGGGGCCCTCTGTGCATCCTGCCTCCCAGACTACATGAAGGAAGGACTTTGTCTATTGCTATCATCTCTCTATCCCCAGATGCTTCCTGGTGCATATACACACTTCAGAAAGTTTTTTATTGTATGGAAATTAACTCTCTTGTTAGTTGTATCCTTTTTAATGTTTTCACTGCTTCTAGATAAATGCACTCATGCACACATTATTGTCAGAAAAGAAGAATTTTCTAAAGTTTCCATGGAAGAGAATGACATGGCTTTTTATTTTATTGCACTTTAAAGTATACTACTTAAACTCTCCAACTCTCTCTCCAATTTTCCCTTAGTCTCTCTCTCTCTCTCTCTCTCTCTCTCTCTCTCTCTCTCTCTCTCTCTCTATCTATCTATCTATCTCTCTCCTATTTTTCTTCCTTCCTCTTCAGTTTAGTCAATTTCTTTCATTTGGATAAATGATAGTTCTTTTACCTGACTCTCTATTATGGCCTGGGTCTAGATGTCCCCTTAAAATCTCATGCAGTCATAGGTAGGACTTTTTCAGAGATGGCTGGATCCAGAGTTTGGGATTGATTCATGGTGCAGTGCTAAGATTAAGGGTGGGTGATTACCAAATCCACTGATTGATTTGGCACCATGCTAATTCTGGCAACTTGGATAAAATATAAGGAAGAAAGAGGCTTGACTTGTCTCTTGCTTGCTGTGCTACCTTCTGCCCACCATGAACTATTTCTCCTCTGCAATATCTATCTGCCATGCCACCCTGCAGTGGAACCAGTCAATTATGGATTGAAACCTCTACAAACTGTCAGTTAAATAACCTTTCCTCCCTTTATTATGGACTAAAACTTTGCAAACTGTGAGCTAAATAAACCTTTCCCCTTTTAACTTTGAGTGTCAGGTATTTTGTCTCACTAATGAAGGAAAGTAACTAACACACCTTCCAAATAAGTTTTGGCATCTCCATTTATAGAGTTGTTTATCTTACAAATGCATATATAAAACAAATAGGTTTGCTCTATTTTAATCCCATGTTCAAAAGCTCAAATAAGAAAAGCAATCAATAAAATTTTAAATGAAATAAAGGAAGCAGATATAAATGAGATACATTATATATCTCATATTTTTAAGCACATGGATAATTTTGACAGAAAAATAAGTTAAAAAAATCAAGACATTGTTTAATACAGGAGATATATTCTAAAGATATTTCTGCCTGTAAGACAAAGTTTTCCTTTGAATCTTCACTTAGTGATTTAAACTCAGTCTTTTGTGGATGGGGGGGCTATAAACAAAGCTTTCTTGTAAGATAAGACTTTGACTACTACAGCAATAAAGCATCATTTCTATAATACCTGAGGTCATATTTTTAAAGAAAAAGAACGCACAGAGTTGTTACATTTTTAAGTGCTGCATTTAAAATATACAGTTACTCAGAATTCTCTAGTTTGCTTAAATTCTTGCAAAGTATTCCTAATGTGATTTGAGATACAATTCTGTGCCCTAAAGTGTATCTTTCTAGTAATAACAATTTATTATGCACATAAGCACAATTTCTGTTTGGATAATAATCAACTACACTCTGTTAATCATCATGTGTGACTGAATTTCTTTTGCAGTTATTAAAAATCTCAAATTTCTAAATCTGCAAAATGAAACATTTTACAGTAAAAAAAAATTTTAAAGACATAGTAAAGTAAGTATTATTGTTGGTAATCCCTTCTCAAGCATGTTGTTCTTAAGAGAGCAAATAAAAATAAATAAATATTTTTTTAAAAAGAGATCAAATAGAAATAAATCACTAATATTTTTTAATAAATTATAACAGATGTCTAAATATCTTGCCTTAAATTTCAAACAAGGGTTTCTAATTGATAGCAAAATATAAGTAATTTGGTTTATGGATAAGAATTAGAAAGCATAAAAATAATTATAAAACTAAGGAATAACATATTTATTGATTTTTATAATGCAAAAAGATTGATTATATGACAAATATGATTGGCTTATAACTTACAAAGAAAGTAATAACCTTGAATTGAGAATAAATTCTCCTATAACTTTGTACTATTGAATGGCATGTTGAGGTTAAAATAAAAATAATAGTAACACATAAAAAATTCTTAACCCAGAGTATGATAGTCCTATAAAATTAGACTAAAAATTTCTGGTGTTACTTACATCAGTGAATTTATAGATGTGTAACTGACTAACTGAGTTATTTGTGCTTTATTTAATCAAAACCTAGATTCCATTCTAGCTTGTACCTTCTACTTTCATAAAACTTTTCAAATTTCTGGCAATTGGAAGTCTTCTTTTATTTTTTGGAATTTTTACTCCAACTATTATCTATCCTCAAAAATGAACGGAGTGGTCAGGCCTTATCTATGAGAAATCTGTTTCTAGACACCCCATGGATTCATGAAACCATGGATAGTATCAAACTCTGAAGTTTAGTGACTTTTCCATTTTAACTTTGCACATAAGCATTGTAATCACGACATGCAGATTGAGGTGTGACATCAAAGCTTGCATGAATTTCTTTCTCCTTCTTTACAGTTTTACAGATGGACTTTTTTTACTCCAAGTCTTAGCAAACTGAGCATACGATATTTTTTTTCTATCTTCCACTCAAGAACTCTCACCTTTTTAATTCAAGGAAACATTTTGCAGCCTCCCTTTGGCACACTGGAAATGTCAATATCATTACTCTTCTGTTTGGGGTCATTATTAAATAAAAATAAGAATTAAGTGTAAAAATTCTGTCTCAGTTACTTTTCTCTCGTTGCTGGGACAAAATTCCTGACATCCAAAATTAAGGAAGGAAAGGTTTATTTAGCTCACAGTTTGTGGAACTTTCAGTCCATACTCAGCTGGCTCCAAGGCAGAGTGGCACATGGCAAAGGGCAACAGTTCATGGCAGCAGAAAACAGCAAAAGCAACAAAGCAAAAGGGAGGAGCAGCAGAGAGCAGGCCTCTTTTTTTGCCTTACACTGTATGCAAACTACCTGCCCCAGGGTAGGTGTAGCACTCACACCCATAATCTCAACATTGAACCATGAACCAATCAGAAACTCCAGAAGCCCATCCTGTGACTGCATGAGGTTTTGGGAGGACATCCAGACACAAACCATGACAGATTTTGATACAACATGGTAGTCAGTCTGACACACCAGGCAATCCACTGAGGAATTGAGTGTAGCATCTACAGCAAGGATGCACTGGAAGTGGGTGGCTTCACATCTTAGACTGGACAGTGTGAGGTGGTACAAGATTTCATCACACTAACTCACAATGATCTGAAACTTAAAACTTACAAATTGTTCTTTTCTGGAATTTTTCCATTGAATATTATTGGACCATATTTGACTGTAGGTAACTAATAACAAGGAAAATGAAATGGCAGATAGAGGGAAACTACTGTACCATGTGTAAACATTTAAAATTTAAGTACTGACATACTTTATTTTTCAATACTAGGTATATGATCTGCAACATTATTTATACATTTACAAGATAAGTATATATCGAGGAGTCATCATTTGTTAAGGTAAGAAATGAAATTGAAAACGCAGAATCACAGTTTCTTGACTCTAAAGTCCACCTCACCAAATCTCAATGCCTGCTCTACCATTTCCTGCAAACACCCAATAAATACTTTTTTTTATTTAAAAGAGAATAGTAAATGAGAAACAAACAAACAAAAAAATAAAACAGTAGCAGCATACCAGTATCACGAACGTAAACAAATCAAAGCAAAAACATTCAAAGTGATACAGGGTCTCAAGACAAAATAATACAAATCAACAGTGGTTGTTACATTACATATCACTATCCTGACCTACATTGCTCAGATTACCAGATGTAAGAATGTAAGATTGCTCAAACCATTAAAGAGAATATGAAAATAATTCTTTGATAAAATATTAGAGATAAAACAGAGTTTCACTAGACAAGATGGTAGGAGTTCACCACTGTAATTCCATTGTATATTGTTACCTTCAAATCAGTTGCTCAGACCACCAGACACAAGCATGCAAAGTCGATCAGAACATAAAATATTGTGAGCACTAACTGTTCATTTCAATACAGCATCAGACATCAGCCATACAGTCATCGCAGCTATTCATATATATTTATGTTTTGCCTTCTTTCTTTCTTTTTTCTTCTTTCCCTCATCCCAGTAATTCCTTTCTTTGAGTGCTTTCTTTCCCTTTCCTATCATCTATTTTACATTTTGAGTTTTATCTAGTCTTTCAGGTTCCTACACCAAGGAGACAACATGATGTTTACACACATGGGTCTGATTTATTTCACTTATGAGTATGGTGAAATTATCATTATTCACAGATGACATGTTACTCTACATAGAAGACCCCACAAACTCCACCAAAAGGTTCATGGATTTAATAACCAAATTCAGTAGCATAGCTGGATACAAAGTTAACACTCAAAAATCAATAGCTTTCCTGTACACAACCAACAAACAGACTGAGAGAGAAATTAGGGAAACCACACCTTTCACAATAGCATCTAAAAAGATGAAATACTTAGGAATAAATCTAACAAAAGAGGTAAAAGATCTATACAGCGAAAATTATACTACTCTGAAAAAAGAGATTGAAGAGGATATCAGAAAATAGATATTCCTTGCTTATGGATAGGAAGAACCAACATTGTGAAAATGGCCATACTCCCAAAATTGTTGTACAGATTCAATGTAATCCTAATTAAAATACCATTAGTATACCTCACAGATCTGGAGAAAACATTCCTAAAACATTCTTGATTAAATGATTTTATAAACACCAAAATAAATAAGCACTCGTATAAATTATTTTTTATTAATTTCTCTACTTGTTTAAAGATAGCAGTAGATACCCTTATTTCTATTAAACTCAAGTAACTGAATTTAATATCTAGTAACTGTATAGTCTCCATAAGTCATTTTATCATTTATTCACTTTGTAAACATCTGTGTGTTGGAGTACAGTAAATTGCAATTGCTTTATGGACAAGTTTCTAAAACTTGGACTTAAAAATACATTTACCATTGCTCATGATGAAATTATCTTAGGAGATGGCTCAATATAAAAACTGCAATATCTTCTCAGTTAAAACTACATTTGGCTTTGGGAATAGTCTGGCATTTTATACATTTTCCTCATGACTTCTTAAATGTGCCAGATTTGAAAAATGACTGGACTAAATATCATAAGATTTGGATTGAAACTGTGTCACTATTTAAAAAAATTTGTTCCCTCTCTAGTAAGTGACACATTTGGATTCAAAAAATTTTAGTCCTTAAATTGTAAAGCTAATTTAATGATATTAACACAGTTTCAGGTGAAAAGCTAAATGCCAGCCTATGTTCATAGGAAGAGAATAGCTATTTGACTGACCCAAGTTCTTTCTTATCTAGAGACCAAATAATCATGTAGCTTGTTTAAACTTTGAAGTTCTGGCTTCATTTAAGTCATTTTTATCCATGAGTAAATGTCATTTAACAAAAAACTCACCCACAAGATCGCCTTCAGAGGGATGTTGACAAATCTTAGATTTCAAGTTGTAAAATCACATATTGTGGATGAGATTTACTATCCACATAACTCCTTAGGGCAACATTTCTCAGAGTACTGTCCTTGGTCTCTTCCAAACCGACAAATCTGGGCTAAACCCCCTAATGAATTCAGTTTGAAGTTTGAGCAGTAGGGTTCCTAGAAAAAGGCTTGCATATTTGGCAGTGGCAGAAAGAAGACTATCTGTTACGATGACATCAAACTGTGTCTGTGATTAACAAAAATAACTTAGTCATTTACATTACTATACCCGGGGAAATATTTCCAATAATTCTCTGACTTGCACCTAGATAAAGGGAATCCATAGGAGTGTACTGTCGACAGGGGAGAGAACCGTGGGTAGCTGACAAAGGTTCTAGTTTATTTAGCAATGATACCCCTGTAGAGGAGTCTGGAGGATCACATGGCTCAGTGGATAAGCCCATAAGTTCAACCAGTTTTTACCCAATTACTTTTCCTTCTGGTAACTCAGTTATTACCAAATATACTTTTATGCTTTCTTATAGAGATGAATGTCCTAGCACTACATGTTATTGCTCTGATTTTCCTAGGAATCTCTCCCAGTCAGTTGGTAAGTTGTTACTCTGATTTAAAACTGCTTATGAGTTTGGTTATCAGGAGTTACTCAAATGCACACATATGAATTATATATGGAGAAAGCACAGAAAGAGAGAGAGGGAGAGAGAGAACTTATGAATTGGAGGATTGCAACTGGAAAAACAGTCTGAAATGCCTCCTCTGAGGCTTTGATTTCCCACAGTAATTTTAATCCTAATAATCTGGGTGTACATAGTTCAACTTGACATATAATCCAGATGTAGTCAATATCTCCAAGTATTATACAACTTCCCTTGCCCTCATTAAGAGTAAAAACACAACTTTCATTCTTTTACTGTACAAAATCATGTCAGTATCTCCTTTCATACATGTTGGAAAAACAATGAATGTACTCAGTCACTAGTCCTTAAATTTGGTAAGAATTATAAAACAATATTTTGGAAAAACTGTGTATTACCAGGTTCTCTTTTGTATTATAAGTGAAGAATTGGTGGTAACTGCCTACATTTCTGATTTCTGATTTTATTTTGCTTTTTAAACATTTGATATTAGGTTTCTATTTTGACATGATCTGTTAGTAGGAGACTTGACTTTACCCTCGATGAACAGAAACTTCTAGAGTAATGTCCTCTATCCTTCAGGTTAGAAGTCCTTTCCTTATTCTCATTCTCAGATGAAAATATTTTCAAATGAAACCTAAACTCTTCAACAAAAGTCCTCATGAAAGAAACATATCCACATGCCTTTTGGCAAGAACTCACATACAGATTAGAATACAAATACTTTAGATTCATTGTTGTCTTACCGTTCACCTTTGAGTCTCTCACCTCCTAGAATACATATTCTCATATGCTGAAAAGACTTTCCAGCCTGATGAAGACAAAGTCTTTTCCTCTCTTTGAGACTTTTGTAAGAGATAACTGTGCTATTAGAGAAAGGCACTGAGAAATTCAATTAATGAAAATGTTTGGGATTTCACTAAACTTGCCAAGTGCAGTATACTTGCCAAGTGCAGAAGCATCAGTAGCTCACAGTGTATCAGTCCCATTACTAAGGATGAAATATTCACGTAACTCTGAAATGAAAAGTTGAATCCCTTTGGCCCTCTTAGTTTAGAAATAATTCCTCACTTTCTATATGCAAGTAGACTAAGAATCCATAATCTATAAAACAATTTTTAGGAATAGAATAACCTCTGCTTTCAATCTTCTCAATCAATTGATGAATATTTCTATTCACTAAAGAGCCAAAAGTATAAAGCCCTGGAGAATCACTGCCATTGTGCCGCCCAAATCCTGCTCCAGTATTGTCAGTAGTAACATTTCCCAAGTTGTCCTTCTATTTGGGACCAAGCTTATTAAGCCAGTGTTAATTCTAGGGTTTAGCTTCCTTAGATCACTTTTCTTCAGAAAGTTCTGGAACCATCTGTATGACAATAAGCTAGATATCTTGTTTTAAGTGAAGATTGCCAAATTCTCCCAGATTTATAAAACCAAAGTCACCTTAGGTGGAATCCGTTGTGTCTGCACTGTAACATACTTCCCGAATGATATCTGCCTGCATCACAATGTTTAAAATAAGTCTAGTACTGAAGGCCAGAGCCTGGCATTTCCATTTTAAACAATTATTTCACTTGAATGTTTTCAGAGAGAACAATCCATATGTTCATTCCTTGGTCTACTTCAAGCTTTTGACAAAAGAAAAGAATGCCACTGGTGTAGATTTTTGTCCTTATGCATAAAGTAAATTCCACAGATAAAATGTACTAAACTGAGAAGAACAAAATAAAAGAGGAAAAGTTATAATAGTAAAAAATGATGGTAGCAAAAGACAGAAAAAGAAATCATGGAGACATACGCTAACATTTACCCACAAAGGTACTAGAAAAAGTGTTTTTGCACAGAGTGAGGCTAGGATGGATGACATTAAGCACATGAACAGAATGGAAAATAAGATCAAGTCTATTTCTACCTTGGAGACAGTCCTAAGAGACAAATGTGTTATCAGAGAACCATATCAATTCTTTTCACCTCTGCACATCATTTAGATAAAACAGTAAGCTCATTTTGATCATTTTGATTCTTGGTGTAATAATGCCAATCAAAATATATTAAGCTCAATTAAAGAGGGCAGTTTGTATCATGGCAACAGAGATAACCATCTTACTGATAGTAGTTAAGAGTCACTCACATACAATGCAATTGTGTTTTGATCCAAATCTTTCTTCTAATAATTCTGATTATTCTCTAACTAGAGATGTCACCATTATATGCATATTTCCTATAGTTAGATATTACCTAATCATAAATTTTAAAAGATTTTCACAGAATTCAAATGAATGCTTTCTGAGTGACTCAATTCTCCCAAATGACCTGAGTGAAGTTTCTTCAACAGGTTTGTCCCTATTAGAAAAAAAATTAGGCTGCCCTACTTTGACTAAATACAGGACATCAACCTTTATTTTAATCTATAAAAAGATACAGGTTTTCAGCCAAATTTAAATCTGATCTGTCACAAAGATAAAATGGTGCTAGACAAATAAAATCAAATAAAAATAAAACCACATCATTTACCAAATTTCAAGAATGTCTAAGTGTCTAACCCAGGCCAGAGCAAAAGTAGATTTAGATTGGAAATGTCCTATTCCTTCCAAGTATTTCAAGAAATACAACTTCAGTATGTTTTCAAGAGATCTGGTAGATACTTAATAGGATCCCTGACATACAGGAAATTCATGTAAAATTATGCTAAGAAATTTAGCTTACTTATTACAAGTATATCTTGAGTTAGTATGAATATGTATACCCCTTTTCCAATGGAGAAAACAGTATGGTTATTTTAGCCTAGATTTTAGCATAGAGTATATCAGACAAAAAATTAAAAAAGGATTTACTTACTGTGTTAGGTACAAATATGGTTCTAAGGTACTACCTATGTTGACTCATGGAACCTTTTTTTTTGTTGGGGGGCGGGTTTCTGGTACCAGGAATCAAACTCACGACCTCGCGCTTGCCAAGCAGGTGCTGTGCCGCTTAGCTAAATCCCCAGCCCCCCTTTTTTTCATTTTTCAAATTAAGAAAACAGATACAGAAATAATGAAACCAATATTCAAAGTCTGATTTGAGGATATGTGCTCTTGGCCTCCAGGCTAGCTCATCTCTTCAAAGGACAGACTTATCTCATGAAACTTCAGGTTAATCATACACCAGCAGTTGTTAAATTAGATGTGCTAGAATTTTCAAAGTTGTTGAGCAATGAGAGGGTCTTGAGCTGGACAGTTTATGCCAACCATGCACTGGAAGATCAGGGATTTAAAAATGGATGCCCTCAAGGGTGAATATTTAAAACTTTCTCATATTTGAAGGAAATATTAGAAAAGATGTTAGGCTTCCTCATGATATAACTAAGGTAAATGTTTTAATTTTACTTCTAGAGATTCTCAAATATCTCTCATCTCACCAATGGCAAAAAGTACAATTACATCTATATAACTTCATGTGTTACAGACCACATATTATTTCATGGTGCTCACATTAGTTGATAATTTCTAGTCAGACAGAAATTTAGCCTGCATCCTGCAAAACATAACTATTTCTAGTTTTTTAGGTCATTATACAATTTCTGCTCTGGGGTTAAGAGTGTACATTTTTGTTAGCAAACCCCTAATTGTGGTATCTGCTCAGACCTTCCTATGTATTTTTAATTGAAACATCTTTTAGAGCCCATGGCAGAATAAGCAAAAAAGCAAATTAACAAGTATCTTCAAAGAAATAAATTAGAATCAGAGTAAATGTTGAATGGCAAGATTGAATTTTAAATGTTTACAATTCTTATTTATCAAAGTTAATGGAAAAAGAAGGATGAGACCAGGGTGAAAATTGGGAACTGACTGGAAAACTAATGATGTGGAGCGGAACTCTCGGGGCTCTTGAGAGACATGGATTCTGCACAACTGAAAACTCAGCATAGTGCCACCCCCATGTCTGGACATTTTCATTCTGCTGTCACCTTCCTATGCAATGCCTCCAACATTTATATTTTTTTGATCTACTGTTGGAAAATATTTCTTGAAAGAACAAAATGAGAAAACATACTGTATTTGCAATTATGGCAGAATTCACTCAATTCCCAACAGAAAAAATATTAAGTGTAAAATTTAAGGACTTAATACAGTTTATTTAGAATGTATTCATAATATTTTCACTAAATTATAAGGTGTATGTGGAGACATATATTTTCATTCATTTACAAAGGCCCTATGTTGCATCTATAAAAGATGTATGTTACATGACATGTACTTGGCATTAAAATGACTTTATATCCTAAATAGAACATCAATTTTCAGTATTTTTCAGAAGTACATTTTCTGTATTTTCTTTTTCTTAGCTTATAGGCTAGACTTGGATTTTATTACTTAAGTGAAAATCTTGGGCTCAAACTGTGTAACTTTCTAGAAGACAATAATCAATATTCCAAATTAGTAAAAGGAAAAGTTAGCAAACAGAAAAACCTTAATAGCATTTTAATGGTGTATTTTGATAATAACCTAATCAGCATTTTGTACATACTTATCCTTTAAATTAGGCATTAGGTTTTGTGCATGAGAGACTTGAGGAATGCATTCTATCCAATAACTTAAATAAAATCCACGCTCAGCAACTCTTCTTGAATCCCAAGGAGACATCCTTAAGTAAGAGCGCTTATTCTGCAAATTATTACTGCATCAAGTCTTTCATTCTCGCTTCACTTTCCCAAGGCATTATGTCCATGACACATATTTATTAAAATAAAATTATGACTTTCTCAAATATTACTGAGACTAACCTAAAATTATTCACTTTCCAAAATCAGTTCTCAGTGAAGAGTACTTTCTCACTGTCTTAGAGTAGAAAAGTTCACTGTTCCTTTCTTCCTCCTTTTTTCTTTTTCTTTTTGTCTGAAAAACAAAACATGCCTATCTTCAAAAACACTCGTCACACCATGGTATAAAGTATAGTTCTCAGTCTCCTTCCCTAATTCCCTTAATACCAAGGAGCTAAACGCTTCACTTCCCAGACTTTGCCACTGTTCATGCTCTCTTGAGTACAGTTCTTGACATTTTATGGCATGTCTGCGCCTTCACTGTGGATGGAACCACACATACCCTTCTGTATACTAAACTTTTGCCATATCTGTTAGCAGATGCCTACCTGAATTCACTAACACCAAATTAAAATCTACATAGGAATAATGCTTTCTTAAAAGAGTCCCTTCTGAGAAACATTAAAAAATTGAAGCATACATATATATACACTTTATACAATATACACCTTTCAATTCAAACTATAAAAGTTCATATTTTTAAAGTGGTTTTTAAGACCTGAGGAAGATAGTACACAGGCAAACCCCCGAAACGTTTCCTTCATGAGTCTTTTCATAGCCACAAAGCTTCCTCATTCTAATCAGCGAGTTATTATAAGCACGTATGCATATTCCTATGTTTGATTTCTGTCTGATAGCAGACTACACAAGCTCTTCTGTGTCATTTCCACTTATATCTGGAGGACACACCTATCCATGTGAGTTTCTTGATGTGTTCCGAGGAAGCAAGGGAGTCTACTTCCGGTGTTAATGTCATGTAGGAAATCCTTTCCCAGAAAGGAGCCTTAACTTCATTTCCAAGCTCTCACAGTTGCAGAGAAACCCCACCCTACATAGTCTCAAGTGTCAATATCTCACTGATAGGAAAATACACTGTGATGCGTTAATTTCTAAAAGTGAAATTACTGAGATGTAAAGTAGCAACACTTAATTTTGAAAGATACTATTAAAATATCCTCTTTAAAGTAGTAGCAATTTAAACTTCTACCAATGTGTTCCACATTCTTGGAAAAATAGTAATTATCAAATGAGTATTCTTTGATAATCTGAACTAAAATAACATTTCCTTCTAGATGTTGTGTCATTTCTTTTCAATCTCAAGTGAAGCTGGGAAGTTCTTGACATATTTAAGGTCCATCTGTAAAGTCTCCGAAGCATTTGCTCTGAATTCAACAGTGCTAACTGTTGTATTGAAATAGGAAGTTCTAACTTCTTGTGTTTGTATTTTTTGCATAACTTTGAACATCTATGTTATTATTATTTTTATATCAACAGTATAAAATGCAGACACACCTATATTTATTTACCTAAATTCATAGGTAGATTTGTATTCTGCAAAATGTCTTTGAGAAGGGAGTGTTTAGTTTTCCCTCTTTCATTGCATTTCCCACCTCCTACCTTCCACAGTAATAATTTCCATCTACAAACATCCTGAGTGCTTTAGTAGATCGCCCATGTGAAAAACTTCTCCATAGCTTGTATTTCCTTCCATATTACCCAAACCCAGCTCGCTGTCTTTCAATCACCCACAGGCATTTATGTATATGATACTTTTCTGCTGTCGTTTTATAAATGGAATCATGTTACCCTCCTTTTTTACCTTTTTATTTGCATACAAAGCATCTTGTGGGAAATCCTGATTCAATAGCTATCCACATAAATTAATGTTTAAATACTGTTAACTAATATATTTTTAGGAGTGTAAGTCATCTTTTTTCATCTATATTCTTTTCATTGGCCAGCTATTTTGTTTCCTTTCATTTCACTGCATGTTTTCCAATGTGATTAATGCCACAATAAATATCCGTGTACATGCATCTTTATGATGAGGTGCTTTTAATTCTGGTAAAGTATTCCAGGAAGAGGACTGCTAAATCAAATCACTTTTCAACAAGGCTAAAGCAATTTATGTTGTTATTAGAAATATATGTTTCACTCTTTGCATCCCTCATTTTTTTTTTTTAATATTTGCAAGTGTGATGGATTTAAGATGAAATTTTATTGTTTCTTTTTGTTTATTTTGAACACTAATGACTCAGAGCAAGACTTGGTCGTTGATCATACTGTTGTTATTTTTTTTTATTTTAAAGAGAATAGTAAAAAAAAACAAAGAACAATACCAAAATACAAACAAAACAAAGCAAGGACATTAAAAATGATAGGGGGTTTCAAACCAAATGATAGGGATTCACAGTGGTTGCTATCTTACAAATTGTTATCTTCAATGAAGTTGCTCAGATTACCAGATGCAAGAATGGAAGACTGATAAAACCATTAAAGTGAATAAGAAAATAATAATTTAAAAGAAACATTAGAGACAATACAGAGTTTCAGTAGATAGGATGGAGCATTTCACATACGTTTGTGTTTTATAAGTAGTTTATGGCTGTTTCTGTCCTTTGCTTGTTTTGTTTGGTGGCTGGAGAAGTGATGCAGGGCTTTGTTCATGCTGGGCAAGCATTCTGACATGGGGCTATAACCCTACGCCTGTAATCGTGATTTCACTTATGATCCAGTGGAAATTATCCTCTTTATTAACATTATTTTACCTATTTATATATTGCAAATTGATTATAAATTGCAATAATATTGTACATTTTAATATCCTTCATTGTGGTTTTGTTTTTTGCCTTACAGGGCTGTACTTGCTTTGCTTTTTTCTGTGATCACATTTTTCTGTTCTTCGGTGATATATAATCATTAATGATGTATTTATGATTAGTTTACTATTTCTGCAGAAGTGATTTTTAAACATTTCTACAGTGAACAATTAAGATAGTCTATTTGGGTTTGTGTAGTTTCAGTAATTTTATTTTGTTCTTCCCCATTATAGTTGAGCCTATAGATTTTTTAGTGTTTACCTTTTACCTGTAAGGATATTTAAAACTAACACTTCATGCTTTAAATTATTTATTCTGTTGATAAAAATACACTGCTTCCATTTTCCTCACCCTCTTCTCTCTAAAATATTGTGACTTCGTGCTTTCATCACAGTTTCTGTGTATTTATGACTATATTGTATTCACACTTATTGTAGTTTTTGCTGTATAGACTGTTTAATAAAAAAATTATTTATTGATAGTTTTTGGTTTTGTTTTTTGTATAGCTTTGCCCTTCATCTCTAGCTGGGTGAACCTTCTTCTCTAGAACTTTCTTATGAACTCCTTGGAAGTACTGCATTTCCCTCAATTTGTGAATACTCAAAAACCCCTACCAGTTGCTTTAGTATTTGTATGCATGTATGGTTGGGTGCAAAATAAATATACCAAAGTTCAAAACTTCATAAGAATTCATCTAAATTGTAGACATAAATATTCTTAGGAAGAGGCTATGTTCTAACATAGTTTTTGTCCCTTCAAATGACTGGATCATTTTTCTTCAAAGCTGTCTGTCTTAAACTTAGGTACTTAAAGTATATCTAGAATTAATATATTCATGTTTCATCATTTGAATTTTCTTTTGTTGTTGTTTTCTTCTTTTGGTAGGGGTGCTGAGATCGGGGTTACACTGCCCAGCAGCAGTCTTTCTTCCTAGTTCATGTTGCAGTTCAGGAACATAAGCTTAGTTGGGAGTGTGCCTTTTAGCCTTCTCTGTCAGGAGACTGGTAGCAGTACGCAGCTGTTCATCCTGCAGACGTCTCGCATTCGCCACATGGATGGTGATTCAGCACGATTTGCCATTAGCCTATTTTAAGATTCTTGTTGCCGCATTAGTTGTAAAAGGTTCCCAAAGCTATCCTGCTCAGATTATTGATGTTCCACAATAAGGACTGTTGACTTTTCTGGCCAAGATTTGTAACACACTTTTAAAACTGTGCTCTGCGAGCTTTAACATAAGCATCTAGGGGTGCGTTTCCTGCTCTGGTCAGAGTTCTGCTTAACATTCCAGGCATTTCTCGGCTGTATTCATGCTGTGGATCCTTGACACAGATCAGCTTTGTTTCATACATGTCTGCACCACATAACAATGTTTTTCTTCTTATTTTCTGGCTATCTTTTAATAACATATTTACAAAGATAATACTTTCTGTAATATGACTAAAAATGATCTCATTCTTTCAGCTGCTTAACAGATTATGCATTTAATTTATACTGGGAATATAATGCAAATAAAATCTATTTAAAAGAAGAAGTATATTTTTTTAAAATTGTTTTTATTTGCTTCAGATGGGTACATTTCACTAATCTACTCTTATGTATCCTCAAAATTCAATATTGGTATCACTTATTCAAGAAGCTGAAAATTGCATTTTGCTTCTTGGTGTATATGTGTGTTTCACTTGTAAGCAGCGTTAAAATGTTTTTAAAGCAAGAAACAGTTGCTTGCAAAAAATAGAACATGTATTCCTTAAGACAAAACATGTTAGTTTTCCAAAACACAGGAAAATTATTGTATTTAAAATTAGACCTTATTTTAAGAAACCAAGTAGCAGATTCCCAGCATATGTTTTCTCAAATTATGATGATGTTTCTCTCTTCAGAATACTTTCAGTTTCTTTGCTCCCTCAGTGTAGGGTTTCTTTTACCACTAGAGAAGCGGGGAAGCGCCCTCAGCAGGAGTCAGAGCTGGTCAAGGACAAAAGGTGTAAATGCCACAGGGCTGCATGCTATGAGAAAATGCTGACTCATTGAAAAAAATATATCTATGACATAGACCCTAAAATATATAGAATATAATACATGATATGTATAATATGTAATACATATATTAATATATAATGTAATATTCTAAAATAAAAACCAAATAAAGAATGAATCAACAAGTTCCTATTTGCTTTCCTTTCTGTGAATACAGCCTCTGGTTACTCACATTTACCCTGTCATAAAGCACTAATCCTTAACCTTCGAATTTAGACAGACTTGTAGTTCCAATTCTGAGACTCTGTGGTTTAAATCTTTTGTGAGATGCTTTGCCTTTGCAAAATATTATAGCAAAGGGGAATTTTTCTTCACATACACACATATGCAGCAGAATATTATTAAAATCAACCAGTTGCCTTTTTGTTCTGTGAATCTGTTTCTCCATCACCACCATTCAGGGTCTTCCATCCTCCCTTCACCACCTCATTACTGTGTCTTTCAATGTTCTTTTCATTTATTGTTTTTCTCTCTTCAGTGATTTACTTTAGGGTGGTCATTCTACTAGTCCTTCTTTGAGTGTCAACTTATAAATTATTTCTATTTTCCTTATCCAAGCCGTACATTATTTCCCTTTTATTTTGTGCCTGCTGTACCAACATCTGAGCTCAGAAAATTAGTCAGATTGTATAAAAACCACTTCTACACCTATCCCCTTCCATTCCATTTTTAAAGTTTTCTCAGAGTATACAGTGTAGAGAATTTATCCAATGTTGGACAGATTGAAAATATCAGAATTAGGATTCAAAGCAAACCTTGGATACAAGACCTGCACACCAGTACACAATAGATTGAAAAGTAATCCTCATGAGGCTGTAGCAATAAAGCACACATGCCAAGGGCTGAAAGAAATAGGATACAGATCCTCTGCCCTCCACTGTATGTTCTTGCCAGAACTTGGTTAAAAACATTACAATCTATGTTACGGAGTATTTTAAAAATGAAGTACTTTGTTTATCCTTTTGATTTGTGGGAATAGCTTGCCATTCCCTTTTTAATCATATAAAAAGACATATAGGTGTATAAATATCACCATTATACCTGAATTTATAATTTGTAGCATTAAATTTCTATAAGTTATTTTTTCATATTTCTTCAGACAAAAAGCCATTATAATACTATTTTATTTCAAGAATTCTATCTTACTGCAATATGAAATTCTAAAGCATTCTTCTTTATTAGAAATGAAAGTTTATATATGTTTTTAAACATTACGTTGACTAAAGTATTTTCTGGAGTGAAATCAGATTAAAAGTTGAACTGATAATTTGGTAAATATTTGCTATTACTTCATCTAACATTTATATCTTTCACATATATTTCATTCCTAACCCCTATGATTCAATGACAAGTCTGTAAATCTGCTTTCTTCTTCTAGTATTAATATATTAACACTAAAAGAAGAAAGCAAATTGTTTGTTCTTACAGTATGGGGAGGTGATTTAGAAAGAAAAAATATACTTAATGCTCATATGATTCTAGCAGAGAATGAACACATTAAAAGGGAGGGATGCGGTTGTATATTGAAAATATAACATTACTAATTTCAAAAGCTATACCTGATATTTCAGGTTTTCTTATTTTCTATATCTTTTGTGCTATGATGTGAATTGTTCACAGCAATATAATTTGGTAAAACTGACTATACATTTCAAATTAAATTGATTAATATTTAAAAAGTTAAAAATTCAACTATTCACAGCAATCATATCTTAATTTTTTTGTTTGTTTGTTTTTTTGTTTTTTTGTTTTTCTCTGGTACCGGGAACCGAACTCACGACCTTGCTCTTGCCAGGCAGGCACTTTGCCGCTGAGCTAAATCCCCAGCCTCGACAGCAATCATATCTTAAATGCTCAGAAATCACATGTGATTGATGGATACTGATAGCACAGATGTAAAATATTTCTATTACTAAACAAAATTCTATAAGATAAGTTTGAAAATAATATGGAAAGACATTTTGTCTTTTGCTATTTTATCTGAACTTCATTAAGAATGAACATCAATAGTTTTTTTTTTTTTTTACCAATTCGTAATATCTATTGTACATTTTGGATCTTATTTACTTGTTTAGCAGAGTAGCACTCCATTACATAAAAAACCCACATCTTTCTTATCCATTCTTCAGTTGATGGGCATTTGTGTTATTTCCAAGACTTTAACTATTACAAATCGTGCTGCTATAAACATGGATGCACATACGTTGCTGTAGCATGATGTTTTTAACTCTTCTGGGAAGAGACCCAGAAGGGGAAAAACTGGATTGAATGGGGCCTCTAATCCTAGTTTGCTGAGGAATCTCTAGACTGATTTACAAAGTGGTTGCACCAGTCTACACTCCCACCAATAGTGGAGAAGGGTTCCTTGTTCCCCACAACCCCTCCAGCATTTGTTATTGGTTGATTTCTTGATAATAACCATTCTTTCAGGAGAAGGATGAAATCTCAGTGTTTTAATTTGCATCTCTCCAATGACTAGTGATGTTGAACATTTTTTAATATATTTATTTGCCATTTGTATTTCTTCATCTGAGAAGTGTGTATTCATCTCAGATGCCATTTTTGGATTGGGTCTTTGAATTTGTGGATCTGAGTTTTTTCAGTTCCTTATATGTTCTAGAAATAAGTCCTTTGTCGGAGAGGCAGCTAGCTAAAATGTTTTCCCACTATATGGGTTGTCTCTTCGCTCTGTTGGTGATTTCTTGTGCAAAAGTTTTTTAATAAGGTGAGATCCCATTTGTTTATTCTTCATAATATTTTCTTTGTAGCCTGGGATTTGTTCATGAAGTCTCTGCCTACACCTATGTCTTTGAGATTCCTGCTTACTTTCTCTTCCAGTAAATTTAGTGTTTCTATTTTAATATTTAGATCTTTAATCCATTTTGACATTAGTTTACTGATGAACTCTGATGGAGGGAAGGGAAGGGAAGAAAGGGGAAAAGAAAATAAATATATTTGTACACAAGATAGCTAGTTTCTCTTAGTTCACTGAAAAGAAAGATTTGTGCTAATATTGTTTGGACAAGATATCATGCCTATACTTTGTACTCTGAATAACTACTATGATGATAACAATATGCAATGTATTAATAACTGTAACTCTCCTATTAACTTGTCTTCAAACTCTTTTATTGTTATTTTAATCTTTTTCTCTTTAAAATAAAAAAGAAAATGTATTAGTGTTCATATATTATATATATATATATATATATATACATTTAGCTCATATGCTGTAATTCAATAAATGGTAGAAAGGAAAAAGAAAAAAATGAATATTGAACATGGCTCTTGTGTCTTTGCCTCATACAGAATATGTACAGTTTTATTTTACTTCTTCATGATGGGCTGCAGCTACTTTTATATAAAAATATCACTTTATTAAATGCATGCAGTCAGCATGGCAGATAAAGACATGTTTGTGTGAATGAATTTCCCAAGATGTTTACTGGCACTGTTTTACAGTTTTCTAAGCAATGTGAGGTGCTGGTTTCTTTTCTTGCACTTGGAGCAAACATGGTAAGGAACAGCTCTGTCATAGCATTGTATCAACCAGAAAAGCCACTTTGACCATCTTTGAGGTAGCTGCACTTCAGGCTTCCTTGAAAATACTAAGGTTGTTTGGAAAGCATGTTTAGTTACTAAATAGTAGCTTGCCATTAATTTTTATGCTTAGTAAATATTTTATTTTGAAAGGGAGAAATTACATTGCATAGACAAATTTAGTTGTAGAAAGTATTAGAATTGACTAATGTCTCTAACACATGATCAATATCTCTATCATGGGTTTCTTAAGGATTTTTTCTACAACTCAGTAAGACTTATCCTGTTTTTAAATAATGAAATCCAGACTTCTAAATCTTCCTCCACAAGTTCAATATATTTTCTAATCTTTTTTTCTCCATCCTTTCCACCACTGGCTTGTGGATAACCTTGTAGGTCTCATGATCCATCTTTGGCTATCTTTTTCCTTCTAAAAACTTCTCCTTTTCACCTTGTAAATTATTTAAGTTCTACCAAAATTTTATTTGTGCTTTATTAAGCCACCTTGGCCAACTGTGCCTTCCCTTTACGGAATTAGTATAGCACCTACTGGTTTTTTGAATGATCCATTTCCTCTTATCATATACTAAAATTATTATTTGTTCTTACTACTTATTTTTAACTAACTTCTTGAGAGTCAGCAAGATTGCACTGCATCAAATGCTTATGAATTATATCTGATAGTGATGGTATATACAATGTACTTTGCAGACACATTTGCACAATTTATTAGATTTTCTCAACAAATTATAATTCCTTAGGAAAAAGAGTCATTATCCATTGCTTGCTCTTTAATTTTTTTCTTTCCTGCTTTCTTGATTTTTAAAAAATCTTTTATTTAGAAGAACTAATGTGATTTGAGATTAGAAGCTGTCTTAGGATATTTTACAGTTTTTTTATAATTCTGAGGATAGAATTAGCTATTGAGGAAGACAATAATGATTAAATTTGTGATATATCTGCTAAATATGAAAACCCTGGGTTACATGCAGCATCTACAAGAAAATGGTATAAGAAATAATTGTTTTTAACACTCAACCTCAAACTGCTTCCACATCTGTTCCATATGTACACCAGGCGTTTGTGAGGTCTGAGATGGTAGCACAGCTATTCATTTTCCAATTAATTAAATTATTTAAAGTTAAGAAACTCATCCCTTAACCAAAATAACTTCACGTCAAGTGCTGAACTCCACCTATGTCTAGTGAGTGCCCTACTGAGAGCATGGGATTAATACTTCCATCCTCCCACAAAGTGCTTTTAGGCAGCAGGGCTCCTGGAATGTGTTCTATAGCTTGAGGCAGTCTCCTCTACCAGATCAGTCTGTTGGGAACCTAAGAAGGAGAAATCTGGCTTTGAAGTTGAATTTAAAAATGTAGGTTTACGTCAGAAAACATAAATCTTATGATGAAAAGTTTGAAATTATTAAGCAAACTTATTTGCACACTTTTCTCAGGAACCTAAGGTATAGTACAAAGACCTAAGTAGCGATGGTTTGTATTCCTAGTGAAGACTGTTAGCTGTCTCAGTTAAAGCTCTTGTGGATATGTGTAACAGAAAACAAATTGAACTAATGTAAATTAAAGGAGATTGTTTAAGGGTCAGGAAGCTTTCACAGAATTCAGGAGACCAGAGAGGGCCAGATGCTCAGATCTACCCTCCAGCTTTCCTTCAGTTGGTCTATGACCCTCTTCGCTCTGCTCCCCGACCTGTTACAGCTGGCTGCTTTCTCCCACCTTGGAAGAGCACCCTATGCTCTGCACTTATAATACTAAACCACAGAAGCAGCACTTTCTTTCCTCTGTGTTTTCTCCATCTTTGTGTGTGTGTGTGTGTGTGTGTGTGTGTGTGTGTGTGTGTATGACTGAGCTAGTATACTATGTAATTTTTCTGATTTTCTTTGCAACAACTTTGTTATGTGTGTGTTCTTCATAGTAAATATGTTAGAAAACCCTTCATTTAATGGCTCTACATTATTTATAGTAACACATGGTTATTCTTTATAATTTTCTTATACAATAAATTCCCTGTGGAATGGGGTTTTATTTCTGATCTGCTCTTATAAATAATGAACTGCTGCCATCCAGTTTTCTGAGCACACATCACACTGTATTCCAGTTGTTTTTCTTACTATTTCCAGCATTCCAGCACAGGCACTGAGCAGAGGGACAGCGATGGTGATAACTTGGTCATCTCAAAACCCACAATGTGTGGCAGTGAACATGAATATATTCTAACCTCAATTCTAAATTGACAACTAAAGTACTGACTAAAAGAGGACTATTTTAGAGATTAGTTCAAAGTACATGTATCTGACCTACTGCAATGCTGTGGTAATAAGGAATAAATGAAGGTATTATCAATTTATTACTTAATAATCACATTGTGTTTATTTTCTGATGCATGCCTAGAGGATTTCCATTTCAGTGATAATACAAGAGTATTAATTTGACTTTGGAAAAGTACATGACTATGTAAAGTTCTCTGTGTTACAAATCAATCAGTAAATATGCACGATTGGATCAATACTGTATATGTACTATTAAAATGTTTATAGAGGAATATCAGAGTTACTGACCATATTTAGCCAAAGGACTCATACCTCAATAAAGTATATGTACTGTCTCCAATAAGAACTTCATGATCTTTATGTAAAGACTTCTGAATTTATACTGACAGTATACAATTATTCTTCCACATAATTAAATTTACTGACTATATTTTGTGATTACTGAGATGTTTAGAAGAAAGCAGTTGTGTCATAATAGAAAAAATACAAAATGGTTATGGATAAGAAGTGCTATTAAGGTAACTAATAAAGGTTGACCTTAGTTTAACAGGCTAACTACGATGCTATGCAAAATAACATGAAACCATTCCACAACAACTCTCTATATTTTTATCTCACTAGTAACTTAATTCTCTTGCCACGTTCAACTTTTCCTATCTGTTGTATGTACCAAATGCCTCACTGACAAGTACCTGTCGCAGCAAGGAAAACTCATCCACAACCTGCATTTATCTAAAAGTAGGACCTCTTCAAGTGAGCACTGATATGTGGACAAACGTCACCTATGGATCTGACTGTTAAGGTAAACCAAGGTAAACCTTTTAGCCTGTAAGACTCAGATGACATTTTTGAGAAACCATCCTGAGCCAGGATTCATTTTATTATCTATGTGTGTATGTGTGTGTGTGTGTGTGTGTCCATACAAGCGTGTGTATGTGTTTGGTCTGTGGGTGTGAAAGAGAGAGAAGCATTATGCATGCTGAGATCTGAATAATAGAGAGAATATTAGAAGCTATTTAGGTGACAGGGGGAGGAAAATGAGTTAGAAAATAAGAAGACTGAGGACTTTGCAAAGAGAATACTAGAGAAAAGTTGCTTATGATATTTTTGAGTGTGAGGCATGGCATACAAGCCACTGATTAGTTACCTGTACTACATGCCACTGCATCAAGAGATGGATTGTTTTCTAAGTGGTTTCATGATAGCAGCAGAAGTCATTTGAACCTTTCAGAGATTTAGGATTATTCTCCCATGGATGAAACATACTTGGGCAGGTTAGAGTGAGTAACTTCGAAGCTGAGCCATGCCAAGACAAAAAGGCTTAGGTGCTGAACAAAGATAAGCAGGAGCCCTCAGAAAGGAGAAGGGGTTGGACATGCAGATAGAAGTAGAAGCCAAAATAAAGATGAATCTCTGATAAGAGAAATGTAACTAAGCTTCCTTTTATCTACATTTTTACTTCCAGATTCTGGTCCCATGAAAATTGGCTTATTTTTTTCCCCTAATAGCCACTGAGACTTTTCATTGAATTATTGCTATAAATTCACCTTTTAGTCTGAGAAAGTCAGAGTGCTTTTCTGACTTTTGCAGTTTAAGAAATTTGGCTAAACATTTTCTCATGAGGTGAAGATATAAGAAAATAAAATTCAATGAGTTATGAAAATGAGTTTTTGCATCCCCTGATCTTTGGTACATATTTCTCCCTTTGTTACATTGAATAAAGGTGTTATACAACAGAATTCTAATTTTTGGATATCTCAGAATCTGACTGCAGCATAAACTTTTTAAAAAGACATCATGTTCCCTATGATCCATGATGCAATCACAACTGCAGTCCTTGGTGCTTACACAAAAGAGCTGAAAATTTTTATCTGCAAAAGAATTCCACACTGAAGTTTGTAGTGGCTTTATTCACACATGCCCAAACTTGGAAACAAACAAGATGTTCTTCAACAGGTGAACGGATAAATTCTGATACATGCTTGTAAAGGAAAATTAGAGTGTTAAAAAGAACTGAACTAACAATACCTAACTGCAAGAACACGGCGGACACTTACTGAAATACTTAGAATACTCAATAATACTTAATCACTAAGTGAAGGGAACCAGTGTGAAAAGACTAAATATGCTATAAACAACATGATACATTGGAAAATACAAAAACGTAGAAACAGTTAAAACCCAAGTGGATAATGGAGGTTGTAGAAAGGGAAGCATGACTCAGCAGAGCTCAGAGGCTTTTTAGGGCAGGGAAATGACTCCATATGTTACTATGATAGTGGAAACACATTATTATTAATTTGTCCAAACTCTCAGAATATACAATACAACAACTGCCCTCTTGTGGGAACTACATTTGAATAACAGTGATGTGTCAATGTGGGCTCATCCATTGTACCAAATGTACTGCACCAAGGAGCATATGGGAAATCTTTATCTTGTTTTCAGTTTTACTGTAAGCCTAAAACAGATCTAAAAATAAGTAGCATTTAAGAAATACTCATGAAAATAATAGCACAAAAGCTATATTTAAATTTTATTCCCAATACCATTTTATTATCTAAAATATGTACATCTTAGAAAAAATTATCTAACTCCAGTTGACATACTAATGCTAGGTTATTGAAACTCTACTTCCTTCATATATTTTCAGAGTATTACAGAAGAAATTTAAGCAAGGTTCCTATCCTCTGAGTATTTCATGTTACTTTATTATAAACATTGCAAATGCTTTCTCATTTTAAAACAGTAGTCTGCAAAAAGAAAGCATTTTACTAATATGAAAGAAGCGAGAGGACTGAGTCAGTGCTAACTCATGTCCACACATAGCCATTGGTCACCTCTGGTTGCAGGGACCTGAATTATCTCCTCCTAGGCGGGTTCACATTAGGAACATATGAATTGCGCATAGAAAATTCAAACAAAAGGAAAAGTTTTGTGGGTGGATACCATCCAGGTTATGAGCTCTTTAAAGAAGCGGACTATTACGCCTCTTAACTGTTCTATTGTTAGTTCAGTTCTATTGTTAGTTCAGTTTTTACCAAAAATAAAATCAAATCCAGAAAATAATATAGAAAATTCCCCTCACATGAAGAAAGTATAACCTGCAGTAATAAATACTGGTATTTTGTATCATCTCTACATTTTTTATAAAAGAATAGAAAATACTTGAAAGAGTTGAATTTCTTCTTTATATATTCATTCCCAGTACCAACAAGTTTTCCCTCCCCTAAAACAAATTATTATTGGAAATTTGGTTTGCATCCTTCTGGTCCACATTTTAATTTTTTTTTAACTCATCATTTCTCACACGGTTTGATCCTGTAACCTCTCCCTCACTTAGAATTATGAAGGAGTCTTGAAGAGTGGTAGTTTATGTTAAGGGCATTTATTCATATTTATTATAGCATAACTTCCAACCAAAAATTATTTATTTACTTCAAATAGAATTTAAAAACCCATAATGGCACAACATAGAGCATCTTTTGAAAAAGAACTATATTTTGAAATGTTCCTAAAACATTTTAAATGTTTGGCTAAATATGAGAAAGCAGGGCTTTCCTTTCTGCTTATGTATCAAGTCTGACATGATATTCAGTTATACTTAAATTCTGTGAGGGAAATTTTGTCCAGCTAGGTAAGTATCTGTAAAAAGAAAGATTTTTTAGACCTGGAAAATCTCAATGACTCAAGAAGTTCGTGACTCATACTTTGGAATGACTGCCTTAATTGTTTACGATTTCTTTATAAAGATGTCTGAGATTCCTTTATATTAGCTGGCTTAAGTAGTAATACTGTGCTATATGGACAATTAGGCAAACTTTTTGAGATGTACCTGTCGTTACATACCCATAACTCATTTATGTCAACTTTTCTACAATGACTCAATCACTGGTTTGGATACAGGGCTCATGAAGCAGAGAACTCAGAATGATACCTAAGCTGCTGTGTGAGTTTGGATTCTAATACAGAGTGGTATCTTCTCCAGTTAGTACTGAAAATACTTAATCCCCAAGTGCTCAATAGATATATGTGCTAATCATTAAGAAAAAATGCAAACAATGAAAGGTGTGTACTGGTAGAAGAAACAAATCTAGAGTGAATCACAAGTTGAACAGAAGAATGCAATCAAGAAACACAGATAATGGAATTTCTTGCTAGATTAGCTTCTGTGTTGTCATTTGTCAGAGACACTAATGGACATCCAGAATCCAGGCAGCTATAGTCTGACCTCACATATCATTTCTCAATGTGTTTTTGTTTTGCTAAATAGTTGTTTTATATTTCAGGTGTACAATACAATGTTCATATCTAACTACTATATATAATACTACATACGAACATATTTATATATAAGTGCATGATATAATTATGAATAAATATATAAATATGATATATTATATGAAAACAATATATATTAATGTATATAGTCAATTGATTACTGTCATCAAGCAAATAAACATATCCATTATCACATATTATTACCTCCTTTATTTCCTTAAATCTTTCTTTGTCTTTTTTTTTTTCCTGATTTGTGGTAAGTCCACTTAAAATCCACTTTCTTAGCAAATTGCCTCTGGAAATCCTTTAGGGAGATTGCTTGTTGGGTTATATGAACTAAGAGAAAGCTAAAAACGATTTTAAAGATAAAAAGTTACTGCCACAGCCATGGGACTAATAAATTACTCAGTAAACAGTAAACTACTTTGTGGGAAACCAGATAGGAAGATTAAGGCCTAATTGGCCTCCTCTGTGAGCACCAAGGAGCAAAGCAGTGTGCAAGCATGCTGACGCACTAGGGAAAGCGGAAAACAGCTGAGATCCTGTCGTTTACCCAGCCAAGTAAGAGCGTGGTGGGCGGCAGATGAATCCTGCGTAACTCGAATTGCTTGGACTTGTATCCCAGTGAATAAAACCAAGTGTGCCTATCACTCAAGGATCTTTGTCAAAGGGAAACAAGAGACCCTGATCGTCCACATTTTAACCTCTTCTGTGTCTCTTTGTGTTTTATCTGCGCAGCCCCTCGGTTAGATACAAGCTCACAGCATGTCTCTTACACTGCTTAACAAGGAAAAGTTTACATGTCTGTTCCCTCTAACCCACTCTGTTTATTTTAGATGTTTCTGAATTATCACTCTATGTCACAAAGACAGCTATTCCAAATCTCTATTGTATTCCAACTCTTAGTAAATAGTATCTGAAGGAGTTATTCTCATTAATCACTTAATGTGAAAAATCAATTTCTAACTGTTCCATTAACTATGTGATCAGTCAGGCAAAATAAATTCCATGTCACATCTGTCAGGTCACTGGCACCTTTTTGTGAGCAGAGCAGTAAATAAGGAAAAATATTCATTTCAAGAGGCAATTATTACAAGAAAAAAGAAAAACTTGCTTCTCGATTTAACCATTAAAAAGGGTGATGCCTAACAGATAATGTAAAGGAGCTAAAAATACACTTCCTGGATGTAATACTAACCTGTCTGTCAGTTTTTCCTTTGGTCCACATTGTAAAAGCACTGGTGGATCTCAAATAGCCTCATTCATCACTATCCTTTTCCCAAAAGTGACTCAGAAATTCAGTATCTTAAAGGCCAGGCTACAGGTCTCCCATTCTCCCCTCAAACAGAACGATTCTAGAAGCTTAACTGAGTTATAGATGCACTTTAGTGTAAATGTTAAGAAAGATCCTCTTGACTTAAAAATTATATTAATGAAAATAAAATCATGGTCAAGCATAAATTGGTGAAGTACTGTACAAATTTCTAGCAATTCTAGAATTTCTAGCACTGTAGTTAGGGCTTACATTATCCAAAAGAGGACTGTAACTGGCCTTGCTTGGTACTTGTCAATCCTGGATCAGTCAGTTTCTAGGCATACTCTGATAGGCCAGTGTTGGTTGCTTATGGTAAGAAGAAGGAAAATACAGCTGAAAGTCTCATCCACAGTGGAAAAGCATAGTTTCCCAAGGGGATCTATCTGCTATCAGAACAAGGGGAAAAGAATGATAAATGTAAAAGAACAGATGTAGCCAACAACTCAATGAACATCCTTCAAAGTGCACTAGGGTTATGTGTGAGTTACGTATACCAAACTTTGGTAGGAATCAATTTTATCTACTTTTAATGATACGCTTAATACTAGCTCTATCTATTTCTACCTTCTTTTCCCCTCTTTCCTAACAGCTCTTTTGCATTCCAAATGACAAGTGGGTAATTGAACAGGTGGAATTCCATAGTTGCCCATTACATAAATTCATTCATTCATCACTGCTGAGTCAGTCAGTGAGCAAAGGAACACATACATATGTAATTACAGCATGTAAAATGGACAATGAAAAATCAACACTGTAAAGTAGCAGAGGACAGAATATGTCCTATGTGGGAGAAAGAGTGCTGAGGGAAATCTCGGAATGTAAACCACGAGAACAGCACGCCGTGCAGTCAGAATGGGTGGGTCCACTTTTTCCTTTTAATTGCATCATGTTACTCATAGAAAATGCTAATATCGTGTGCAAACTGGGATAAACCGACAGCACGGCCCACAACCAGGGCCTGGCTTGCAGGCTGCAGGCATGGGCCTCCCTCTTCCTATGGTCTGAAGAATCACACCCTCAGGAAGCTCCTGTTTTAGATACCTCGTCTGAAATGCTTGCAATGTAAATAGAAAATTAAGGAATGAGGTCAAGGAAGATTGCTAATCCAAGAAGGAAACTTCTTGAGAATGAAGGAACCAAAGGAACTGAAAGCATAGACCACGGTTATTATAGGAGACATGGAGGGGCCGAACATGAAGGCACACGAGGGTTTCCTGGAGGGCAGCCTAAGCGGTTCTCAAGCCCTTGGTGAGTTTAACCACTTCACACACGTTTTTGGTAATCAAAACTAGCCCAGTTTTAGGTCTATGCTATAGTTTAATCCGGAAGGCGCCCCCGAAGTCCCATGTGTTCAGAGGCTGGTCTTTTGGAAGGCGGTTAGACGAAGGGGTCACTGTGCTCAACAGCAGACAATTTCAGAGCTGATGTGCTGCTAGGAAATGGAGTGGGGTCAGCAGAGGAGTCAGTGGGTGTGACCCGAAGGGATGCTCTCCCCCTCCGGTCCCGCCTTCTCAGTTTCCGCCTAGGCTGTATGGGTGAGCAGCCCTCCTGAGCCCAAGCCCTCCCACCTTGCTGTCTCTGCCTCGCAGCCGCTCACCCATGGCTACAAATATGAGCGCAGAGAGATCTGTCCGTGCTGGCACCAGGTGTTTGTCCCAACAATGAGAAAACAACTCTACCTGTCTTTCAGGAGATTTCTACCTGGCTCTGCAGAATTAATACATGTAGTAAACATATATAGTATCTTTCTGAAAGACCTGTGTCTTTTATCATAGAAAGTGGGGATTTTCTTTTTTTTTTTTGGAAGTGGAGTTTTTCAAGGAAATCCAACTATAGCACTGCTTATCAGTTGGCATAATATAGTTCAAAGTGGTCCTATGATTTAGTAGTTAAATAACAGCTCTAGCAAATCAGTAATTGTAATCAAGTCTCACCAAATATAAGGTACTCAGTTATACATATCACAATGGGATGAGCTAATGAAACATTCTAATTAATATACACCATGTGCTTTTTATTTACACATGACTTAGTGATAAAAACAATAAAATAGCTCATTTAATATCTAAAGCTTTACTAAATACATTTTCACTTTCAATAGACAAGACGGTATGTCAGGATCTTGTGATTTCTCTGTATTTTCATTACACATTGCAACTTCCATTATATTATGTGTATAGAGTTCCACATAAATTACTGTCATAGTGAAATCTCAAGAGAACTTTCTTAGTTAAAAAAACAATTATCTTTGTGATAAAGATACCCTAGTCCTTATGGCAAATGAGAAGTAAAGAAATTTCTTACTTTTTTTTGAAAACAGTCACTTGAAAACAGAAGACCCTTATCTTTTAAAAGAAATATTTTTGAAAAAAATTCCACATAGTGAGTAAGCCATCTGTCAAATATCTTTTCAACCACAATAGTTTCAATACAAACAAGAAACACATACAAAAAAATCATTGTTCACAAGTTGCTTCCATTCTAGTAAAAATGGGGAAAGAAAGATAACAATAAATGAATAAGAACTCAATTTCAACTAGCAACCTGTTATAAAGATTATTGTGTGTTCATTGTGTACCTTGGTGGGCACTTTTGCTAATTTGTGAAGTGGACAGTATAAATTCACTTGGAAGCCCTTCCTGACTCCTCCATTGTTACATGTTATTATTTGATATCTTTGGCTGCATTTTGGAGACAAAAGACAGGAGTGAAGTACACATCCCCTTTTCTAACCTCAAACATGCACAGAAAACAAAATATAGTTATCTAATTAGAGGAAAGGACTTGTTCATAGTTCAAATTGACAAATCCTGTCTGGCATCGCCCTAGACACTCAGACTTTATACTATGGGAAACAGTGTGATAATCAAAGTCTTGGGTAGTTAGGGGCTTCCCAAAGAAGAACACATACTGCAACATCCGAATGCAGAGATGGGGTGATATGCCAAATGAATAGTGAACAGCAGCAAACTTGATTAGGGCAAAGCTCAACATCAGGCTGAAAACTGGTGTCCTAATTTATTAAAGGACCTTATGACCCTATTATCACAGCAATATTGATGTCAAATATACTGAGATTTGTGAACTCAGTTGTAAATCCATCCTACAATCTTCTTACTGCTTTGATTTTGAAAGTTGATTCTTGGATCAAAATTATCCACAGGACCATTTTTCTCATCATAAAACCTTTGTAAGTTTCTAGAAGCAGGCTCCAAACACAATGCTCATTTTACTGGGCAAGGCTATTTCATTTTATATTTGTCAAGTCTAAAATTCACAAAGGTTAAGTAATCTAAAAATAGTATTTAGTTAGGAAGAATCTCACACTAAATCTTAAAATGAATGGGTGTAACAGTAACCCTTTTCACTATTATCTTCATTAGATCGCTTGGTAACCCTGAAGTTAGAAATGATGTGGTAAAATTCCTTGCTCTAAAGTAGACTTTAGACTTTTAGAATGGAACTAAACCAATGTTTTCCACAATTGCTTGTCAAGCACTTACAATAAAATAATTATTTACAAGTAATGAATAAATATATAAGCATCCATATGAAAATTGAGATTTTTTAAAACATAAAAGTACTTCAGATGTCTTTGTAGGTTAATTAAAAAGCTAAAGTAACTTCCACTGTATTTCCTTTAGCAATTACAGTTGGTACAAGATTAAATATCCGAAGTTAATGGACAGAGCTGGAATGATTCTTTCTATTTAATTCTACATTTTCCCTTTTGCTCCATTAAAATCTATGGTCCTGTTGGTTCTGAATTCTCAGACCCAGGTGGCATGCCTGCTGACATATCAGCGGTGAGAACAAGGCATCAGTCATTAGAAAATTATATCAGACATACACTGGAGCCACTTCGCAGTTGAAACACTGAAGGGACAGCATTAGAGAGGAAAGATAAAAAGGACTGCAGAGCGCGAATGTGGATGCATCTCCACATTCCAAACCACCAAGGATCTCAAACACAGCTAGGCAAGAGCTTAATGGGGCGCAGTTCAATTTTACAATTAAGAACAACTGTTTTCAAACGAGTCCTAGCATAATGATTAGGCATACTAAAAAGAGAATATAAAATTGGATTAGGAAGGAAGGCACTGAAAAAAAGTATGTTCTGTTCTCGGCAACCAGAACATTCACCTCTCTGGAGTGAATATTGTAACAAATGCTTTAATCTCAAATATTTGACACACTGAAATAATTTAAGGCTATTTTCCTGGACCAATGTAGTATTAAAAAGTTTAAATTCCTTTTCATCCTTTAAATACAAAAAAAATTACAGGAAATGTGCATTATTTATGAAATTTGAAAACACTTTCAGCCATTGACATAAAATTCAAAGTCAGTCCTTGACAACAGTTTACATATTTCTTCCACTTATCTTCATACTTGTAGAAGACCTCCTGGAAACTCTCCTTAAAAGAAGAGCAATTGTCTCCATTTTGGCTAAAATGGCCCTATTTCCATGTATTGATGTGTAGAGAACTGGCTAGGACATTTCCTTATCCCTTCAACTGGCTTTAAGCAATGCAAATCAGTCCATCAGAGGTGCTGATGTGTAGTCTTTGAAGCAAAGGAACAGGTCAGTGTTACCCCACCCCCGTAGCTCCCAAAAATGTGAGTGAGCTGGGCAGGAGGGA
The DNA here is from genome assembly GCF_000276665.1 of Chinchilla lanigera. Lineage (NCBI taxonomy): Eukaryota > Metazoa > Chordata > Mammalia > Rodentia > Chinchillidae > Chinchilla > Chinchilla lanigera. Next base: position 2,159,125 of record NW_004955405.1, on the reverse strand, counting down.
GAGCTCTGCTCCAAGCCGTTGGCTGGGGTGGAGCCTCAAGATCAGAGGCTATGACTTCTCAGGGCATAGGAGATTACACATCAGAGCTAACCCACCGACCCCAAAACATCACATACTACCTCAATTATGTTATGCAGAAAACTCCTTCTGCATATCCTTCTCTGCATATTGCAGAGGTGATTTCAGGCCTCCTACCTAGCCCAGCTCACAGCACGCACCTACTTCCCACCATTATCACAGTCATTCATCCTCAAGCCATTCCTTTCTTCATGAATTAATAAAACCTGGGTTTGGCCCTGGATTGAGGCCTTTGTTCCAGTTAGCCATCACCCTAGCTGCACTTAGGACCCCTTGGCTACCCACAACTACAAACATACCTTAGTGTTTTTATTCTCACCATGGGTCACACTAGAAGTGGTAGATTGGAATTAGCTCACTAGAATTCTAATAACTTCTCGTGGGATTACAAATATAAATTTGCTGGACCGAGATGAGAACCAGGAAGTGCTCACTATACATACATATTAAAACTGAAATAATTACTTTAAACTTTAAATAATTACTTTGAATTAAAAGTAATCAATTAAAAGTATTTGTAACTACCACACAATGCTTCCACCATTACTTGTTACTAAGAAAAATTTCTTCAATATTAATACTTAACTCAGTGCTAAGCACTTTGTATTTTAATTCACTCCATGCAGAGAAGGATATGCAGAAGGAGTTTTCTGCATAACATAATTGAGGTAGTATGTGATGTTTTGGGGTCGGTGGGTTAGCTCTGATGTGTAATCTCCTATGCCCTGAGAAGTCATAGCCTCTGATCTTGAGTGAATTAAAATCTACAAGGTAGATACTATTATTCCACATTGTATATTTGAGGACACTAAATTGCTAATTTCTCCAAAATTATATTTGACCTAACTAAACCCCAAGTCATGTTTACCAGCTTTTTGGTGACTTTTTTTTTTTTTTTTTTTTTTTTCTTTTTTTTCCTTTGGTACAGGGAATTGAACTCAGGAGCTTGTGGTTGCCAGGCAGGTGCTTATGCCACTGAGCTTGATCCCCAGCCTTGGTGACTAATTTTGCCCAATTGTTAAGGTCAGTATTACGGACCCAGTAAGTAATAATTAATTAAAGGAAAATTCTGGCCCTTTTATATTACTCCTCCGTATTTAGCATATTTCTCAGACCTAGAACTGGAGCATGTCCATGAACTCCTCTTGTTCTAGTAGCATTTAATTTGTTCCAGCTACTGTGTTATTTTGTATCCTACATTCTTATTGATGAAACATAAAAAGCAATATTATTGACAAGGCTTCTGTAAGAGGCATAGTCCTATAATTATTTCATGATGATTGAAATTATTTTCAAAATATTATTGCAGTAGTAGCATACTGTTAAGCCATGGAAACAGTAGTACCAGAAGACAAAAATGCACTTGTGAAAGACAGCTTATAGCAGTCAATATCTGAGCTTAAAAATTTGTCAAAATTTGAAGTTATCCTAGTTAATTTTTTTGTCTTTTCTAAATACTCCACATAACTCAAGTTTTGTATGTTATCATCCCAAAAGATAACTCTACCATCTATTTGATTCTCACATTTTGCTCTATTATATTCCTAGTTCAAACCAGCATCTTCCTTTGAATTATTGTGATAGTCTCTCAAATTGCTTCTCCCTCTCTCCCTCTCTCTCTCTCTCTCTCATGATATGAAGTTGTAAGGTAGATCTTTCTAAGAGGGGAAAGTGATCACAAGATGGCAGAGAGGACAGGGAAAGAGTGAAGGAGTGAAGATGTGTTATGTACATGGACCAATCCCACACAAGGATCCAAACATTATGTACTGCTTCTGTTTTGATACTTCTATACTTTGCATTGCTTTTATAACTGTCCCTTCTGCACAGAAATCACCGTGTCTTATTTCAAGCAAAGATGATTTATTTAATCACTGAACAAAAATCACCAATAGCTTCTCATCACAATTTATTCCATTTTTATTCTATTTTAAGTAAATTTAAACTTAAAGAAAATGGTCAACTCCAATACTAAAAATATTTCTCCTGAACGATTTTTGATAAGTTGACAACCTGATGGTCTATCAAAACTGAATAGTTAGGGTGCATTTCCTACAAAGAAATACATTCTCTTTTGTAAATACAGTATGATCAATGTGAGGAACTTAGGTGACATCAAAGGCACTACACTCTAACCTGCAGAATTCCTTCCAGTTTCACCAGTTGTCTAAATAATGTTCTATATAGCAAAAGCTTTCACCTACAAACTGTATGGCATTTGTCATGTTTCTCTGTGTTCCTTAATCCAGTGTAATTCCTACTTTGAAGATATTAATGGTGAATTTTTTCTAATTTTCTATAGCAAAAAGTCACTTTCAGAACAGACCCACTTATTTAGGTTTAACGGTATTATCTCATGTTCATATCATGCTTATTTAGGGCTAATATTATAGAAGTAACAGTATGCTATGGCCCGCATCTCTCTTCTATATACAGCTTTTATTTTTTCTTTTACCAACAGTGTCATCTTTATCATCTGATGAATGTTTCATGGCCATGTTACTCTTCTATCTTTGCAATTAATACATGTCTTATTGAGAGTTACTTTAAAACAATGAAATATGTCATCCTTCACCACACTTCTAACTAATCACTTTATTTATGGTAAGGTGGAGTCATGGTTTCTTATCTCTTCAATAGGCTATAATGTCTACCTATGATTTACTTGTGCTTGACTCATTCCATATATTCAAAGGAGAACTTTTTGAGGTGGTTTTGTATTACTTGGTATGTCCCAATCATCACTGGAGGACTCCTTTGGTGGCACACAATATTCCAAACTCACCTTGTACTTTCTATGCCCAGCTCTAGAATCAAATTTCTCTGCAACTTCTGAACTCTCTGCAACTTCTCTGCAAATTTCTGAACTTCTTTCAGAAATTTATTGAATTTCTCGCAATGATCTGAGTGTTAGTATTCTCACTGCTGCTGAGATATTGCTGGCCTTCCAATTCTCAGTGAGCAAGGACAGAAAATGTATAGATGTAGATAAGTATGAATATAAACATATACTTAGAGCTATCTAAATGTTTTACCTTATACTTATATTTATCAAAGTTTATTAACTCACACTTTATTCTATGCTCTATATTCAGTACACTGATTCCAATACATATAAATCTGGTTCCAATTATCCTTCACATATTTACCTATTTTATTAATGCTCCTATGATCTGCCTCCACTTGTGTTTCCCTCCATACCACCTTGGGCTCTAACATCCTGTGTCCTATATTGAGTTATCACTCTATAGCTGAACTCTCCGCACCCCTTCCAGCTCCTTGCACTATATTGGTTCCAGCATATGACCCTTCCTTGTGGGTCCTTACTCATCCTGACCCGACTACAACCCAGTGTGCTTGTGCATACATTCTGTTTGTCTGTGCTCCGATGCCTGCTCTGTGCCACTAAGGCCCACTCCCTACATCGTTCTGCCCCACCTAAGAACATCAGATCTGAAATGTGCAGAAAGAAAAGGAGAAAGAGGAAGAGAAGAAGATGGAAGGAGTGAAGGAAGAGGATGAAGAAGAGGAAGAGGAAGGAAAAGGGCTTTTAGTACCAACTTGAATAAAAGACAAGTCTCTAACTTGGATCCACAAGGTCTGCCATAATTGGATGATCTCTCACTTCAATATCATCTCTGACAATTTTCCCTTATTCCAGCCTCAAAGACCATATTTCTCTTTCTCAGATATAAAAGCAAAATCTTGCCTCAAAACTTTTGCAATTCCTATTCAGTCTGCGTGGAACACATTGCTCCAATATTCTTTTTAGCTCTATCCCCCCCACCACACTGGATCATTGTCATCAGTTTACCATGTTTTATTTAAATTGTTGTACTTTTTATTTGCACATGCATGAGTTTATTTTATTAGTAGTAGTATTATTATTAATTTGTAAATAAACATTATGAGACTAGAGCTCTTGATTACTTTGCTTTGTGCTGTATTCTCCGCACCTACAAAGGGGCCAGTAAAACCAGTATACAGATCTCCAACACAATGCTTAAATAAGTGACTGGTGGCCCCTTGCCCCATGACTCTGTATAGAGTTTTCCTCTTTGAATCTTTGGTCTGTGCCTGTCTATCCGTCTGACTTTTCTATTAATTTATGATTTTGCCAATTTATATTTTTCTGCTTTTCCATCTGTGTCTGCTTAAATTTGCTTGGCTGGCTTCTACTACTTGATTTCAGGTTCCAGAATTTGAAACATTATCTCATTGTCATGTACAGGGATCATACAAGCAGCTAAAGTCCACGGCTTACAACAGACATTGCCAAAATATTTCTACAAAAGTTTACTTTCATTTTCTTTATATCTTTCCATTGTTATATTAATTCATATCAAAGTTTTGTTTAGAAATTTTCCTTTCCTCATGTATGCACACAAGATATATTTGTCAGAAACGCAAAGCTGAGCTGGCTTAAAATACTATAATACATTTAGTTTAAGAATGAATTCACTCTCCTCTCAGATGGTCACTTTGGACTCAAATATTAATGCATGATCAGTTTGCATTTACTAAAACATGATTATAATCACTACACGAAAATGCTTCTCTTATACTTACAGTGTTTTTCTTGGTATAGCAACATCCATTAGTGTAATTTCTGACAACCTTTCCCCCTTGACTATCTCTTCCAACAAGAAAATAGACTGATTACATAAATGGTCAATTTGAAAAAGAAAATCAGTTATGATTGACTTAACAATATGTTTCTCCTTCGTGAGTCTGATGATCCCCAGTGGAAGGACAGTTTTTCTTAACTCATGTTTACCAGCGTTTTTGGTAACTAATTTTTTTTTGGATGGGGGCACTGGGAATTGAACTCAGGACCTTGTGCTTGCCAGGCAGGCACTTATGCCTCTGAGGTAAATCCCCAGCCTTGGTGACTAATTTTGCCGAATTATTAAGGTCAGTATTATGGACCCTGTAAATAATGATTAATTAAAGGAAAATTCTAGCCCTTTTATATTACTCCTCCATATATAGCATATTTCTTAGACCTAGATCTGGAACATGTCCATGAACTGCTCTTGTTCTAGTAGCATTTATTCTCTATTCTAATTCTTAATCAAAAAATGATAGTCAGGTAATTGCTTAGAGTACAAACTGGCTGAAGCTTAGAAAGACTCCTATTATAAAAACAATTAAACAGCAATTTCTTGGTCCATGCATTTTAAGAGTGCTTCTCATGGATTTGCAAACATATTGGTGTGGCAGGATAATTTGTTTGCATTTTAATCTCCTTAGAAGAGATTTGAAAGAAGGAGAAGTATTTTTCCTTTCTCAATGACACAAAGTTGACTAGGTCTTGGTTTGATGAGCGTGGAAGTCCTTGCTTCCAAGAGTTACATTTTTCCCCTTTTAAAATTGGAAATAAAATGTTATCAGACACTCAATAGTGAAGGACAAAGGGCTGACATTTTAAGAGGAGGAGCCGTAAGTAACTAGAGTTAGGGGGCAGAGAGTTTTGCTACTTATCAAGAAGACAATGTAAATATTTTGTCAACTGGCAGATGTGTGTATATTTCAATCTGCTTTGCTATATTGCCCAGGCTAGTCTTTTATTCCTAGACACAATGATCCTACTGCCTCTTCCTCTGGATTATCTATAATTATAGGCATGCACCACTGCAGACCAGCACATGGTACATAATTTCCCCCCTCTCTACCTTGAGCATAGGAATAAGGAGGCATAGAGGGCATCTTTGAGGTCTGACCTCTAGGGATGCACCCAGGCAATGGCACCCAAAAGAAAATGGAGGACCGGATTTCATGGTAATATAGTGATCAGAGGGAAATATGGTAAATCTGCTGGACCCAGAATCTTCTTTTACTTTAGAAGCATCATGGAACTAATTTTCAACATGGAAATAATCTTTGGGAACAGGAAGAGCTTCACAAAAAGGATGAAGATAGAATTCTTCTTATTCTGAGGAGAAGCAACTCAAACTGTATTTGAAAAGCAACATACAGTAACATACATTTCATCAAAACGTTGTAGAACAGATCTGTACCACTGGTGTAAATCATTTTGCTTTCAGTTTATAGTTCGCTTTTTATTTTGACATGAAATTTATATACAATGGAATGTGTGCCTGTCATTGACACCTCTGTCACAGGACACTAGATAATAAAATGTTATTGTCATCCCAGAGAGGTCTCAAGAGCCTCTCTGTGGCAATGAGAGGGGCCACGATGGTTTCCAATTTTGGCTACAGTTGATTAGTTCTACTTGTACTCAGAGTTAATATAAATGGAGTAATACAGCTTGCAATCTTCAGTGTAAGGCTTCTTTCACTCAGAATGTTTTCCAATTCATCCTTATTGCTGCGGATATCAAGATTTGTTTTATTCTCTATTACTGAGAAGTATTTCACTACAAGAATCATATGCCATGGCTTGTTTATTTTCTATTGTTCCATTGATGGACACTTACATAGGCTGCTTTCAGTTTGGGGTTATCAAAAATATCTTCAACACATTTATCTGGAAATAAGCATTTTTTGAGGTTTGGTAAACTTCTAAAATTGGGTTTGATTGGTTGTCAGGAAAGTGTAAGTTCTGTTTTTAAGAAATATTAAAACATTTGTTAAGCAATGGTATTGTGCTGTTTTACACTCCTACCAAAAATGTATGAGAGTTCTGTTTGTTTACATGCCTACCAATATTGGCCTTTGATAGTCTCTTTAATTTTAGTCACTATGGTGGGCATTTACACTGAAAAATAATTTAATATAAACAAAATTAGAATAACTAAAAGTTTATTGTAAAGCCTAAACAGATCATATATGAAAAACAATATACCTCTCTTTCATTTTTTATTTTTATTTTTGCCATACTGGGGATAAAACCCAGGGTATCATATATATTAGGCAAGTTCTCCACAAATGAGCTACATACTCAGTTCTGGAAAATATCTCCTTATTTACCAATATCACTAGGGTTTAGGCAACTCTCTACTATAGTAGATGCTTAATTAACATTTAAGTAAAACAATTATTTAAAAATAATATAAATTTTTTGCCTTCTTTTTGCACTTAATTTGTTACCATAAATTATCTTGGTCCTTTTATATCTAGTCTTAAATATTTCTTGGATTTACTTTTATTACTAAACATCATTGTACTAGTTTAAATTCATATAATTTATTTCCCAAAATTATACAAATGTTTCACCACTCTCCTTACCACTCAACCAGACTTAAAATTCTCAGTAGGTCTCTCTCCCCTAATGAAGTCAGCCAATGCAGCCTCACCCTTGCATCCAACTCCATGTGAGACTCATGCACTTCATACTCATTCAGCCTCCATTCTTTTGCCTCTGTTTTTCCTTCTCTCAGTATGTCCTTTCCTTTGTCTGGTCAGGTCTGTTATGTAAGTACCCATGCACATACCTGTCCCTTCTGAATATGGAGAGTTGGATAAAAAGGATGCTTCCCCTTCAAGTGTGAGTGTTTGGAACCAACTGGTAAGTACTAAACCTAAGACATGGTAGCAACTATGCCCAGGTAGGAGGTTTTAGAGAATCATATGCAAAAGTAGTACCAAATCAAGATTTTAAAAAATCTCAAAGCATTCAAAGAACAAAGTAAAAGGTTCTTCTCATATCTACTTCCGAATAAGACAAAATCTGGTTGTGTACAAAGGTCATCACTCCCACAGTTTCCTGCCTCACAGAGTACTGTTGTTGATTGCTGGACCTCTGAGCTCTACCAGACAGGCACATCCATGCAGGTGAACATGTTCCCAACCTAAGAGCAAAGCTCTTTCAGAGTGCCTCTTTATCTGCCGGGGTTATCCCTCTTTGGCTCCTGTCCTTGTAGCCCTTGTATTATTTTTCTGTTAGAATTTTAATTCCAGTAGGGTATGATCTTGTCTGTGCTCCTATGACTGCATTCAGTAAATACTTGTTGAAAAATAAATAAACAAATATTCCTGTACTGGACAAAGTCTTTGTATGAGTCAACATTTTTATCACAGGGACACAATCTCTGACCCCCACAACTTAAAGATGTTTTACTTGGCTCACAGTTTCATGGCATTCAGTCCATGGTTTGCTGGGTTCAGGCCAAAAGTATCACAAGGGAAGAACCTGGCAAAGCAAAGGTGTTTCTCTCTGGTGGCCCTGAAGCTGAGCAAGGGAAGAGGGCTGGAGAGGAAGGGCAGGAAACCAGACGTAGATCGCAGTCCACACCTCCATGACCCTCCCGAGCATACTCAGAGGTGTGCTCCATGAATTCCCATGTTGGATCCCAAAGCTACTCAAGTTGACACGCCACCTAAATGCCACAATCCAAGAGTGAGACTGGCCTTCAGTATTCGTTCACTCTTTGAGAATCATATCTTAGAAGAACACATTCCTATCTTGTTCAGCACCTTTCAAGCAGATGTGAGTCAGCCTGTCATCACTAATAAAATACCCAGGAAAAATGACTTAAAGGAGGAAACATTCATTTTGTCTTATGATTTCAGAGGCTTCAGTCCATAGTTGACTGGATGTCTGGGTTTCAGGCCTGAGTGGAGGCGGAAGCATGATAGGAAGCATGGTATGGAGGAAAGTTTCTCACTTCTTGATAACCAAGGAGCAGAGAGACAGGAAATGAGCCAGAAAGGAAGGAGAATGGGACCAGACACACTTCCTAAGGTCCTACCCACGTGGCCTGCTTGCTGCAAGGAGGCCCCACTGATCGAGGGTCATTATCACCTAAGGTTGCTTCTGTCCTTAGTCTGCATGGAAATGGTGAAATGTGTGTCACTGGCCATTTACAACGTTACTTCTGTAAAATATGCTTCATTTTTACTGACCTCATGTAAAAGAGGCACAAAACATCTGCAGTTAAAAATGTTTACAAGTTTTTCTAGTGATGCTGGCAATATATTGAATAAACTTATATTACTAACGGTTGAGGTCGTGTATTTCTGCCTGAATCAATGTGTTCTATAGACAGTATGCAGCCTGAGTGCTTTATAATGAGCAAAACTGTAAGCTAAAGATTTCAATTTTAATTTAATATTGAAAGAAAATTCAATGACTAAAACATTGCAAATATTTAGAATATCTCAATAACCTATTTAAAAACATCTTCATATTTTACTATTGGAAAAATATTTGTACATTTAAATTCTAAATAAGTGATCATGTAATAGGTCATTTTAAAGCATTCTTACATAAAATAATGAGTAATATTTTGATTTATTTGTGCAGAAAATTGAATTAAGAATATTAGGTTAAGGAATATGTAGAAACAAACTATATATTTTTAATTGCTTCTTTTTATTTAAGATCATAAAAGTATTTAATTTGTAAATTATTTTACAAATATTGTAAATATTGTAAAATATTTTATTGTAAAGTAAAATATTAATGGTAGTATATAATTTCAACATTTTCCCTTAAATTATAATTTAGGCTAGAAAAAAATTCATTCTTAATAAAATATTGATGACAACTAAAAGTTTTGGACATTTTTGGAGAAGAGATCTTGTTCATATGTTCATAATATTTTGAAAAGGTTATTTCTACAAAAAATATATTGCCTTAATTTCATGGAAACCTGTTAATGTCTACAGTAGCTATACATTTTTCTTTTTAATTAATTTACTAGAACAAACTCCTACTACAAAGCAATCCATTGATATCGTGAAAGAAAATTTTTAAAATTGATTATAACAATAGCTAGAGTACATTTTTATATACCATAAAGTTTTTATATTTGGCAATAAATATGAAGACAGTAAAAGAAAACAATAGTAACAAAGTATATTTTTGAGTTATGTGGATTTTCCTGAAATAGACCATCTAAATGAGACCCTCAGAAATTTTATAGAAGCAGGTGAAAATTAAAGACTTTATATTCTTTTATGGTTTATATGATCTAAAGTGTTTACATTCTTATCAGATTTCTTTTTAGATATCACTTTAACTCAGAGATCTTAAATAACTCACCAAGCACTTGTTTTTGCACCTAGTGTATTTTCTTTTAACATAACGTGTGTATATGCTGCCTCTGGCATTTTAACATATCTAGCAGAAGAACAGTGCTAGGTAACCAATGCATATTTGTCAAATGAGCTAGTTATAAGAAAATTTTCAAGTTGTTTCAACAGGAACAGTGTCCTAGCCACACTTACCAAAAAAAAAAAAAAATCATCCTATTATTTGATGAGTTAGTAATCTGTAGTAATAGCAAAACTGTAGTAAATAGATAAGCATAAAGATATGTAATATTTAGATATACATACATGATTGTTACAAAACTAATCTACAAACTTGATAGGTAGCCAATAATATTGAAACAATTCTAAAAATAACTTTTTAAAAATTAATATTAGCTAACTCATCACATACAAGAGCATGTAATTCATAAAGTTTTCAACAAACACATGTTGCAATCCTTTCATTGACACAGTCACCAGAGAGATGACCTCTGCTCAAAGAATGACAGTTCATTTCATTGCTAAACATGAATTCCCCTCACTATGCTTTAGAGAAGTACTTTCCAACAATGGCATGATTGCTATGTTGAGCTGGCTATTTTTAACTGATGGGAGTTGCTGTGGATGTAGCAGGATGCTCAGCAACAGAGATGCTGAACTTCTGACGTACAAGATCCTCTGTCACTCTTCTAAGATCAAGTTGCAGGCATAAGCCAGCCACCTCCAGGACCATTAAATAGTCATTTGCTTAACAGCTTTCTATGAATACAGAGGACATGAATTCTTACAAGATAAGGCATGTCCAGATGGGGACAACTTCTTGGCAAGATGCTGGACAGTAGCTCTATCAGCAGATACATGCTGCTGTCTGTATTTCTTGACATGGATGTACACAGAATATTTAATAGTGTCAGGAATGGAGCAAAGCAACAGGAAATATCAGTTGTAAATTGCTCTAGTAATAAATATTGGTCCATTTAGTGAACCTTTTCAAACACTGGCCTGTGAGTTTTAAAACTAGATTTTATAAAAATTGCCATTGTGTTTTGGTTAATAACTTTCCTAACCTCATGAAATACACCATACACTGCTCATTAAACAAGTTAAGAATAATCAAACACATTTTATATAAGAACATGTAACCGTAATATGAATCTAGTATTAAAGTGAACTTAGTATTTCCAATATGAATTTGTTTTATTGTTTGCTTATTTTTTGTTTTGGTTTTGCCATTTGGATTCTGTCAAATGCTTATTCCTAACATGTTCCATACTGATTTACATCAACCACACTACTTATTTTGTATCAGGCTGGTAAAATTTTTATTATAGTTTACGTAGAGATTGCAAACAACCTTACCTACAATTAGGCAGTTTTTAGGGTTAAAGTACAAAACGTACAGTGTGATTTTTCAATGTAAATGTTGTTTTGAGGTTTCTATTTGTTGAATTATAAATCCATGCATTTACTGAATATTTCTAAGGTAAGGTCCTCCTTGAAGTCAGCTATCACTTATTCCAGAGTGTATTTTCTCCTGATACCTAAATTTGGGAGAATTTCTTAAAAGAACACTGCTTTGCAGGGGAAGAGAGAAGTTTCTGGGTTACTTTAAATAAAGACATACCTAACTCCATGCATTCTTTTCTTATCCCATCCTGTCACTGCTCACAACATTAATGAGAAGCCCTGTGCCCTTTGATTGCTTCCTTTATCCATTATAAATACCTCATCCTACCTGCAGTGTCCATGGTACCATAGTTTACCTAATCCACTTTTACATCACACAGATGTTTCTGAAGAAGTATGCTTTATTTGCTCTGCAAGGATGCATTGCCCAAATGATCCTTCAGAAGAAAAGCTTGCAGAAATACTTCATCAATTTAAACAGTACCATAGAGGGAGAGGAAAATTTTGAAAATTTGAAAATTTAAGATAGAAAAAAAATTTTTGAAATTTTGAAAATTTAAGATAGAAAACATGAGAACACAATGATAAGTGAAAATGAATCAAATAGCAAGGATTTCATCACCCATACTTATCAAAATATTTTGAAAACATACCATGGAGGAGGGAAATGTGTACTGAACCAATGATTTAGATAACTCTGTCTTTAGGAATACTGATTTATTATGTACTGGAATAAAATATCTTCATTTAGTATTATTGACTCAATGTACAATGACTTCATACCATATAATTTTTAACTGTTTTTTAATACTGAGAAAAGTCAACTGAATGAACAAGAAATATTTAAAGCACCAACTTATATTGCATTTTTTTTAAATTTTAGATTTGTCTGAACAAAACAATAAATTATCTTAAACCTGAGAAAAATTTAGCAGTGCTTAGATTTTTATAAAGTATAATTATTATTATGTCTAATTTCTGACTTAGAGAAAGAAGTAGGGAGATATTCTTCTCTTCGACAATGAACTTTCATTAAAATTAATTTTGATGCTTATATACATTTTTAAAATGAAGCATGATTAACTTTGTGTAATCTGTTTTAATGATTCTCTAACACTTCGACAAAAACGTGCTTAAAAATAGCAAAGAGTAAAAATCATTTTCCAGAGGACTGAAGCTCAATGTCCGTGGCTCAACACATGCTCCAAAGGGCCTGAAAATATTGGGTTTTACCTGAAATATTATTTTTTCTTTCTGATGCCAGCCATATGATCCTGTTCATTCATCAGAAACAAAAGGCTACAAGAGAATACATTTGGCCATTTTGTCCACTCCAATAATTAACATATACTTCAAACTGGAAACTAAAATAGAAAAGAAAGATGATCGTGGATAATGGAATACTTCCCAAAATGAGATACAAATATTTCTTATTCTTTTTCCTTAAAATTTACTCCATGTCTTGACTGTACAGTTGGTTGTTTCTGGATTGTTTTTCACCAGGCTTCTGGTGACAGCTTCTGCTGAGCTTTGTGGAGAGCAGGTCTCCGTCCTTTCTCATGTCTGGCAAGTGCATCTGTGGTGACGCACAGCAAGCCCCGCACCCGCGGACACGAGGTTTCCTGGCCTCGCCGGTTGGTTCAAAGCTCATCTCGCTGTCTGGAGGTCTAATGGAGGCAAATTCCAGGATTCTGGACCAAGTTTTTTCCTCTTCAAAATATTTTTGATAGCGTATGTTTATGATAAAAAACTGCATTTATATTGGAAACTTGGTACTATACAAATTGTACCTTGATCGTTTTTACTTCCCTCTTCACCTCCTCTCCCACCACAAAATCTACCTCTGTTTCCTACCTTTTCTCTTTTGTTTTTCCCTTTAAATTGTTTGTATTTTGTGTTTCACATATTAGAGAAAAAATGTGATTTTAACCTTTTGTATCTGATTTACTTGAGTTAGTATTATGGTCTCCAAGTTCATTCATTTTCCTACAGATTACTCAAATTTATCCTCCTTTCTGACTGAGTAGTATTCCACTATGTATATATACCAAAGTTTCTGAAATTTCTGATATATTTTGCATGCTGCAATTTAATTAAGTCTGAAATCATAATTGGTATAAATTAGGCAATAAACACATTTTTGCTGAAACTCCTGTTAGATTTCTTTAGACTAAATATATTAACAGTTTCAACATTTTAAGTAGGTTCATTCATAATATGGCCCTAATCATTTCACTACCCTTTCAAAGAACTTTGAAAAAAAAATGATGCCAATTTGAGCACCATATTTATCCTCTGACTTGGGTCCCTCCAGTATCTTATTTGATCCTATGGATAATGAATTCTATTCCATTACTATTTCCTAAACTTCTAAAAAGCAATCTTCTCTCCATTTTCATTAACACATTGAAATATTACTTTCCACCCTTCCTCATTAAAAAACAAACTTCGCATCTAAGTTCATCGTTTTTCTGTTCTGCAAGATCAATGAAATAACTGTTCTAACTTCTCATTTGGTCTAAAAATAACACCACAAACTATCATATTGAAATAGATAAGTACTATTTTCAACTCCCTGAGAAGCTTTGTAGGTGGCATTGGTTTGTATCACATCCTTGCAGCTAAGGAAATCTATTTTTAAAAGAAAAATCTTGGTATAGCATCTGTAATGAAAAATCTCAGGAAGCTGTCTTTCTTTTCTTTATTTCTACTTAAAAGAAAGGAGCTAATAAGAAATAATAGAATGTGTAATGGAAATGTATGTCCATTTGAAATTTAAACAACTATGAAAATAAATGACAAAAATTAAAACTTATCAAAAGTAATGTCATTGATCTAAAAATCATAAAATTTAACATACGGTTTAGTGTGTTTCTAGCTCTTTCTGTTAACATTTATTCTTAGAGCTGTTCATTCAGTTACTATAATTTTATGGCCTATTTTTTGTGGGCATTGGGCTAAGAAAAATAATAACAAAAATATAGAATACTTCCAGTCATTAATCTTACAAGCTAGGAGACAAGCCAGTAGAGAATTAATTATGACTTGGAAGAAACTGTGACTGTAAAGATTAAGGACATGAGGAGTTGTATGGGGACACATATGACAAGCTTCACCCAGTCTATTGGGATAGAGCACCACTGTCCCATAGAAATATATATCACATATATAATTTTAAGTTTTCTAGTGGGCAATTTTCAAAGAGTAAAATGTAAATGTATCCCACAGTTAAGTACTACTAATTACGCTATACAACAGCTGTATTGAAACAGGCTTTCCAAAAGGAGTTTTATTTAACACAACAGCACAATTTGTAATACTTAATCTTGGAAACAACCCAAACGCCCATCAACCAAAGGATCGACAAAAAACATGGTTTTTTTAATATAATGGAGTGTTACTCAGCCATAAAGAAGGATAAACTGGGGACTTTTATATGTAAATGGATGCAACTAAAAACCATACTTATAAGTGAAATAAATTAGAACTGTATTTATAAACAACATACTGTCTCACTAGTGTGAGAAACTGAATGAGTAAATAAAGTTCAAAATGTACAATAGATATTGTGAATTGGGAAGAAACTATTTAAAAGAAAAGACAAACTGTGATAGGGGAAAGGGGGAAGGAAGAAAGGGAAATGCATTTGTCCACAAGGTAGGTAAGAGTTATACAGCTAGCTTCAGTTCACTGAAAAGAAAGGTTTGTGCGAACACTGGACAAGAGATCATGCCTATATCTTGCACTTTGGATAACTGCTATGTAGACAACAATACATAATGTATTAATTATTGTAACTCTCTTACTAATATATTTTGAAATTCTACTTTACTGCTATTTTTTCCTCTTCATAATAAAAAAAATTCATTGCTTCATTTTTAGTATTTAAAGAAATTTAAATCACATAAAGGAAAAAGTGACTGCAGCCACATTCCATGGGCTCAGCTTCCACACGCGACTCTGGACTACTTCGGGATGGGGTGAGGGTTAGGCTGAGTGATCAGTCTGGCTGGAGCAGGAGACTCCTAGAGACCTGGTGGACCTGAGCCTGCTGGACTCCTCGGTGACTTGTCCGTGGATGCTCATCGCAGGGCTGTACTGCTCATACAGAGGCCCAGGCAGAAGACACAGATCTGGCCAGGCCTCTTCCCCTGCACTGTGCTCCAGCCAAAAGTAATCAAGGAGCTTTGTCCCACCGACCCCTCTGCCATGCCCTTCCTGCCTTGGAGCCAGCCAATCATAAACTGAAACCACTGGAAGTAGGAATAAAAGTAAACCTTTTTAAGGTACATATCTCAGGTATTTGGTTTCTTGCTGAAAATCTGAACAGTACAAGAATCTTTAGGGGATTCTTTGAGTTGACTCCCTCAGCACCTTTCAGAATCTTCCTATAAAGAAGAGCCGTGAAACTGAAAACCCAGTTTCACATCTCCGCAGACGTAGGACAGGTCCTTCCAATGAAATGCGCTCCCACTAGGCTTGCACCCAGAAACAATCGTGTGGGCAGAAAACGGACAGATGGCAGCAGTTCCACTGCAGGATCAGGGTGGAAGTCCTGTGGCCCAGCAACTTTGGTGGCGCTTCCTGAAAATGAAAGCGTCTGGCCGTGATAGGAGATCTCGTTTCCTGGAGCCACGCAGTTCCCTGGGTGTAGTTCTGAGGCTTGTTTCTGCGGGCCAGAGCCAGCTACACAGCTAATCCCACATTTACAAGAGTTATCATTACTCTAAGAAATACATTTGTGTGTAAAACGGTTAGATTTCTCTTTTGGAAGTAAGATCGTTGACCAGAATAGGGGCTAACGCAGACTTCCTAGAGAATCCACTTTTAAGCCTAATTCCAAGAAATAACAGAATTTAGTCTGTAGAATGGGACCCAAAGTAGATTTTAGCCAACAGGAAACATTTACACATGTTAAAACTGAATGCTAATTAAAGGACCCACAAGTGTACAATATGGTTAGATTAGTAAGGGGAAGGGCAAGACTGGGTAAAGCAGATGGCCGTGACGCAGTGCACGGAAACCTGCTCCCCATCATGAGCGATTTACTGAAAGCAACAAATCAGCAAACGGACAACTCATTGAATTTATTTAGTTACCAACATCCGGTTTCCTGAAGCTATTTGTAGAGCTTCCATTGGGCCTTGTAAGTAGATTAGGAGAGTGTGGACAGGTGGGTGACTGTGACCCCTTCGACGTTTCTCAGCGGAACAGATTTACCTCCCTCCAGTTTTCCTTTCTTCTTACCAAGAATGCAATCATTAAAAGAAAGTGGTGTTTAAAGGAAATAGCCCCATTCTCTGATTCTTGTTTCTTTTACAAGTTGAGCACTTTTCATTCTTTCATGTTTAGTGGATTATTGCCCGTGATCAAGAAGAAAATATGAGTTTTAAGTAGATGGGAAAATGTGGCAAATTTAGAAAATACCTAAATTCATACGGCAGGTACACTGAACTTTGAGAAGAAATAATGTAGACACGAAATGTGGAGGTTGGGGGATCCATCTAAAGAGGTGGGGCTCTGCTTTAAGGGAACATTGGTCATTGGAGAGACCTTAGAAGAGGAATGGCGTGACCGCTGCACAAGAAAGCATTGCCCGGCAGCGTCCATGAGTCTGAGCACTGCTCAGCTTTGACCTCCAGCAGTGCACACGGTTGAATGTGAGAGCAAATATAAGATAAAGACAGTCATCAGATGTATTTTCTTGGAGGATAAATTTATAAGAATAACTGAAATTAAAACATTAAAATATCTCAAGCAGCAGAGCATATGGTAGCAGTAATTATAAGAATGTTAGGCCTTTTCTGATTTTAGAATATGACTTCTCATGAAATCAATTTCTTCCATCTGTTACTTATGGATTACATTAATATTGATAAGTAAACCCTGAAGAAAGTTCTATACTGTCATTATACTGTCCCCCCCAAATTTCCCAAGATGTTAGTAAAGGCTGGTTACTGTTCTATTACTAGCAGGTCTCTAAAACACTACTGCAGTTTATAAAACACCAGCACTTCTTCAATTGGCCTCTATTCAAGTGAGAATTTGCACCATACCCACAGGGAACTCTCAAACATTTTTGAAACATTTATCATTGATCACCCTATCTCAGAAAGAGCACTTTCAGGGATAGTCACCTCCCCAAAAATACACTTTTGAAATCTCTATTTTCACTAATTGGCATTGCAGTGCTCTGAATTGCTTAAACATTTGCATCAGGATTGAGTGTTAATAGCTCCCTCACTGTGAATAACCTATTTCTGTTAGTGAAAATCATTATTGCTGCTGGTCATTTACTGACACTCAAACACATGGACATCAATGGCTAACCATTTAAAAATATTTCAAGTTCTATAATTAGGACAATAAATAAATATACCAGCATCAGGATCACTTTGTTCCTTTATTTAACAATATTCAAGGATAGGTTCTCAGAAGATACAAATATTTCATGTAGATAGGACACATAAGGTATTTATTTAAGGCAGCAAAAACACTTAAGAGATTTTTTCCCTCTGGGAAAGGCTCCAGTGAATTACATGAATATGAGTAACCACGATGAAAGAGGGTGAGTGCTGTGCTCCGACCTCACTCTGACAGTGCGGCGAGGCCTTATCATCAGACGCGTCACGTTTTGCTTTTCACAGTGAAATTCAGTCCGCATGCGATCAGGCAGTCCCTGACCTGAGTGGGTGCCGTGGGCATGCTATACGTGTGTTTCACTATATACACTTGTTCTGATACAGGAAGTTGAATGCTGTTGGAAGTACTTTTGGTTTCAAATTCCTGAGACATGACTGCCTGCACTAACAAGGCCTAGAACAATGACTTTTTCAACTTTCACCATTCATCCCAAATGCTACCTTTATATACAA
This sequence comes from Chinchilla lanigera, assembly GCF_000276665.1. NCBI lineage: Eukaryota > Metazoa > Chordata > Mammalia > Rodentia > Chinchillidae > Chinchilla > Chinchilla lanigera. Next base: position 2,140,824 of record NW_004955405.1, on the reverse strand, counting down.
AAAATTATATAAGTGATATTATTAATTCACATTCGATCTCTTTGTATTCTGAATCATTACAGTATTTATTTTTACTTTTTACAGGCACTGACTAAATTGTCCTTTGAATATTAAAAATATTTTGGCTTTAGGTATCCTGCTGAGGACCCTTCACATTGTTAATTTTAATATATATTAAGAGGGCGGGAAAGGAACTTAAATTGGTTTAGAATCAATGTTCTTTTAAAACAAGGATATGAATCATGGAATTTAGGGTTTCGTTGACTCAGTGAAGAATTCTTTCAAACTTAAGCACAATTGTAAACTGCTATGTCCAAATTCCCATTGCCAAAAGCAATAGCAATAACAAGGAACATTAGGCCATGAGCTCCTGAAAAAAAATCACTAAAAGAAGCAGGGAGACGATTCTAAGGCACAGGAAGCAGGAAGGTGACTGTGAGGTACAAGTTTAATAAGTATTGAGTCACTGTGCCTCATATAGGGCCCTATGTTGAGCTCTTTTATTATGAAATTTACATGTATATTTCAGTCATCTTCTACACAAAGTAGAAACTTGATGAAGTTTCAAGATAAAGATGTGTAAGATCCAAAAAGTTTGCGATGAGTGAATTTACATTCCAGTGGAAAGGAGAAAAGAAAGGCATGATCAAAAGACAAAGGCTAAGTAGCAAAACCACTTTTTTAGGGCAATGAACTCTATCAAAATTGCAGGTACACTGAGTCTATGGTAAACAATATTAGATTAAGCTTTTAAATTCAAGAATAAATAATTTGCCCTCGTTAGTTCCTCTTTCCTTTTGAACAATTTCTTCCTATTTCATAATACCTATAAAAATGATAAAATGGAAAAAAACTTTGGTAAATAGGGAAAGAGGGGCCAAAGGGAGGGGTGGGGATTGGGGAAAAAAAAGAATCAAATATATCATGTAAAGGTACAGATTCCTTACGATGAATATGATCTCTACAGATATCTAAATTGTACCAATAAACCTAATTTAATAAAAGAATAAATACTTTGGATGATATTTTATAAAATCAGATTTATTTTTTATTAGGAGTAAAACATCATCACAGCTGTATTTCAGGAAATTATGAGTACCACCAATGGACTCAAAGGAGCCAGAATCAAAGTCAAAAGGGGCAATTAAAATGTGAGAAAGATCAAGCCAAGTTCTGCCAAGTGATCAGTAGAGAGGAGGTGACATATGAGAGTTCATAGACGGAGACAAGCTTCACTACTAATGAGAAGTAGGTGCAAAAAGGAAAAAAAAGAGAACATCTGACAACTCTGTAACTGAGAGCCCAGAATCAGCTCAGAGCATTTCCCATCTGGGACAGTTTCAGCGAGCAGGCAAAGTGGACAGTGGCAACTCTGGTACATATGAGAGTTCCTTACCACGCTTTCACACTGGCCACGTCATCCAGTTAAAAATTAAACAGACAATTACAGCTTCAGATTTAGACTTGGACATCTCAAAATGGAACTGAATTTGTAGAAGTGAAATAATTCTTACAAGGAAAATGTTAAGAATACGGGTAGAAAATAGCCAAAGGAAGAATCAGAGAACACAGCCACCGTTTGAGGCAAGTCCATGGAAAAAAAGCAAAGGTACAACAGGAGCGAGTGGGTAGGAAAAGACTCAGAAGAGGGAGCCAGCTTTTCACAGGAAGGAATGACCTCTTGTCCCGAGCAACGCAACAGGGCATCTCAGCAGGGTCAGGAAGGAGGCTTTTTGTTTGGTACAGGAAGGTCGTTGTGCCCTGGGAGGAAACAGTTTAACTGCAGTGGAATCACCATATCACTGAGTTCAAAGCAGAACAGAAGGAGAGTAGATGATGCAGTGCAAATAGGCTACTGTTTTTCTTTCAGTCAATGTTCTTGGCTGCAAGCAATAGAAACAAGATCTGGCTGTTTAAATCAGAAAAGAAATTCATTCTGAGGATATTTAGTGCTCAGAATCAAAAGGACCGGGTTGCACATTCAGGTGTATACACACCATGATGGGGGCCAACAAGGACACACCCTGTCCCCTCTCAGCACCGTGCAGTGAAGTCTGCACTTTCAAGGTAGTCAGCTCTGGATGGAGGATGCTAGCGTAACACTGAGGTCACAATCACCTCAAGCCATCAACCTCCCTGAAATTGCGGATATTACCTTGAAAGGGATTCCCAGTGATTTTGTCTGTACAACACGCACATCAGGTTCATGGAGCCTGGGAGCACTGGGCCCTGCTCAGAGTAAAGGAAGGTGGGAAAGGAACTAAATGGCCTTTCCACGTTCTCTAGCGAGAAACGCTCACTTACCACAATTCATACAGCCATGTGATTGTGCAAAGCCATAGCAAGTTCAAAGACTGGGCAGTTGTAAGAATCTACTAGGTGTAACAAAAATACGGTGAATGTTGAATTAAAAATAATTTATTATAGTAAAGGATACATTGCTATGAATCCCCTACAAAATATTCCCTCTCCCTTTGAACATACTTCTCCCATTGTTCTTGCCACTTTCTGAAGCAGTTTTGGTTGGAAGTCCTTCTGGAAAGTATCTTAGGTTGCCCCATCATGACAGCCTCAGTGTACTGAATTGATTCAAAATGTTTACCTTTCAGGGTCATTTTGATCTGGGGAACAACCATGTGTCACGTGGTGCCAGATCCAGCAAATAAAGTGCTCGTGGACACAGTCTGATGTTTTCACAAGCCTGTCCTTCCTTTGGGCAGTCCTTATATTTTTGATCACATCTCCTACAGACATAAAACAGGACTTCTAGAGCTGCTTCAGAAAGTGGTAAGATGGGATAGACGTGCTTGAAGCCAGGCAGAGTGTTTAGAGAGGTGTTAAAGTCAATGCGGCTTTTACTGTAATTGGGTTTTTACCTGAACTTGCACAGTACAGAATATTTTGATAATACCTCCTACATGTCCAACACATATCTATGAAGTCTGAAAATAAAAATAAGAGGTCTTAAAGTAGAAATTGGAAATTTCCATAGATCAATGGCATTTTAAATATATGGAAAATGATAAACTGAAGAAATGAGAGAGCTAGTAGTTATTAATGATACTGGATCTAGGTATAAATCAATAAATCATGCTATTCAGAGGCCAGGGAAGTAGGTTGGATTTTAAAGGAAGAGCAAGAAATGAGAAAGTCATGTAACTTCCATGGGGAGCTTTTTCAATGCTACGTATGATACTTGGAATTTACCTACATTTTTTTTTCCTTTACTCATTAAACAACACTATTAAGTATTATATAGGCACACCAGTAATTCCAGAGGCACGTGTTATACACTATGTGTTATGTTTCAGATAGTACTCTAGTTAACTCATTTAATTTTGACAACAACCAGGTGGGCAGCGGTACTGACAGTGTACAGATGAGTAAAGTAAGGTATCGTCTTCCTAAGCATCCATGAAGTTAGGATTCAAATTAAGTTTATCTGATTGCAAAACTCTAAAGACAAAATAATAAGGCATGTTTACAGATGGTAATATTTTGAAACCATGATACACATTATTTTTAACTCTTCTTTAATCATCATTTTTGTAGGGAGGGTATGTGAATAGTCTCAAACAGAAAGACCTTTGCTCAACTCTTAAGTTTTAATTTAAATGCTGTTGTAAGTCTTTAAAAGATATCATCTTGAAAGTTAGGTTTTGTGGGGGGAAAAGATCTCTTAAGTTCAAAATTTAAAATCATTTTACACATCAAGAGCAAGACTTAGACTTCCATGTCTATATTTAAGTTTTGCTGTAAGCAGAGCACAGCCAGTGTAAGGCACAGGATATATAAGAAATGAGTTAGTCTTTGCCACATGAGAAAAAGAAAAGACCTCTTCATGTTCTAAGAAGCTTGCAGAAAATTGGAGCAAGATAATGGCAGAATTTATTAAGTAACTAAAACTCTCAAGGGAAAGCTCGTATTTGGAGTTAAAACCCAATAACATGTATCTCATGTTGTATCCAAGTACGGGAGTTTCCTGAGATTTGACTTGCTCATCTGAGTCACCTAAAAGATTCTGGAGAAGGAAGGATGCCCTGTGTGGAGCAGTAAGCCCTGGATTCCTGAAGAGGATTGGGCTCAGTATGAGGAAACCATGGGGTAAAAACCTCAAGTAAATGAGGGCTATGCTACAGGCATAGCAAAATCCACTGCGATATTTCCAAGACCAGCCAGGCCCTGCAGTGGGGCCACAGGAAAGAAAAGGACAGCCCTTGACTGACTCTCCTGCGGCTACAAGGAAGACCTCGGTTTTAATAATCAAAGCGGTTTCAAGACAAATAAATAAAACCACTCACTTAAATTCAAATGTTGATAAATTATGAATCAAAACTTAGAAATTCCAATAACGAGTGAGTGCTCAATTTATGTTTTACATTAATTTTTTAAAACCCACATAACTATAAGTTGTAAGTTTATGTGTGTGTGTGTGTGTATAAAATCCAGTGGGGAAGTAACTAGTTTTAAATTTAAATGAATAAATAAATAAAGAACCAGACCTAAACATGCAGCATTTCTCTGTGGCCCTCAGATTTTTTGTTTAGATTCTCAGAAATACTGGGCCAAGGATATTGGGATATTGAGGCAATTTCCAGATGAATGTCGAGAGCCCTGCTGTCTCAGTGACTATAAGGGAAATGAGGTCATACGGGGAAACTTTCTCAACTATTCCCAAATTCAGGTTACACAATGACTCCAGGCCACGGGAGACCAGATGCTACTGGAGGAGAATTATTAGCCTTATCACTAAGTAAATTTCGACCATCCCCTGTCCTAATTAAGAATGAACACAGAGGCATCAAAATAAGTGCATTTCTGTGCTGTAAACCTGATTTTCAAATCGAGGGCACAATACCTTTTGGAATATTTGCCTCCAACCTAAATCAAAAGGAAAAAAACCAGAATGTTATAATCATGAATAATTTGTGTTGGTGAAGACCATATTGCAATTACCTGAATAATGAGCTAAGGTTTTGGTAAGCTTAGAAGCCACTTTTTACCTGCTAAGAACAAAAACATGTATATTGTCTTTTTTAACAATCCATTGATATTTAAGTTATTTGAAGAATTTCATATATAGTTAAAATCATACTCTTAATAGTTTGGAGGTTTGTAAAGACTTTATAGAAAAGAGAAATTCTGACTAATTCTATCTGTAAGTTTTTTATCATATTACTCTAGGGATGTTCAGAATTTTATTTTTACTTTTTGGGCCTTGGTTAGAGTGACAGTTTCCTCCCCTTTCCAGATAGGTATACTAGCATTATCATCAAGTTAACTACTAGGGGTGTACTGGGTCCAATGGACGCACAACTCAGTATTTTGCTAGATCTACATTTTCTCACCTTGTGTATCATGCTTGAATCGCAAATATATTCAGCATACAAATAGTCAGATCATCTGCTCAAGCATTATTTATTGAATATTAAGAATATCTACTTTATTTCAAATAATACCTTTAATAAAACAGTGAGCAAAACTAAATCCCTGTTCTTATTGTACTCTAAGTCCCAGATAGAGTAGAAACCATTTAAAATATTTATCACTCACAAGGAAAAAATACTAAAACTTTACCAAGCATTAAGTATTCCTATAAATATGTAATACTTTTAAGGGTTTGTCCTTATCATAATTTCCCTCAAGAAATCTAAATAAACAATTTCTTCAGCTTGAAGAACGTTTTGTCAGATGAAATAGTCAAGTTAATATAAGATTTTGGAGAACATAGTTTAAAATATATGTTGGATATGATTGCCAAATGAACAAACCCAACATGAAGATGGACACCGAAAAGCTTGTACTACAAAATCCCAGACAGTACTGCCATGGAGAAAGACTTATGAAAACTGGGAAGAGAATATGCATTTAAAAGCACTAAAATTGAACTATTACATGAAAGGAATTATCAATTTTTACAAAGCACTTGATTTAGGGGACATGTGACTGATCTCTACATAAAATTTACATGAATTAATAGTTACACGCATAGAATTACAGTAGATCTTAGTGTTTATGATTTTTTAATAAGTACAAATTTGTTTCTTTTATATGCTTAGCTAAACAGTTTTCTTTAAATCTTTTCAACTATATTAAGAAAAAATTTGGGAAAACTTTTTCAAGATTTTAAAACACCTATATTACTTAACATTTGCCTTTTATATATATAATTTTATTTAGATTTTATAGAAGTGATCATATTTCTTAAAGCTATGTTTAAAATTTACTCTTATTCAAGGGAGTTTGTATATAGGTCATATATCTAAGAAAACTATTATATTCTCTGGGAATTTTCAATAAATGAAATGGCACATATGTTTGAAAATCCCTCTGGGTTTTGAAGATTCTCTATCATTTTGGAGATTCCCTCTAGATTTAAGAATCACCATTAATACTACACAGGTAATAATAACCAGACAAATATGTGCTAGATAACAAAATGAGCCTAAGGCCTGAGTGCTTCATAAATGTTTCAAATCAGCAAATACTTAAAATAAATAGCATAAATCAATCTAGTCATCTGATTTTATCAATAGTATAACACTATTAAGCATTAGATAGTAAGAGGGCTATTTTAAAATATTTATTTTTAGCAGCACAAATTATGAAAATAAAATTTTGCAACTTGTTAAAATTTTTGCTCTATTGAAATCTACTTTTTCTTGAGAATGGGTTTAATTATTTGTATAATAATTTTCTTCTTTTAAATACAGTCATTAGTCAAGAAATATATGCTGACACCATGCACATTTCATTCTGAGGGCAAGAAGGTAAAAATGTAAATGTGAGTCAGGTGCTGCCCGTTTCTGTTCAAGCATTACATTTTTTTCAATAACCTGAACTTTTTAGATTCGGTAAAAATATTAGGACAAATTTGCTATTAAAGTATGCAAAATATTCTAGAGCCAGCCTTAAATAATATTTTAATTTTGTTTTACCTTTGTATTTCTGACATCTATTTTTGGACACCAATATGTTTAATACTTTTTTATCTGTTAGTTTAGATTAGCATACTTTATATCTTTTCAAATTAACTGGGGTCATTTGTTGGCAATTTTATTTCCTAAAACAGCCAAGGACATGGCATCATCTAAACATTTATTGCTCTCATCCTTACTGCTCTTTTAGAAAGGATATGTTAGGATGAAAATACAGCTGCCTTAAATTGTGGAGTCCTTGCATTTACATCAGTGGCATCTGGCTGGGACGCTGGGATCAAGCAATGAAACATCTCATGTAGAATGCGCTGCAGTACATCTGGTATGTGAAATAGTGCCGAATTCATACCAGTTACTGACTGCCAGCCCCTGTGAAGCCACCCACAGCCTGTCTTATAGGCTCCTTTCTTGATTTTCCTACCTACTCAATGTCTAGCCAAGACACAGGGAGTAAGGCAATATTTCCCAGAACTTTCAGAATTCTGAGCTCTTATCCATGCTGTTCCCTTCTTCTAGAACGCCCTTCCAGCAGTATGTGTGGTAGGAAAAATTCCATTGACAACTTGCTTGAATGTAAACCCTTCCTCAATACTCTTATTGCACAAAGTTTGTTTTCAGCACTACTTTGCATATTTTCATAGTGTATTTGACTTAACACTCAAAATGACTGAACAGAGATGTCAGAAATAGAACTTAAAGTTCTGATTTTAACATTTAAATGTATTAAAAATATGTGCTATGACTCTGAGATCATCATGGATTCTCATGTACTGTATTACTACTTTATTTCACATATTTTAAAAATAATATCAATTTATATTAATGGGCTGATGCCAGTTAGGTTAAAAAAAGGAAAGTTCTCATCATTGTTAACTATTTTCAGAAAATAGAAATTTTTATTTTATTGAACATAAAGAACATGGAAATATATTTGGAAGAAAAACATGCACCAAGAAGTGAAGATTAATTCTGAATTTTTCAAGAAGGAGAATATTATAAAAATTTATATGTATTAAAATAAAATATTAAAATGCATTAAACCTGTTGTATCCAAAATTGTTCTTCATGGTGACAGTTTTATGATTCATATGTTAACAAAATAATTATGTATATTAGATTATTTTATTACATGCAATTGTCAGGTGAATATCACATACAAATTTTGCCCGGATATTTCTTTTTTTATATGAGATATACAATTTAGGTACAAAAATAGTACAGTGAAGTGTCATATTCCTTGGAATGAAAAATTGAGCCCAGTGGAATCAAATTATATGTGGCCTGAAGTTCTACGATAGTTTAGACAAAACTGAAAACAGAAATTCCAGGATATTGTGTATGCATATACGGTAGGGTAGGTGGAAAATAAGTTCAACTGAAAATTAAAGGGCATTTCAGAAATATCACTGTTACTTTCAATATTTTTGTGGCTGCAGAATAGAATTAACATCTGTTTTGCTCACTTTGTGACTCAGCCAAGTTTCAGCATTAATTTAGGAAGCTAGACTGCTCAAGAGAAACCTCTCTAAAATTAAGCAAACACATGTCTGCTGATATCGTTTGCTAAGTAATTATTTACACCAAACAATTAGTTGGACTTGTGTAAACAATAATTTAAGACTTTTATAGCTGTAGGCATAACTTTGTAGCTGAAATATCCAGCTATATTTTTCTATCCAATAAAAAGGGCAAATATTTAGGGATGAAATGCATTTCCTATTATACGTGTCTATATTCACAATTTCTTTCTACTTGTAATCCTCCCGTCCTGTTTTTATAATGTGACAATAGACTATTATACAGATTACCTACCCAAGAAGTTGATCTTCTGTTTTTGGGAAAAAAGTTCATCCTGGGTTTAAACATATTTGAGACCCACTACTTCAAAGAGTGAAATTGCAACCCATGCGTGCGTTGGATGAAGGCCCTCAGGAAACCCGTGGGAACCCAGGTGCTCTTCTTTCTCAGGCCTAGTGCCCAAGATGGCGGCTGCAGGGCTCTAGGAAGGAACGCGCAGACTCACCACTTCCAGCAGACTGTTTGGAACTAGGAAGTCCCTTGCAAAACAGTCACACATTTCCTGGGCCGGAGTATTTTGCGTTGTTTGAAGGTGGCCAAGATACACGCTTTTGTTGTGAAATCAGTAGTGTGAATTTCTCTAACTCACAAGAAAAGATTAGTTTTGAAAAACAGGGTGGATGTGAGTGTGTAATCTCAGTAAATGTACTAAAACCATCACGTATCACAGCGACTGGCATAATGAATTCCGAGCAATTATTTTCTGAATTAATGATTAAATGTCACAATTTTTACAGTAATGAAGATTTGGATTTTTAAATTATGTTAATCCTAGTGTGAACCAGTACGGCCCTTGCTAAAATAATTTTTAACTTAGATACAATAAAATTTCATTATTACATTTACTTATTGAAGATTGCCTCACTTATTTGATCTCAGTAGTAAAAGTGTAGCTTTACAAAATATCTCATAATTTTAGCATTTTAACAATTGTCTAAAATCGTGGTTATATGATGACAAATTTATGAAATTAAAATATTTCAGTAAGTATTCTTTAATATTTGCTTTACATTTCTAATAATATTTTAGAGCTCTATCGGGCAGGAACTTCTAAACCTGTTGATTCCAGTTTAGAATAAAGCACAGTGCTTCTCAACTGTAAAACAATAATAACCTTATCCATATTACTAATTTATATTTTATGTACCCAAATTTATTTTAAATGAAAATATGTTCTACTGCCTTTGGGATCGGTGTTTATCTAACTTTGGAAAGTATTTCCTGTCAAAGTGCATGTTGATAAAAATGTAAGAGAACAAGAAGGCAAGTGTCAGTGTGGAGGTGAATGAAAGCATTAAAGTGGCTTCTCATTTCACTGAGCTCAAATGCTTTTATGCTAGCTCTGATCTGAAACAGGCATTGGAAGATGGTGTAAACCTTGACAGAAAGAGTTATAAGTGGGCACATTCTAAGCAGAAAAAATGGTATCATCTAAAGTAGGAAACTGTGAGGTGCACGAGCCCAGGGACCATGTAGGAAAAGGAATTAAAGTTAGTCAGGTGCATGTCAGTAACATCTGAAGTGCTAAAATCCAGGTAAGTCCTCGATTTAATAGGCAATGGGAAATCACGGAAAAGCTTAAGAGGACAGAAATATGATCTGAGTTGTACTACAGTAAGAGGAAATTGCATGAAGACTTGAGAAAGAGGATGCAATAAGAGAAGTTAAAAGCTGTAACCTTGAGAAGTTTAAATGGTGTCATATTTTTGAGATAGCAACCCAATATGCTTCTGTTCCCACTAATACGTAGGGTTTAAAGGTTTTGTGATTCTCCAACTTATTTTTTCAGTGGCATTTCTCACTTTGTGTAAGTCACCAGATCAAATCAAGAATCAAGTCAGTGTTCTGTTCTGGAGTGAAAGTTGGAATTACTGAGAGCCTATTGATCAAAACTATATCTGAAAGTTCCCGGGAGAGGGCAGAGAAAGAGTAGAGAGAAAGGGAGGGGTAGGGAGGGGGAAGAAGGAGAGGGGAGGGGAGGAGAACAGAGGGGAGGGGAGGAGAGGAGAGTGTGTATTTTTCTAAGATTCCTAATTTTCTCGTTATACATCACAGAAACATTTTGGTAAATTATTCACAAAATTTTGCAACATGCCTCATGGTAAAGATTATGTAGTATATGATATTATCATGTTACAGCAGGATTTTCTTTAATGATATAAAAAGGAAAAATAGAATGGGGAGAAACTAAAAAATTTAAAGATAATAGTTCTAGAACAAAGATTTTTGTTATCCTTTTTTTGTTCTGAGAAGGGATCCATAGATGTCATCCCTCTCCTTTGAAACTCCAAAGGATACTCTCTTGCAGGATGCTCTGTTTCTGCAAGAGTAAGCCTCTACAGTAGAGAGAAAACACGAAATGGTACTACTGTTGTAATTTACCGCGTCTTGTTTAGTATTAATTAATAGATATTCCCATGATTTAAAAGTGCAAATTAACATTTATTTGCTGCTTTATGTGAGAAACAAACACACGTGCCCCTGAATCTAACATTTTGGAATTATCTGCTCCCTCAACAAATCTTTCTCCTTTTATTTCACAAAGAAAGTAGGTTTAGTAGATGCAAATATCAGCATCAATATTCTGTCTTACTTGCTCTCTGAGATGTCGAATATAGTACTTTCATTCTCTAATCTGTAATTCAGTACAAAATTCAAATCAAAGTGAAAAATAAGATCCTCCTGTTATCTGAAAAAAATGCTTTAATCTAATAACTTCTGGAGATCCATTTTACTCATTCTCCACTAAATATAAGAGGACTTTGAAAAAAGACATAGACAATCCAAGAGGTTTTTGACTGCTTATAATGCTACCTGGAAGGAGGGGCACTCGTATGCCGGAGAGACAGGGTTACCAGCCTGGGTGATACGAGCAGGCCATCCCGTTTGACATTTCATTTGCAATAAAAGTTACAAATGCTGGGAAGGCAAGACAGAGCCACGTAAGAAGTAGGTCCTCTAAGTGCTGCCCCCGACATTACCATATAGATAGAGATATAAATATAAATGAAGCATGCAATCATATGTTGAATCAAATTGTATTTGGTGTTCAGACAGTTTAAGATTTCCACATACTAAATATCAAAGTATAAAAAGAATGTATCTTTTATCCTTATAGTTTAGGTACCACTTAGATCTGAAGGGAAAATCATTCTGAGAAAATCATGACCTCAATCAACATAATAAAATAATATATAATTAGTTGAAAAGAAATGCTGGCCTTAAGGCGAAGAGGAGGAAAACCCAAACTACTATGTTATTTGTTAATTTCAGCTTACAATACGAAGAAGTTTTTGTTAACCTTTTCTTGAAATGACTATTAACGTATAAGTTCTGCAAAATAAGTTCTCCAGCTTTTCAACAGTAATAATGAAAGTTTGGCATGCTCATGTAAACTAACAAAGACATTGGGGACCATTCCATCTACAGTTATCATTTCCATAAGGCAAAGATACACATGAATTTTGAGTTGGAAATGAGTAAGTTTTGTGCTGCTGCTAAGTTAACCAGACCCGGGTTTGCAGTGTGGACTGAACTAAAATAAAAGGTAGAAATATCTTTTATAATAAAAGATTAAAATCAGATCACTATCACTGGGGAGTAAGTTGAATATCCGTAAAGCAGTATGTCAGAAAAACTACAGAGATAAGAATGGACTTTGTATTAGTGCTACAAGATTACATAGTGCTAGAAGAAGTCTTTAGAAGGAGAAGATGAAGACATGAAGAGAAATGTTAGAACAAAAGGCATCAGACAAGGTGGCAGCAAAAGAAATTTAAGACATACATGAAGAAACTGTTTTGACAAGGGGAGAAACATGTCTTGCATCTAAACGGGGACAGAATTTGTATACAAATATAGGTAGATTTATGGATTTGGTTTCAGGAAGATGAAGTTTTATAGATTTTATTTATGGATAGTCATCTTGTTTGGAGATGCTTAATATTTTAAAAGGTTGTACAGAATTTCTCAAATTAAAATATATTATTTTCATGACACTAAAATTACTTCATACAATGAGGTTCAAATAATGTGAAAGTTTAGGAAGACAGAATTTATAACACATTTGTAATTCCCAAGCATCAGAACAACTCTTAAGACTTTTTCAAAACAAGGAAATGTTCATTCTGACAGAAAATAAGGAACAGATTTACTGATAATGTAACAGTGCTTTTGTATAGCAGAAATAAATATCTAAATTTTGATGAGACTGAACATCTAAACAAGATTCATTTTATTATTTTTGAAAATTGTATTTGTATTTTAAACTGTATTTCTCATAATGCAAAATTTCAAGTATACATTTGTAGCATCATATAATAAATTCTATTATTATCCAATTTGAAATATGATCAGCTCATGAACAACATTATTTAACTATTACTAATTATTAACTTTCTATATTACTTTGAAGCATGTTCCAGGCACTACATTATCTTATACATAAAGATTTTAGTATCGCTCCTAAAAGCAAAAGACTTTACAAATATTTTTATCATTACATTTTAAAATATTAATTGTTTAATTATATTCCATTATCAAGTATTCCTTAATATCAGTGTTCAATTTTTAAGGGTTCCCATATTTCTAACAAAAAAGGACATGGGTCTTGAATTCTCTTTTTTGGGCAAACACCACCATTCCAAACACTGCATGCTGATATTTCTAATTAGTGATAATTTCACCTTCCCTTTCATTGTACTATTCCCTTTCCCACTGTACCAATTTTTTTAATGCTCCAGGAAAAGACTCCTAAAATAGAGGGACATATATTCAACTATTCTCAAATATATGAAGAGATAACAAATAGAAGAGACCGGTCATTTGTCAGATATCACCCATAAGACAAAATTAGGATCATTAGTTAAAAATGAGCAGAACAACTGACTTTTCTATGTGCTCATGGCTCTTAAATGATGTTTCAGAAATACACCCTTGTATTCTCAAAACTCTTAACATCTCCACATGTATATCGAGTATGCTTTTCAAAAAGGTCATGATGAAATCTCAGAAATGGGAGTTTCTGTGTAAGCCTCCAGGCATTAGAGTATTTTAACTATAAAGGCACCTACTGCTTTAAAATGTGCATGGCTTTGGCTGGAATATGGGTTGCATAGGACAGAACTCTGTGCCACGTAGTACCTAGGTGATTTTAGGCAGGTATATACCTATTAGTCCCTAGTTCCTCATCTGTAAATGGGAGATTGTGTTATCATAGTGCCAGCAACAGTTGCAGGGATTACATGAGTTCTTAGAACTTTACCTTATTATTAAACAAAAGAAAATAAAAATAACCAGTCATCAATATTTTTATATGACCTGATTTTAATTTTCTATAAATTTCTAATCACTATCAATATTTGCTTATGTGTACTGTTTTTAAACTTATTTACTTCTGCCTCTTAAAATTTATTTTTAAAATATCTTTGAAGAAATACGGCTAAAAGAAGGAGTGACTTAAGAAAAATATCTACCACCAGCACCAAATTCCTTAGGCACAGGAGCCCAGTGTGGATGGCGCATTGATCAAATTCCCGTTCTCAAAGCACTGACTGGCATATGTTGAGAATTTGATGCACTTTTCTTCCATGAATACATGCATCTCTAGGGAAGAAGGAATTTAGTTTAGAGCAATTAAAGATACATATAAATGGACTGAACTGCCTGGTGAGATGTAGTATATCATCCCCGATTCAAGGATTATCTTTAGGATTGTCATGGTAAAAAATTTTACAATGTGTATAGTGGATATTTACTGTCATTGAAATTCACTTTAACTAAGAAATATAATATAGAATCTCTTTAATTTCTATTATGTATGCCATTATTCCACCTACCCTAAGAGTAAACCATATAATTAAAACAATTCTGAATGCTAATACATATACTTTTGTTTGTAAGCTCAAATAAAATAAGGAAATGTAAAGATTATATTAGAAAACTTTGAGAAATGAAATAGTTGTATGTAAAAATGTTTTCCCTAAGAACTTATTGCAGCTGTTAAACCTTAAAATATCTTTAAACTAACATTTCACATTTTAAAGGTACCACTTTATCTATGCTGACAGAAACTACATTTCTGTGATGAATTCATTTAACTATTTTGACTCATTTTCTGATTCCCATTTGGTTTTCTTTTTGTGAAAAAGTAAAATAAGAATTAGATGGCCCCATGAATAACTGACTACATGAAAATATCATGTGGAAATGAAGTTTAGCTGCCAACAGAAATCAGTGTAAAAACATGGTCTGCAACTCCTACCACAAAAGCAGTGTCACTGTACTAAGATAAAGGTTCAGACTACGTGAATTGCCGGAAATTCCCTCCTTACTAAAATATGACGGTGTTATAATGATTTAAATTATAAAAGTGATTTTGCTTTTTATTTTTATAAACTCGGGAAAGATGAACATAAATATAATCAAATCCCCCAAATTAGAAAGCAGTTTATAAGACCTTAGAAAATAGTTTCACTATGATTGCAAGGGCCACTCATAATAAATATTACTAATTAATGTTTTAGAAGGCAAATGAATGTAATATGTTGAGTAAACCTTTTACAGGCAAATGGAAATGATTTAAGTCATTTTTCTATATTAATAATTTCTGGGGCTAGGGATTTAGCTCAGCAGCAAAAGCACCTGCCTGGCAAGCACAAGGTCATGAGTTCAGTTCCCGGTACTGGAGAAAAACCCAAAAAATAAATAAATAAATAAATAAATAAATTTTTAAAAAAATAATTTCTAAAAAGGAAAGTCATTTAATTTTCTGATTCCTCATCATTTTCCTGAAACATTATACCTTATTTTCAGTAGCAAATAGTACTCGATAAGAAAAAGAAAAAAATGCCTTGTATGAAAAGGAATACTGGAATTTAAAGAAAAATACAATGTCTGCCCTAACTGATCATTAAGAAAGCACTACATCTATAAGAACATTTTTCCATTTTCCTGTGTACCTGTGGAGAAACTATTTAGCAAACGTCACAGCATTTTAATAAAATTCAACAAGAAATATTTTACTTATTCCCATGGCACATGTAATTTCTCCTCAGTTAACTTTTCTCTCATGAACAAGTACTTTCTTCGTTTTCAAAATAGGAAGCTGTAAAGAATAATTAGTCTCAACGAATGAGCAAAAACATAAATGCTGGCAAATTTGTACTAAAGGGCTTCAGAGAATCAATTGTTGTTGCCTCTGTTTTTAATCATTGTTCTTTTGCCGACCACAAATCTATACCACATACTAGTTAAGTGCCTCATTTAATGCTTTCTCCTAAATTTAATCTTCTAGAATGCACTTATCAACTGTACTTTTAAGTGGTACATCAACTGCTTGTGATATTTTCTATGCATTTGCCTGGAGGTATTGAAAAATAGTTTCTCTTAATCATGAAGTCTCCATCATTTGATTCCTGTGAAGATCTCAAACAAGAGCATATTTTGGTGCCTTCCTCTGTGCTCTGCTACCTCCTGCCTTTTTCTTTCTGTTCAATATCTGCTAAGAGAAAAATGCAAATCTCAGACAATGCACTTCATAATAATGAAAGTATCTCGTTCTAATTTGCTTCCCTTACAAATTGAGGAAAATAAATCCATCCCCAAGGCTGTATTTAGGAAGTAAGTTTCCCAGTACTCAGCACAGAATAGATAATAAATAGTATTTGGAACATTTTCCTTATATAATTGTATTTAATTTCAAAGTCTAGCAAAAGTATCTGTATTTCTGGCCATTTTTCCCTAAAGTTTTCCTACATTATTAATGTGATTGTAGGAGGCTCTGTAAAGATACTTCTTTACAAGTTTTTTCTCCTGATCAATACCTTTCCCAACAACTTTCTGTCCCAAGACTACTACTTGATAGACCTTCTTTTAAATATGAGAGAGAGTGACTCATTTGATATTTAATGTATATATTTTAGTAAAAATGAAATCTTGTATTTGTGTCCTAGAAGGTGCATCAATTTTACTACTAATGGTATCGATTTACAGTAAAATATATGTTTGAACAGAATTATAATGGGAGGTAAAATACCTTTTCACCATACCATGACAATCTTTATTTATGTGAGTTGCAGTTATTTTAAAAGTTTTGACATATTTTTAATCATAGATCTTGTAACTTGAACAGGAAAAAAGGAGGAAGCATCCACTGCTAAATTTTATAAATCATAACCTTACCTGTGTATTCCTTCCATTAATTGGCAATTTAATGAGGAAGAACTCAGTGAACACATAGAACCCTACTGAGCTTGCTATGCAGTTCCAGAAGCCTTTTCAAAAGCTCATCCCTTGATATCAAGTAATATCAAATATCTGGGTCTTGCACTTTCTGATATAATGCTTTTCTAATCATATTAGTTTACAATTAACTAAGCTGTTCTGCACAGCCAAAATATGCATTGAATTATAAGTTTGTTACCATCAATGTGATCAATAAGCCATTTGTGAAGCTATAAAATATTTTATTAATTGCACTCTGAAATTTTGGAAAAGAAATTGGAGACAATAAATAACTAGTAGAATTTGTAGGAAATCATTTATTAAACATTAAAACTCACTTATCTGGAATCTCAGAATAGTAATCATGTAAGAATATACACACGCACACACACACACACATAAATGCACACACACACATGTTTAAGGAAGAAATTAGAAATGAGCAACAAAAAATTGTTCTATTTTATGTAATGTATTTATAAGCGGATTTCAAAAAATAGGGAATAAATGGCTAGGCAGATAAAGCAGTCTTTTACTTTGAAGAAATATAAGAAGATAGGAAAATACAGGAAAGAAATCTTGGTTAAATCCCATTAGTAATTTTTAAATGTAAAAAATGCTATTACAGTGAAAATGCTAAAAAGGTTTTATAAGCAAACCTATAAGGAAACTAGTCTATATTTGGTTCATAATGGGGGAAATGCAGCCCTTTACAGGACACTAAAAGAGAAAATATATTTAAGAAAGTTTAAATAAAAAAATGCAAGAGTAGGAGTGTGGAAAGATAATCACTCCTTGTAGTGCTTCAAATAAAGTAAAAGAGAATTTTCCAAATCAAAAAGGGAGCATTCAGTGCTGTCACGACCACCAACAGAATGCTCTGCAGAGTCCCCCAGAAGAACCTCAGTCCGGGTGTTTCAGGAACATCAAGATTTGAAACCCTGAAACACTGGACACTTTCAGGAAGCCCGATGAGTCTGGGCTCTGCCTCCCCGACCAGCATGCAAGGCAGGCGAAACCTTGGGCACCCTCTGGGGCCTCGGTGGCTACCCGCCACACACACAGTGTGTCCCCCCAGACTGGGCTGAACCGCGGACATCTTCCGGAAGCCCAGTGAGTCTGAGCTCTGCCTCCCTGAAAAGCCTGCAGGGCAGGTGAAACTTCAGGCACCCTCTGGGGCCTCAGTGGCTACCCGCCACACACATAGTCTGTCAGCCTGGACTGGGCTGCCACCACTCACCAGTACAGGAGCTACACTGACCACTCGGGACCTTCAGGCTCTCACCCTGACACTCACAAACAATCAGGACAGTGAGACTCTACTACAGGGAATCTCTGGTTTTTCCAAAATGACAAAACAAAGGAGCAAAATGCAACCTCAGACCTCCACACCACCCAAAACAAGTCCAGGAGGCATCAACACAGAAGAGCCTAGAAGGCATACAACGGAAATTTCTGAAATGATAGCAACTGAAGTAAACGACTCCATCAGGCCATAGAAGAAATCAGATCAGAAATAATGTCTCAGGTGAGAAAAGAAATGACAATAATAATGAAAGGAATGTTCAACATATACAAAGATAACATAGACAACAAAATAGAAGAACATAGACAACTCACTGAAACCTTCAGGGAACAATATAGAAAAGAACTAGAAGGTATGAAACAGATTCAAACATATCCAGGAAGTTAAAAGTTCCATTGAAAGCTTGCAAAACTGCCTGAACGAAGCTGAAGATAGACTTTCAGACCTTGAAGACAGCATAGCCACCAATGAATGTGCAAGGAGGGATCTCTTAAAAACAACAAGGAACCAGGAAATAACAATTCAACAACTGCAAGGTGAAGCAAAGAGAAACAATGTCAGATTAATAGGTAGTAATGAAACAGCAGGTGTCAACACAAATGACAGAAAAACTATTTGCAGAAATAATAGCAGAAAATTTCCCAGGCATGGTAAAAGAATTGGACATCCA
>NW_004955405.1:2110055-2122009 GCF_000276665.1 Chinchilla lanigera | reverse complement strand
CTATTTGCAGAAATAATAGCAGAAAATTTCCCAGGCATGGTAAAAGAATTGGACATCCAGATAAGTGAAGCATATAGAATTTTGGTTAATCATAACCAAAATAAATCTACCCCCAGACATATAGTGATCAAGATCCTGGAAACTCAACAAAAGCTCAGAATATTAAAAGCTGTTAGAGAAAAGAAACAGATCACCAATGGGACATTCTCTAAAATAGACAATATACTAGTACGTAGGACATGTTTAAGTAAATGCAAAGGAATTGAAATTATCCCATGTATACTAAAAGACCATAGTGTAAGGAAATTGGAAATTAATGACAAAAGAAAACACAGAAACTCCATAAACAGTTGGAAATTAAATAACATCCTCCTGAACAACTAATGGGTCACAGATGAAATCAATGTAGAGATTAAACACTATTTACAAACAAACTAAAATGGAGATACAACCTACAGGAACCTGTGGCATGCAATGAAAGCAGTTCTCAGAGAGAAATTTAAAGTGGTGAACTCCCACCTCAGAAAAAACAGAACAAGCACAAATAAACAATCTTATGCTGCACCTCAAGTTCCTAGAAAAAGAAGAGCAAGTCAAACCCAGAGCCCAAAGTAAGCAGGAAATTATAAAGCTCAGAGCAGAAATTAATGCAATGGAGACTTAAAAAATAATACAAAGAATTAATGAATTAAAGAGTTGGTTCTTAGAAAGAATAAATAAAATAGATAAACCACTAGCCAACCTTATCAAAAAAAGGGGAAAAAAAAAACTGGAAAACATGCAATAAGGAATGAAAGGGGTGAAATCACTACAGATCCTCAAGAAATTAAGAAGATCATCAATACCTACTATGAAAATCTTTACTCTCATGGGCTGGAAAACACAGAGGAAATGGACAGATTTCTAGATACATATGAATTACCAAAACTAAATGAAGAAGATATAAAAATCCTGAATAATTCAATATCAGCCAGTGAAACTGAGAATGTAATTAAAAACTTGGCAATGAAGAAAAGTCCCGGTCCTGATGGATTCACAGCTGAATTCTACAAGCAATTTAGGGAAGATTTAACCCAATTCTTCTCAAACTCTTCAACGAAATTGAAAGGGAAGGAATTCTCCCCAACTCATTTCTGGAGGCAAGTATTAATCTGATACCAAAACCAGAGAAAGACCGAACCAAGAAAGAGAACTACAGACCAATCTCCCTAATGAATATAGATGCAAAAATTCTCAATAAAATACTAGCAAACAGAATACAACAAGTCATCAAGAAGATTATACATCATGACCAAGTGGGGTTCATATCAGGAATGTGAGTATAGTTCAATATATGCAAATCAATCAATGTAATACACCATGTCAATAGATACAAGGACAAAAATCACATGATCATCTCCATTGATGCAGAAAAAGCCTTTGATAAAGTTCAACACTCATTCATGTTGAAAATCCTCCAGGAAATAGTAATAGATGGGCTTTACCTCAACCTGATCAAAGCTGTCTATGATAAACCAACAGCTAACATCATACTACCTGGTCAAAAATTGAAAGCTTTCACCTTAAAATCAGGAACAAGACAAGAATGTCCACTGTCACGACTCCTATTCAATATAGTTCTGGAAATTTTGGCTAGAGCAATTAGAAAAGAGAGAGAAATAGAAGGAATAAGGATAGGAAAGGAAGAAGTGAAAATGTCATTTTTCGCAGATGACATGATTCTCTACATAGAAGACCCCAAAAACTCCACCAAAAGGCTCACGGATTTAATAACCAAATTCAGTAGCATAGCTGGATACAAAGTTAACACTCAAAAGTCAATAGCATTCCTGTACACAAGTAACAAACACACTGAGAGAGAAAATAGGGAAACCACACCTTTCACAATAGCATCTAGAAAATGAAATACTTAGGAATCAATCTAACAAGAGAATTAAAATATCTACAGAGTGAAAGTTATAGTACTCTGAAAAAAGAGATCAAAGAGGATATCAGAAAATGGAAAGATATTGCTTGCTCATGGATAGGAAGAACCAACATTGTGAAAATGGCCATACTCTAAAAATTGTAATTCAATGCAATCCCAATTAAAATGCCATTAGTATACCTCACAGATCTACAGAAAACACTCACTCCTAAAGTTCATCTAGAACCAGAAGAGGCCTAGAATGGCAAAAGCAATCTTGGGAAACAAAGGAAAGGCACCACAATTCCTTGCTTAAAATTATAATACAAAGCCACTGTGATAAAATCAGCATGGTACTGGCACAAAAATGGACCTAAAGATCAATGGAACAAACTAGAAGATACAGATACAACTGAAAACACACTCAGTCACCTTATGTTTGACAAAGGGGACAAACATGTTCAATGGAAGGAAGATAGCCTCTTTAATAAATGGTATGGGAAGAACTGGCTTTCCACATGCCAAAGACTACAACTAGACCAATGTCTTCCACCATTGACTAAATTAAAGTCAAAAGGGATCAAAGATCTAAATATTGAAACAGAAACACTAAATTTATTGGAAGAGAAAGTAGGTAAAAATCTTGACGACATTGACGTAGGCAGAGAGTTCACGAACAAAAACCAAACTGCATGGGAAATACTTCAAAGAATCAACAACTGGGATCTCATCTTATTGAAAGTTTTTTCACATCTAAAGAAATCACCAATAAAGTAAAAAGAAAACCCACGAATTGGGAAAAAATTTTTAGCCAACTGCCCCTCAGGAAAGTATTTCTATTTAGGACATATAAAGAATTTTTAAAAATCAGGCCTCCCAAATTCAAAGACCCAATCCAAAAATGCTCATCTGAGGTGAATACACACTTCTCTAATGAAGAGATACTAATGGCAAATAAATACATGAAAAAATGTTCAATGTCATTAGTCATCTGAGAAATGCAAATTAAAACAACACTGAGATTTCATCTCACCCCAGAAAGAATGGCTATCATCAAGAAATCAACCAATAACAAATGCTGGAGAGGCTGTGGGGAGAAAGGAACCCTACTCCACTTCTGGTAGGAGTGTAGACTGGTGATACCACTGTGGAAATCAATTTGGAGATTCCTCACAAAACTAGGATTAGAAGTCCCGTTTAACCCAGCTATTACCCTTCTGGGTATTTTCCCAGAAGAATTAAAGACATCATACCACAGCGATATATGGGCACCCATGTTTATGGCAGCACAATTTGCTATAGCTAAATCTTGGAAACAACCCAGATGCCCATCCACTGAGGAATGGATAAAAAAGATGTGATATTTTTATACAATGGAGTATTACTCAGCTATTAAAAAAGATAAACTTGAGGCTTTTGTAGGTAAATGGATGCAACTAGAGACCATACTCATAAGTGAAATTAATCGGACCCACATATGTAAACATCATATTGTCTCCTTGGTGTAGCAACCTGAAAGACTAGGTAAAACTCAAAACGTACAATAGATGATAGGAAAGGGAAAGAAATTGCTCAAAAGAAGGAATGACTGGGATGAGGGAAAGAAGAAAAATGAAAGAAGGAAGGCAAAACATAAATATATATATGAATAGCTATGATGACTGTATTGCTGTTGTCTGATGGTGTATTGAAATGAGCAGTTAATGCTCACAGTTTTTTACGTTCTGATCGACTGTGAGTGCTTGTGTCTGGTGGTCTGAGCAACTGATTTGAAGGTAACAATATGCAATGGAATTACAATGGTGAACTCCTACCATCTTGTCTAGTAAAACTCTCTAATATCTGTAATGTTTTATTGAAGAATTATTTTCTTAATCTCTCTAAGGGTTTGAGTAATCTTTCATTCTTACATCTGATAATCTGAGCAATGTAGTTGAGGATAGCGGTAGGCAATGTAACAACCACTGTTTATTTGTATTAATTTGTCTTGAGACCCTGTATCACTTTGAATGTTTTTGCTTTGATTTGTTTATGTTCATGATACTGGTATGCTGCTAGTGTTCTTTTGTTTGTTTGTTTGTGTCTCATGTACTACTCTTTTTAAAATAAAAAAAAATAGGAACAGAGCACAATATAGAAATAAATGAAGAAAGAAAAAGATTTGAAACCCTTTCTTGATGAATTCCTTTGACAATTACACTATCTCTCATAAGTTATCTACCAGATACATTATCACTTGTTTATAAGAGGGAAAATAAAATAACATGCCTAAAGAAAGAATTATCAGTATTTGCCTCAATATCTACTAATTATGAAATTTTTAGCTATTAAGTCATGATTTTTAGCTTTTGGTAGAAAGTACCCTATTTTATTTCTTAATTACATTCTCTTTTTTTTGAGACAGGGTCTCACTATGTAGTGCATGATGATCTTGAACTCACTATGTAACCCAGGCTGGCCTGAACTCAGAGTAACCCTCCTGCCCCAGCTTTCTGGGTGCTAGGACTAAAGGCATGTGCCACTGTGCCTGGACTATTTTTTTTTTTTTCATTATAATAGTAGACTATTGCAATACAAATTTATGAATGAAGGCTAGTAAAAATGGAAAGATAACACCCCAGCTTTTACCATACTGTGTAAATTGCCATGCACAGGGACTGAAAAACAAAACATAAAGTCCACAAGTAACATGGTGAAAACAAAACACAACACTGAAAATCAAGAAACAGTTTCTGAACAGACAAAATATATCTTTATTATCTGTGATTTTCACATGAAGAAGTTTTTGATTAAATGCATGTGTTCTTTTTTTAGGTTCAACTTCTAATATGACCTTACAGTTCAGCTACAAAATACCCATTATGATCAGAAGATAGACAAAAAATGAAACTCTTATAATGTGTAGTAACTTACATTTTATATATACTCAGAAATTATCATAAAGAAAAATTTTACAGCATCTGCAGTTTAGTTTGGGAGATGGAGGAGGTGGAGGTTGAATGCAGATTCTGTGATTAAAAAAAACTTTATACAAGACCACAGGCTGGCAATAGTATAGCGAAGTAAATTTGCAACTAAAATGCAACTCCAAGCGCCATAGGAGGCAAGCAGAGAATTCTGCCCATCGGTGCAAACATCAGTGAAGAAAACATCGCAAGCCAAGAGAACAGATGATGCTCAGTGAGGAGAGGGTATTAGACGTAAAGGAAAAAGTACTGACAAAGAACAGGACATTTTACCACAATCGACATATCACATTCTTTGGACACCAGCACACATAGGCAATAAAACAGAGTTTTAATACCCTGCAATATAACTCAGTATTTAAATCTACTTGATTATTTGGACAGTTGATCCAGATTTACACTTCAGTTTAGTTTTAAAATTTTTTAAGAAATTTAAAGAAAGAAAATATAAGTGTTATACACATGCATGCCTACACTTCTGTATCTATAAAAACTAACTCCTTGATCCAGTATCCAGGTACTTTACTTAATAATACCTGACCAGTTTTGCTTTTCCTGGTGCTACTTCCCTCTCATCTCTCCCTCTTCTCTTTTTCTACCTCTTTTCCCTGTGTATGTGTGTCTGTGTAGCTAATGTTTCTTATTTAATTATACCTAAGTTGCAGATAGAATATTGCTTACCTGTGAAATTTTGTATGAATTTCCTAAATTAAAAAGGATACTACACATAACTGCAGCACAATTATCTATATTAGCATGACAGCAATGAAAGTACTCCCATCACATATACTATCCTGCCGTACATGCCATTCAAATTTTGACAAATATCCCAATCGCTGACACTCTAGGTGTCTTTTTTGCTCTTGGTATTTTCTCTTCTGGTACAGGATCCAAGTCAAGACCACATTCTATGTAATTTTGGTGATGATTCTTCAGGTTTTTTATCCTGGAACCTAAATGCTTTTATTTTTGTGCTTTTTGTCATTTTTAAAGAGTATAGCCAATTAGCTTATATGATGCATTCTGGCTTCAATTTCCTTGATTTTTTAATTATTCTAAGTTGTACTTCTATCACAGAGATCAGAAATGTTGTCCATTTCTGCCATTTCTAGTGATCATTTGCTTTAAGATGATGGCTTCAACCATCACTGAATATGAGCTATTTTCTAGTGGAATTAATGTTTTAGAAGGAGACTATTATGTGATTTTTCTCCACAAACCTTCACCCTCTAGTTTTAGTATCCAATCATTGTACTTGAATAAATCTGTGACCGTGTAGTGGTTGCAAAATGGCGATTTTCTATTTCACCATTCCTTTTGTATTTATTAGTTGACATTCTGTCAAAAAAAAAAAAAAAAGGAGCTTTGTGTTTCCCCATTTTTACTCAGTATTTATTTCTCTATATTATCAGGAATTCAGAGATACACATTTTATTCAATAGCTTCTAATCTGTTATTACTGACATTTATTTTCACATTCAAAGTGCTCTGGCCTTGCTGAGGAAAGACCCTCCAAGCTGGTTTCCATATGTTTTATTTTTGCAATGGCTCATCAGATTTTGAACCCTAACTTGTAAAAGAGGTTATTTCAGACTTATTTTGGACTTTCACTTCCCCATCACCCTCGTGTTGTAATTCAAGTTCTGTAGCATTTCAACAGAGAATTGAACCTAATGTCTGGGTATTTCATGAAATTATTATTCCAAGATATTATTGCTAGATGAGCCTTCTAAAAGGCTTCTAAATTACTTCTAGGGAGTAAATGGTACGAACATGCACATCGATACATCTCTATCTAAAACCAAAAGTTTCAAACCAGTGTCTCTAATTCCAGTACAGAACCAGAGTAGTCAATCTGCCTTGTGTTTTTCTATTTGTAGGTCCCTTCGCTAACAGTAAGTAATCTGATGCCCATTATTTTTCGGATATTTATAGATTTTTTATTTCCTTTGCGACTTCATTAGTTATTTCCTAAATTCAATACTTCGTCAGCGCCAAAGACAATCATGACATATCTTCCACTCGGAATCCACTTTGTTCCTGGCTCATCAGATGCAATTTAAAATAATGGCAGACAAAGGAAAGAAATGAAAGAAAAGAAAAGAAGCAAGGAAAAAGAAAGGAAGGAGGAAAGGACAGGAAGACAAGGAAGAGAAGGAAAAAAAATCAATAAAGAAATTAACTAATTAATATATGTTAAGGAAAGGGGAAGAGAAAGTAAATAAAGAAGACAGGAAAGAAAATCAAACGAGGCCTTATTTCAAGGACAACATTCATTACACGAGACTTTCAAATACTGTTTGAAGTTCTGCACTTTAACTATAATGTACTTGTGAATTTTTCTCAATCACAGACAAACCCAGGGCCCAATCAAGCAGCAAATACCATAAAAGAGTACACACCTAAACTTTACCAGGGACACTTGTTATACTATATATTTTCTTTTTACTAGTTGACCTTATAAAAATGAAGAATAAAGGAGTCTTAAGTCTTTAAGATATCATATATTTTAAGACCAGAAATAGCTTTTTTCTCCTCTAACATTTGAAATTGTTCAAAAATAAAAATAATCTCAATTTAAATGCTACTATTTTCACAAAAGTATCCCAGTACTCCAAGATATATTTATATGGCATTTTGAAATGAGTATTCAAATCCAGTAGATAACCCAAGGAAGATCTAATTGTAATTATTTATGCATGTCTGCTGCATTAGACTGTGAACACCTGAAAGCACATAATTTTCATCTCATTTGTTGTTACATTGAAATACCAGTAGAGGGTTTAAAAGGTAAAATACGTTCAATAAGTCTTTAGTCACAGAATGACTCAATCAATTCTTCAGATCTCATTTTAGTTTCAGAGCAACTGTGAAGTAAGTCCAGATTTCACAGGGTGTACTCTGTTGCTGCAATGTTAGTACTTTCATATCCCAGCATCAGCTTCCTAATAGCGACACAGCATGTCCTTACTCAAATATTTACATTAACGCCATCTGTGATGTTTTGTACCCCTTAGAAGTCCATGGTCATCTTAGATATGTGTGGGTTGATTTGATTTCCTAAATTAATTAACTCTGCACCACTCACCCTTCAACTTCATCTCATTTATAGTTACCAACGTCATCTGAACTGCACAAAATTCATTTGTCTAATAAAACAACAGGCCACTATGAACACTTGTCATTTTCCAAAATGATAAATACACGCTTTCCTCATTTTCTGGGTCTATCTATAGGACATCATAGAACAGTGGGCTTCCACAGGGAGAAGAACCTGAGGTTGTTTTGGTGTTCTGTGTCTAACTGTAATACATAAAAAGTTCTGCTACCTATATCTTTTTAAAAAATGTTTAAAACAGCATATAAACAAGGCATTATTATCTCAATGTAAAGAAATCAGAAATTCTCAATGATTTATCCAAAATCACATGGGCAGCAAGTAATTGAAACAGCAGTACATCAATACAACAGCTCCATATCATGTTTCTTTCACTATTTTACCCTATTATTTTCCTTAGTTTTTCACTTTTAAGTATTCAAGAAAGGCTTAAATACTAATTCATTAATCAATTATTGGTACACTTGCACCTACATTCATCAATAGTTACTATTTTTTCTCTCTTTGTAGCTATATCTCTTTATCCCCCCTTGCACTCCCTCCCTCCTCTATCTATCTAGATATACAAATATATATATGCCCAGATATTTTGTTTTACTATCTAATGATAGTTTTATACATTTTGATGCTTCAGAACTAAATAATTCCACATAGAGTGCCTCAGGAAAAGGTGTTATATGCTACTTGTACACATTTCACCTCTGGAAAGATACTTAGCCTGGATGCCAGATATTTAACTTGGATCAAAAAAGGGAAAACTAACAATCAAAAATTGAGGAATTTTCTATACACAGTGGGGGTGAAATTGTCAAAAATATTGACATCAATGAGTACTCAAACCAGAAGAGAGCACTATTCTAGATAAAAATAGAGTAAAGTACCATGAAATCCAAATACAATAAAACATCCTTGATTGGGTTTTGTAGTAAAGAAATAAGATAAAATTAAAACATCTGTGAATGGCATTTAAGGGACAGCTGAGAAGACTGTGAATATGGTGGCATATTAGACAATACTATTCTATTATTTACATCATTGTTTTTCAGAACCAAATAATAGATGCATTTAGAACACTGTTTACTGTAAAATATGTGTTCATATTCAGACTCACAAGATCTATGCGTGTATGTTTTCTATAATATGTATGAATACTTAGCAGATCCATAAGAATTATGTTTTTATTCTTTTGTAAATATATTGTCTATTTCCATGTGTATGAGATGTGATAAAAAAATACCAAGAGGCTGATGAAATTATGAAATTACAAAGGAGAGAGGTGAGAAAAACAGACCACTAATATAAATATTTAGAATAAATTAGAACCTTTTCAGGCATAAACAATTGCCTTTATTTTCAAATACAGTTGAGAATATGATGAAATTTAGCTTTAGATTGGAGAATTTATGAGCCCACTTGGAAGATAAAGTGAATGTGGGTTAATTACACATAAAAGGCTCAATTGAAATCAGTAGCGATTCTTTCTCCTGCAATATTAATTAAAAAACAACATATATAAAATAGGTCATTTGGAGCGTGTTTTTTATATTTTTCCAAATTTGTCTGATAGTTTGGGGTGTATGTCTGTGTGTGTGTGTGTGTCTGTGTGTGTGTGTGTGTGTGTGTGTGTGTGTGTGTGTGTGTGCCTGCATGTGGTACTGGGGATTGAACCCAGGGACTCCAGTATGCTAGGCAAGCACTCTACCACTGACCTATGAGGTGTGAATCAAAAACCATGGTCAAATTTTTTAAATAATTACTGTAAAAGACACATTACCATTAATCTCTCTCAAAGGACTCGTCCTCAAAAATGTAAAGATATTCATGAGTGTCTTTAGTTGTGCCGTCTTGGCTACCTGAATGTCCTGAATTGATTCAAATTATTTACCTTTCATGGTCAGTCTGACTTAAGGGAGGAACCAGAAGTCACACTAGAGTCCCAGTAAGGTAGCTGAGGACACACCTTGATGTTTTTATGAGCCTGCTTTTCCATTATATGAAATTGGGCAGCAGCATTTATTGTATGTTTTTATCACAACTTGTAAAGACACTCAAAAAAGAGGACTTCCCACACTCTTTCAGCAAGTGAAAAGAACAATGTTTGAAGAGAGAAGGTGCATTTTGAGAGGGATTAGTGGAAATGTGCTTTTTACTATTTTTTTAAACAAAGTTAAACCATGCAATGTTTATTTGGATCATACCATGTACATCTCCAGGTCTTTTTATTTTTTATTTTGAGATAGTTATGCTAAGTTGCTGAGGCTGGGCCCAAACTTATGATCCTCACGCCTTAGCCTCTGGATAGCTGGAATTATAGGTACAAGCCAGAACACCTAGCAAGTAGGTTTTTTCAACCAATTGAAGCTGCTTCAAGTACCATGAACACAGTGAGAGACTTTCTGCATTGGTAACAGAATTCACTTTTGAGAGAAAACTTCTTGTTCAAGATTTGAAAATCTTTTATGTAGATAGTACCTAGGCAAATTTCTCAACCTAGATGAAACAGAATATGAAATATTGCTAAATCTCCATGTCCATGACTGGAGTTACCTCTCTTTCTCCTCACTCATCATACGTAGGACATCCCTCCCCTTCTCTCCATCCATGTTTGGTGCCATTCCTTAAAGTTTCCATTGAACCATACATCATTCTTGCTTCTAAGATTTTTGCTTCCAGTGTCTACACTCTGCAATCTTGCTTCCACTCTCTATATACTCCCTCCAAAATTATATCCAGAGTTAGATATCCACCATGTAGATTTTATGTTATTTTTTGCCAGAATCAGATTTTCCTGATTATTCCTCAATTTCTTCCTTGCTAACAGAATTCTAATTTTGTTCAGGTGTCAGGCAAACTAATATTTTTTTTTATTTTAAAAATAAAGGGAGGAAAAGACTGACAGACAACCTTTTACAAAATACCAAAAGAACAGTACAAACAATACAGAGTTACAAACAAAGTGGTAGGAAATTAACAATGCTTGTTGTATTACACATTCATACCTTCAAAGTGGTTTCTTATGAAAATATATAGACACATGCAATATTGATCAATCAAGGACTTATTGACAGTTTCTTTCAGCAAAAAAATAGAAGACAATAGAATAACTATGTTAACTATCCTGTAGATACATTCATATAAAATTTTTCCTTCTTTTGATTTTCTTTTCCCACATCCCAGTTGCCCTTTATCCTTGAGTACTTTCCTAACATTTCTCAATGTCTATCATACCTCATAGTTTAAATGAACTCTTTCAGGTTTTACACTAGTGAAACAATCCGGTGCTTGCACATGCAGGTCTGATTTATTTCACTTATGAGTATGGTCTCTAGTTGTGACCATTTACCTATAAATGCCTCGAGTTTATCTTTCTTTAAACCTGAGTAATATTCCATTATATAAAAATACCACATTTTTCTTATCCAATCCTCGGTGGATGGACATTTGGGTTGCTTCCACAGTTTAGCAATTACAAATGGTGGTGTTATAAACATAGGTACACAAAAACTGCTGTGATATGATGTTTTTAGATCTTCTGGGAAAATACCAGAAGGGGAATAGCTCTTGAATGGGACATCAAGACCTACTTTTCTGAGGAATCTCCAAACCGATTTCCACAGTGGTTTCACCAGTCTGCATTCCCACCAGCAGTGGAGAAGGGTTCCAATTTCTCCACAGCCCCTCCAGCATTTATTATTGGTTGACTTCTTAATGCTAGCCATTCCTACTGGGGTAAGGTGGAATGACAATGTTGTTTTAATTTGCATGTCTCCAATGACAAATGATGTTGAACATTTTCTCATGTATTTGTTTGCCATTTGTATTTCCTTATCTGAGAAGTGCCTCTTCATCTTAGCTGCCCAGTTTTGGATTGGGTCTTTGAATCTAGAGGGAGGGGGGCTGATATTTTTTAATTCTTTATATGTTCTAGACAGAAGCCCTTTTTCTGAGGGACAGTCAGCTAAAA
>NW_004955405.1:2102411-2108782 GCF_000276665.1 Chinchilla lanigera | reverse complement strand
AAAGCTTTTTCTGCATCTATTGAGATGATCATGTGGTTTTTGTCCTTGGCTCCATTGATATGGTGCATAACATTTATAGATTTGTGAATGTTGAACCAACCCTGCATTCCTGGAATGAATCCGACTTGGTCGTGATGTATGATTTTGTTGATAATTTGCTGCATTCTATTTGCTAGTATCTTATTGAGTATCTTTGCATCTATATTCATGAGGGAGACTGGTCTGTAGTTCTCTTTTTTGGTTGGGTCTTTGTCTGGTTTTGGTATAAGTATGATGCTTGCCTCCAGAAATGAGTTAGGGAGAATTGCTTCCTTTTCAATTTCATTGAAGAATTTGAGGAGGGTTGATATTAAATCTTCTCTGAATTTCTTGTAAAATTCTGCTGTGAATCCGTCAGGGCCTGGGCTTTTTCTTGTCAGTAGGTTTTTAATCATGCTTTCAACCTCTTTAACTGATATTGGGTTGTTCAGGAATTTGATATCTTCTTGAATCAACCTTGGTAATGTGCACATATCTAGGAATCTGTCCATTTCTTCTGAGTTTTCTATCCTGTGGGAGTAAAGATTTTCAAAGTAGGTATTAATGATCGTCTGAATTTCTGTGGAATCTGTAGTAATTTCATCCCTTTCATTCCTTATTGCATGAATCTGAGTTCTTTTCTTCCTTTTCTTGATAAGGTTGGCTAGGGGTTTATCAATTCTATTTATTCTGTCAAAGAACCAGCTCTTTGAGTCATTTATTTTTTGGAGGGTTTTCTTTGTCTCAATTGCATTAATTTCTGCCCTAATCTTTATCATCTCCTCCCTTCTTTGGGCTTTGGGCAGGACTTCTTCTTCTTTTTCTAAAAGTTTAAGATGTAGTGTTAGGTTAGTTATTTGTTCTCTTTCTGTTTTCCTTATGTGTGAATTCACCATTATAAATTTTCCTCTGAGGACTGCTTTCATTGCATCCCATAGATTCTGATAAGTTGTATTTACATTTTCATTTGTTTATATGTATTTTTAATTTTCTCTTGAATTTCTTCTGTGACCCATTGGTTGTTCAGGAGGTTGTTGTTTAATTTTCAAGTGTTTATGGAGTTTTTGGAGTTCCTTTTGTCATTAATTTCCACTTTCATTGCACTGTAGTCAGATAATATGCACAGGATAACTTCAATTCTTTTGCATTTTGGAACATATGCTCGATGGGCTAGGATGGGGTCTATTTTAGAGGAAGACCCATGTGCTGCTGAGAAAAATGTGTATTCTGATGTTGTGGGGTGGAGCACTATGTATACATCAACTAAGTCCATTTGTTCACAGATTTGGTTCAGATCTGTTATTTCCTTGCTGATTTTTTGTCCAGTTGACCTATCTCTTTGTGTCAATGGGGTGTTGAGGTCCCCTGATACAATAGTGTTATTAATTATATGGGTTTCCATGCCTATTAAAATTTGTCTTATATAATTTGGAGCTCCCATATTTGGTGCATACATGTTTATGTTTGTTATCTCATCCTCTTGCAGTTTTCCCCTGAGTAGTATGTAGTGACCTTTATCTCTTTTGATTGTTGTCAGTTTGAAGTTTACATTGTCTGCAAACAGAATAGCTACACCTGTTTTTTTCTGGGTTCCTGTTGCATGGAGGATTGTTTTCCATCCTTTGACTTTTAGTCTGTGGATTTCCTTTTGAGTGAAATGTGTTTCCTGTATACAGCATATCATTGGATTTCATTTTTTAATCCACTCTGCCAGTCTGTTTCTTTTGATTGGAGAATTGAGGCCATTTACATTTACAGTTATAACCAATATGTATTGATTTATCATTGTCATGTTATTTACTTGTGTTGGTGTCTTACTTTTTCTACCTGTTTACTTGCTTGCTCTTCTTGACATTTCATCTCTACTGTTGTTCTTGAAATAGCAGTCAGATTTTTCTCTGTCTAGAATTTCTTTTAGTAGTCTTTGTAATGCTGGCTTGGCACTCATGAAGTTCTTCAATTGTTCTTTGTCATGAAAATATTTTATTTCTCCGTTGAATTTGAGAGATAGTTTGGCAGGGTACATCAGTCTTGGTTGGAAGCTGTTCTGTCTTAGGACCTGTAATAATTCACTCCAAGCTCTTCTCGACTGGATGGTTTGTGCTGAGAAGTCTGCTGTGATTCTGATGGGCTTTCCTTTATAGGTAATGTGTTTCTTTTCTCTAGAAGCTTTTAATATTTTGTTCTTTTGCTGGAGATCTGGGAACTTGACTATTATATGTCTGGGTGTAGTTTTATTTTAGTTGTGGTTGTGTGGAGTTCTAAATCCTCATTTACCTGTATATCAGGTTCTGTTTCCATGCTTGGGAAATTTTCTGCTATTATTTGTGCAAATATTCTTTTTATGTCAGTTGTGTTGCCTCCTGCTGTTTCATTGACTCCTGTAAGTCGTGCATTATTCCCCTTTGCTTCATCTTGCAGCTGTTGAATTGACTTTTCCTGTATCCTTGTTGATTTTACAAGATCCTTTCTTTCATGGTCGCTAGCTGCCATGCTGTCTTCAACGTCTGAGATTCTATCTTCAGCTCCATTCAAATGGCTTTGGTAGCTTTCAGTGGAAGCTTTGTTTTCCTGGAAATCTCTTTGAATCTGCTTCATGCATTCTAAGTCCTTTCTATATTTTTCATTTAATGCTTCTGACCCTTGCCTTTGTTCTTCTGTTTTCTTATAAGTTTCTTCTTCAGGCTTTTTGAGCAGTTCCTTCATTATTATTGTCATTTCATTTTTTTGCCTGAGAGATTATTTCTGATCTCGTCTGTTCTATGGCCTTATGGAGTTGTTTCTTTACTTTCCTTGCAATCATTTCAGCTGTTTCAGGCATGTGTTTACCAAGTTCTCCTATGTCGATGTCTCCTGGACTTGTTCTGAGTGGGGTGGAATTCTGGAAATGTGTTTTAGTCCTTTGTTTTGTCATGTCTGCTACTGAATGCAGAAAGCTCAGTTTCCCTCTTCAATAGCTGCACAGCAAAGGCCACTAGTGTCCCTAGTTTTCCTGTTGGTCAGTTTTGCCCCTGATTGACCTCTGAGAAGCACTACTTAGTCTCGGATTTTCCGGCAGTTGTTGATTTGTATCTAGCTATCCCTGGTCTCAGACACAGGCATTGGTGTCAGCTGATCGCAGACCATCTAATCCAGCATCCCCTTACAGTTCAGGGCACGTGCACTGGTGTGACAATCCCAGTCCAGTGGACCTATGTCCCCAGGTAGTCCAGGGTACAGGCAAAAGCCAGACACAAACTGCAGGGTTGACAGTTTGTGAACCACCTGATTCTGTGTCTCTAGTTAGTTCAGGCCACATACAGGAACCAGATGCAGGCCAGACGGGTAGCAATCACAGACTGCCCGTGCCTTCGACCAGCTAGTGGGTCCATGTGAAAGTAAAGCACAGACTAGAAACGTGGCACCAGCAGGTCTTGGAGCACTCGCTCACTTAGCACAGGGTGTGTGGAGGGAGGGGCTACATGCTACCCCCCAGCCAGAGAAGTCCCTGGGCCTTCTGAGTGAGGACCTCCTCTCTGCTGTGGCTGCAGGGAGGGCAGAGACTCAGTCTGTAGGCAATCTAATATTTTTAGGGAATCTAGAAATTGAGATTCACATAAGAATTAATAATAGAGTTTCCATATCAGCAATAATTTTATGATTGGGCTTACCCAAGGATTTTCACTAGTGAGAAAGTTAATTGAGAAATTGATTGGATAAAACTTCCAGGAAAAGAATAATATTATTGGTATTGGGCATTGTACCCAGAGCTTTGTATACACCAACTACAAAACTGACCAGTGAGCAATGCCCGGGGTCTTAGAATCAATTCTTAATAAAGAATATG
This sequence comes from Chinchilla lanigera, assembly GCF_000276665.1. Classification (NCBI taxonomy): domain Eukaryota; kingdom Metazoa; phylum Chordata; class Mammalia; order Rodentia; family Chinchillidae; genus Chinchilla; species Chinchilla lanigera. The sequence continues at coordinate 2,104,938 of NW_004955405.1, read as the reverse complement.
GGGAAGGGGCTTTACTGACTACTTCTAGATATCATGGTTAAGAATGTGAAGCCTGAAATTAATTCAGTTATTTACCAATAATGAGGAGATGAAAAGAAGTGAAGCTGTGCTGTCACTGAATGGTTAAATTCATCATTCCTGGATCCACCTTATCTATAAACCTTCTTGTTATCTGAGATAATAAATGTCCTACTTTTTCCTTCAGTCAGGCCTTTTGTTACTTGAGGCAAAAATTTAGTATTCTATTCAAATTCCTAATGTTGCTCCTAGTTACCCACCTGGGGAATTTTCAATTTGGTGCCGAATCCAGGCCTTACTCAATCATCTGTTTGGCTTCAGTATAACACTGTTTCATTATCCAGCCATCTTGGGGAACATTCAGAAATTTGAACATTCAGAAATTTGAACATTCAGAAATTTGAACTCATGATCCCTGTGCACTCTGTGTCTCATGCATTGTATTTTAAGTGACATTGCCTGCCACTTCACTTTCCACTCTAATACCAAGCCTCATTTGACCCTTAGAATTAAACCATTGGTCATTACCTGGTTTCCTTTCATGTATTACATCTCTAGATCAAGTTGCTTATCATGCTTTCATTTAGTATCTCCTTCAGTCAAATCACTAGGAAATAAACTTGTTGTTTAGTTGGGTTTAAGAAGTTTAAATTGAGAACAAGGAAAAACCCAAGACCTATTGGTTGAACCATAGAATTATACGAGAATTTCAGGAAGATACACTGCCAATACTCCTCAAATTCATTAGTCATATTGAAAAATAAGGCATGCTGCCAAACTCACTCCTAAAAGCTAGAATTACCCAGATTACAAAACTGAACAAAGATTTTTTTAAAAAAAGAAGATGATAGGTGAATTTCCTTAATAAATAAAGATGCGAAAATTCATAATAAGGTACTGGTAAATGGAATGCAATAGACCATTGAGAAGGTCACAGACCATGACTACACCCTTGGCTTCATCCCAGAGATGGAAGGATGGTTCAAAATAGGCAAATTAGTAAGTGTAATATATCACATACACAGATTAAAGGAAACAAATCAAAAGATCATTTCAACAGACGCAGAAAAAGCCTTTCATAAAATCGAACATCTTCCCATGTTAAATAATCTGAAGAAAATATGTTTAAAAGGATCTTATCTCAATCTGATAAAAGCCAGTTATGGCAGACCAATGGTCAACCTCATATTAAATGGGGAGAAAAAGAAAGTTTTCCTTCTAAGGTCAGGAATAAGACAGTGTCCACTATCATGACTAGTTCAATATAGTACTTAAAAGTTTAGCCAAAGCATTAAGGCAAGAAAAATAAAGTGGTAGATATAAGAAAGAAAAGTAAAGCTACCTTATTTGCAGATGATATGGTCCTTTTTATAGAATATACATAAAAATTCCATCAAAACATTCCTAGGATTATAGGCAAATTATCATAGTTGCAAAATATAAAATGAGCCTACATAAACCAATAGCATTCTGATACACCAAAATACACCCATCAAGAAAGAAATTAAAAACATATTGACATTTACAGTAGTCAAGAAAATTATATACATTGGAATTAACTAAACTAAGAAAGTAAGAATAATCTCTAAAAGAAACCAGAGTACTCTGAAAAATGAGATCAAAATGGAAAAATATTCTCTCTTCCTGGATAGGCAGAATCAATATTGTCAAAACAAGCATATTACCAAAACTGATATATAGATATTTGGTAGTAGAACAATAAATATGTCAATACCATTTCTCACACAAGTAGAAAAAAGTCTTAAAATTTGTATATAACTAGGAGTGACCCAGAAAAGCAAAAACAACCCTGGGAAATGAGTACAGCAAGAGGCATCATAATCCTGGACTTCAAGTTATATTACAAAGCTGATAAAAACAATATGGTACTACCTAAAAAAATACATATGTAGATTGATGGAACAGAACAGAAGATACAGAAACAAAGCAGTACACATTCAGCAATTTGCTTTAGGACAAAGCGATCAAAAACATACACTGGAGAAAAGGTAGCCTCTTTAATAAATGGTGCTGGTAAAACTGGTTATATACATGTTGATGCTAGACCCATGTGTCTTATCCTGTACTAAAATAAAAAGCAAATTTGATCAAAGACCTAGCTATTGAAACAGAAACAAAGTACTGTAAGATAAAATATGTAAAACTCTTGAAGACACAGGCATAGGCAAAAACTCTTTAAACAGAAAGCCAAATGCACAACCCTAACATCAAAAATCAACAAATGCACTGAGGCAGGAGGATGGCCTTGAGTTGCACCATAAAGAAAGACTCTGCCTCACAAAAAAAAAAAAAAAAAAAAAAAGTAATGCCTGGTTCACAAACATTCTATATGCGAATAATTCCGTTGGCAAATAAAAGTGTTTGGCAAAATTTTGCTTCTGTTCGTAAACTCCACCTCAGGTGACAAACATGACCAGGGCCATCTTCTCCACAAAAACATAAATGCAGCCACTTCCCCAAAATGGAGAAACAAATTAAATTCATAAAC
>NW_004955405.1:2095065-2102311 GCF_000276665.1 Chinchilla lanigera | reverse complement strand
AAAAAAAAAAAAAAAAAAACAAAACAATCAACAAATGCAATTTGTGCCCAAAAGCAATATCCTTTTCTTCTATTTGAGGTGTACCTATACTGCCTTGTATCCATAATGATGACTCAGGCATATAACTATTGCTTGATTAAACTGAACAAACTTGTCTGACTCCTTGCTTAACTATAACCAGCTTATCCACCCTGATAACTACCCAGGAAGCAGAAATACCTTAGTTGGAAAGTGATTTACTAACATCAAAGAAATTTTTAAAAAATGGATTCAACTGTGTAAAGCTTCCTAAGGAAACTGGGGACAGTTTTCTTTTTTCAAGGGCAACAGATATTAGAGGAAGTAAAAGCACAGGAAGTAACAAGGACATTCACAGTCTCCAACGGGGTGAATTTTTAAAAATTACCACACTGCAAATGCAAATTTGTGCCTGCAAGACTTTGCTTTCAAAGGTAATCGATCTCGGTTTGAGTGATAATCCTTCAACCCAGGGCATCTCTGAGGAATGGCACCATGGCAGAATGACACATGAGGGGAGGCCGTGCTGGTCTACAGTCTCTACAGTTACAGGAAGCTGTTTGCAGATAGAAGGAGCACAATCTTCTGAAGAGTAGAACAGACTAAATTCATTTGTTTTGGAATCTTTCAATGTTCTCTCGAATACTGCCTGTACTTATTTTATCCATACGGTGCCTTCGGTAAGATTGAGCAGAATCATAGGGATTTGTAGATTATTTGCAGATTCACATTTGAAAGTACCACAGCTGTTTAGCCAGCCATATCCCTTTGTCCTTTTTATAAACTGACACAGCGTTCAGTTTGTTGTAATCCAGGGAATGATGATAGAAGAAAGACTGAGTTAGTCATAAAGAACTCTGTCCAAACTGAGGATAAATTGCCTTTGTCACATGGTGTCTTGTCAGATATCATTTTCCTGACTCGATTTGCCTCCTGAATGACAGGAAAACAGACTCTGAAAAACTTATGTTGTCCACCTCACATTCCTGCATTTGAGACTGTATCTTCAAGATTAGATTTTTACTTTAGCATTTACTTTTCTTTCCACTACTTTGCTACACATACCTAGAGTTACATGTTAGGCAGAAAGTTAGACATTAGAAGGTCTACAGACTGGTGGCTGGGGACTACTTTAGAGCAAAGAAGATGTGCTTTTCTTCCCTTTCGCTTTCTTAATCAATGGCTCTAAATAAAGCCCACACAGATTTGCAGTTGCAAATTTTATCTCAAGAGAATGTGATACCTTCTAAGTGTATTGATGAGGTCTGAGGCCTGTGCAAAATCCAGACTAAAGTGAGGGGTTAGAAAAATCTCAAGGTCTCAAAACAAACTAAAAATGGCCACATCCACCTAAGGAGGAGACAAGGACCTACTTCTCTTTGAAGTGGTAAACATGGCCCATTTCATTTGTACAAGGACAATGACCTCTGAAGAAAGAAAAGATATTCTTTGAAAGACTCAGCTAAGCAAATAAATGTAACCTACAGCCTCAGTCAGTGTACCTGTTACTCTGGCACCTTCCTACCTTCCTGCTTGAAGGAATATTTTTTCGTTCTGTCCAAAAATCTATCATTTTGCAATACTCTTCCTATACACTATGTGATGGCCTATATACTTGTTTTCAGAAATCTTTCACCAAAGATACAAAGAGTTGAGGTGTGTGGCAAATTTCTTGTGGTGTTAGGACCTCATATGTTAGGACTTGTCTTTGTGTAATACTACATAGTAAATAAAATGAGTGTATTTGATAATCTCAACATAAGGAGAGAATGGTTACTGCAATATTGATCGATTCAGCCGTTCTTATATAAAATTCACTGGAAAACAGCCATTTTTTCCTATTCCTTAACAGAACACACGAAGTTTTAAGTAATATATACACTACTGCTATGAATTTCACCTTTTGACAAATCTAATGGCATAATTCACCTTATTTGACGATCATATAATTTCTGTCTTTTTGTTTTGTCTTGTTTTGTTTTTTTCCGGAACTGGGAATGGAATTAAGGACCTTGCGCTTGCCAGGCAGGCGTTGTGCCACTGAGTTAAATCCCCAGTCCCCAACAATCACATAATTTCATGCTTGCAAACTTCTCTGGTGTAATTTTTATGATTATTCATTTATGTAAGTCAGTAACACAGATCTGTTTTGTTTTTTCAGTGAGGACACTGACACATACTGGGAAATTCTTGTCATTCTCAAGTGATCTTCTCACCTTATGTTTTACACAAAAACAGACAAATGGAGTGGCAGGAAAACACGCAAAAGGAAGAACACCGAAGCATGAGCACCAAAACCTAAGTGACTAAGTCAGTAGGGCACTGGGGCTGTGTTTCCTCTCCCAAATTTGTAGATTTTATTCTGCAAACAAAATAGGAAAATAAAAAGTATTCTCATCGGAAGGTTAACATTATCTTTAAGCTCTAAATTTTTTTATTCATTTTACTTATACATATTTCCTAAGCTTATGACAACACAACTGCATTATTTTTATTACTAGAAAATGTTATTATTAAAGCATTATGTATGGAGAAGTTATATTTAGACATGAAAATAGCTTAAGTGTCTATATACAGTTCTTTCTTTGTATGAAGAGAATAACGAGATATATATCAAGTATTGGAATACACTTTAAGTATATTCACTACCTAAAATTTCCATAAGAACAAAATTTTTCGAAAGGAAGATACACATTTTCATATTCTGGGCTTGAATCTAGGCTCTTATTAGGATTTCTGTGATTTATTGGGCTTCTGAAGTAGAAATATTTTAACAAGAGCTAATTCTCAGGCTTGTAGATTGTTTTTTATATATAGACATTTTTTTTTTAATTTGAAGTTCAATACAACAGTTCTCTGGGTACACCTTTTTAAAACTTCATATTTATTTCTAATCAGAAAATAGATCAATTCTAGGTTTATCTATTTAGAGAATTCTGGAAGAATTCTCTATGATCAACAATGTACCTGTGTGATGTAAGAGACTAATTTCTTCAATTTGTATGTATATTGTTTTCATAAATCTGGGTGTTTTGTAAAGACTTTAGAGAAACTAGGCAGGCAAGCTATATTTTCTAACACAAAAAGATTCTCTGTTAAAGAAATTGTATCTTAGTCTGCTTCATAAACAAAAATGCTAATTTACTGCTTATTTTTAATGCAGCCTATACATAGATATTTAAAGCTGGATAAATTTTACTATTCTCTGTAGAAATTATCTGTATATAATGCTTTTCAAAATACTCCATATTAATAATAATAAAATATCATAAACTATTGGTAGCAATTATGTTTTTCAAGCTTCTATACATAGAAGTTTTAGTTAGTTTAATTAGTTTTAATTAAAACTAATTAATTAGTTTTAGTTAAAATTAATTCCCCAGGTATGTACTATTATATATGAAGTATAATGCCAATAGTAAATTTTTAAAAATTACTCAATTTAAGTGACATATAATTATAAATATTAAAGCATGGCATGTGATACAATGCATTTTTATATACATCAATATATTTGATACATTGATTGAAATAGAAGTAAGTTTTATTCTCATGTAACAGATTTACTGTATAGAAGAAATAAAACTGCATATTTACTGGGAATTTAACACAAATTTTATATTTTTATTTGTTATCTAAGTAGGACTTACTTTCTGAGAAGTTTAAAAGATACACTAAGTTTGATCTCACTAACAAACATGTGGCAGGTTGGAGGAGTATAGCACAGTGAAGGTAAAGCAAAAAGAATGCTGTTCCGCTCAAGATAAATCAGGGGAAAGGGTTGAAGCATGTGTGGGAAGTAGCTTGGTGAAAAAGTGTTGACTCATCTACCATCTGTGAGGCCCTGTAACTCACTGTTGGCCCCACAAACAAAACGTTTGAAGTGATTCAAACTTCAATATTATACAATCTGAAATTGCCTAGGGAACAGATCTTAACTCAGCTAACAACACGGAACACACAGCACTTTCCTACTCTGGTTCTAGAGATTTACAACCACCATGGAAACCTTGTGGATTCATTTCACTCAATGTTAGAGGGTGTTATTTTTAAAGTCACCATTGCTCCAGGGACTGCAGTACACCATTGAATATGACTTAGTTCCCATTGTTTAAGCTGTCCATCACATTGTGAGAAGATAGTAAACAAATGAGAAACCACTATGCATTGTAGTAGGTACCATGAGACAGGACTAGAACAGAAGAGCAGAGGAGGAGCACCAAAGACAGTCTGAAAAGGAAGAGGGAGGAGGTGAAGCTGCAGTCAAGACTCAATATAGTCCTCAAAGTTAACCACACAGAAATGGTCCCCGAAGGGGAGCCAAATGCTCTGCACTTTGGGCAGAGGTGACGGCAACTTGGCAAAGGCATGTAGGTATGAGAAATGGTGTGTTCAAGTCAGTAGCATGAGCTTCATAGGGAAAATACACACTATTAACTTTTTAGGCAGATGATTTTAAATTAAATAGAACAGAATTTCCTATTTTTATATTTAAAGTATTTTCACTTTCATAGATGTATCTTCCCTTGAAGAGAGCTAATGACAATATTTAAAATTATAAGACCCTGATACACTTTGATAGTAGTTAGAAAGATAAATACGCAACATGCACATCAAGAATAGATGTGTTAATTTTGCTTAGAGAAATATAAATATGATATTTAATCCAAATATCCAGCATTGGTATCCCTAGGAGTCATGAAAAAGACAGATGCCATCGTATAAAGCAGTTCTGTTATTGAACTTAATTTGTGCTCATATGTTCCTCTAATAGCGAGTATAAGCTCTTTATAATGGCATATAATTAGATCAACAAAAGAAAGGATGTCAGAAAGTATTTTGAGACAATGCCACTGTACTGCCTCCGGGTTAAATTAAATTACTTTGACGTGCCATCAAGGTTAGGTTGAAAATACTGGCTTTAGTTTTATAAACATATAAATCTGTTCTAGGTACAAACTTTAAATTCTAATGTCTTTTCTTTGTATAAACTGTGATAGTGATCAAGTTGAATATCTGAATTAAAACTCCTCTCACCTAATATAAAATCAACGGTGAGAAAATACAATCACGATATCATGTAGTTATTCTAAAAGAAAGTCTCTATTCCTGTAAGTGATTTAGTGCTAAGAAGAATTAGACACTGAGAATTTAAGCAACCTGCCCAGAAGCAAAGTTGGCATTTAAAAAATTAAGAAATATTTAGTGGATGCCTGGATGGTACCAGAATTAGTGTTGGTTCCAGGCATCCCAACTCTAAGCTTTTAGCAAATGTTCTTAAAAAGCAGACCTGTGCTTGCTGACTGACCTTCCATGGCAGGCTGGCATTGTGGTCAGTCGCCTGCTCTTTTTACCTACTGTCTTTCCTAACATACTAGGTGGGGGCAGGCATACAGAAAAATATTGTCTTCAATATTCTTGACAATGGGTAAAACATGCTGCTCTAGCTTTTGACTGGAAAGTGAAAAACTTTGGCTAAAGAATATAATTCATAGTTAGTGTCACCGTTGGAGGTTATCACTGGTCTTAAATTGCTCTTTCATAGGTTTTGCTTCCTTCTCATTTTGCACATTTGCATGGTCTTAAAAGTAGAAAACTTTTCAAATTCATATTTAAATAAGAGAAAATATGTTTGACATTTGAACGTTATTTTTTAAGTTGTACGTTACTAAGGCTCCAAACCTGTGAAAGGGTCAGAAAGCAACAGTCAGGTTGCTGAACTCTATCACACATTAGTAACAAACTGTATGGCTTCAAAGAAATATTGATAAATAAGCCCAACCATTAAGTATCAGTAGAAAATCATCTTAAATTACATCAGTATTTATTTCTGAAGCTACAAACCTGCAGAGATCATAGAGATCAGTGTAAGCCTCATGGATATTAACAAGAGGCCACAGACTTCTAAAATACAAATATTGACCAATAAGAACTCAATTATTATCATAACTGTTCAAGACACATATTGGCCAAATCAAGAGTAGTCCCTGGAATCCAAATTCTATGAAGCACCAAAGGGAGATGTTTCAAAAATGTTACAAAGGTGAGGTTTTGGTCAGTGGTACAGTATTTGCCTACCATATGTGACACCTTGGGTTCACTAGGTACAACTCCCCCAAAAAGAAAATGTTACAAAATTACCTCAAAATTTTTAATGATTGAATAAAACCAAACCACACAAGTAATTTTGTTTTCATTCTTTCCAAACTAAGTGAGAATCAATGCCCTAACAATTTCTTATACATAAAAGTGGCTGGAGTAGTACATGTTTTATATGCAGTAAGTAACAAACAATATAGAAATTACCTATTTATGAATGTAAAAAACTCATCAAATAGGAATAAAAAATTTATATTATAATATAAATATAATTAAAAATGATAATGGTAGTATTTTTAAGCATAATCTTTTCCTTTTTAATTGAACCAATGATATTTTTCACAGCACTTATTGATGTGGATTCATTTGAAAGCTTAAAATGAGTTTATTTTGTCTCAAAATTGACATTTATGATTAGATACTAAACTAATGCATGGTTTGAAAACCTGAGAAAGAGATTTTAATTCAATTCATAGGGACAGAGCCCACAAATGAAAATATTTTTGCCTTACCAATATAATGTGTTACATAACTGTAAAATAATGAAAACTAATTGATAAACACAATTTTCTAACATGAAAGCGAGAAAATACAGAACATTTGATTCTTAGCTAACTCTTTTAGCTAATACAGCAGATTCTTAATAGTAGGCTCTGCTGGAAGTATCAAAATTTTGACAAATCTTTGATTCTACATTAATACTACAGTATGAATATTCAGGAATGTAGATAGGAACAAAAATCATTCATATTCCATTATTATTTTGCCACCATTAAAGCAAACATCAGACTGTTAACGTTAGAGAAAAGGTTCCAGACAACAGTTGCATTTCTCAACTTAATGATCATATAAATCTCTAATGGGGAGGGGGAGAAGAGAAGAGTATTTAAGGGTGAAGGAAGGATGAAAGATGTTAGCAAACACTTTACACTTTGTATAACATTTTATAAGATGTTAACAACACTTTGAGAAAGCCAGTATCTTCTTCAAATTGAAACTATCAAAGTGTTAAACACCTAATTCTATATGGAACAGGGCGGGGGCTGGGGATTTAGCTCAGCGGCAAAGCGCCTGCCTGGCAAGCGCAAGGTCGTGAGTTCGGTTCCCGGTACCGGAGAAAAACAAACAA
>NW_004955405.1:2070665-2094965 GCF_000276665.1 Chinchilla lanigera | reverse complement strand
AACGGGGGAGAGAACGGGGGAGAGAACGGGGGAGAGAACGGGGGAGAGAACGGGGGAGAGAACGGGGGAGAGAACGGGGGAGAGAACGGGGGAGATTTAGAATGCAAAAAAAGGAAAGAAAGAGGTGCTTTTGAGGTGTTCATTTTTTATAAGACAACTTGTCAACCTCTCTGAAACACTCTCCCTGATTGCTATTGGTTTTGTTAATGCCTGCTTACTGTTTTTCTCTAATATCTCTTCTTATTCATCCTGGAATTTGAGCATAGTCAAAGCCTCACACACAGTGTTCTGGTTATTTTCCTTTACACATTCTAGATGTCAGTTGCCTCCTAGATTTGACTATTACCTATCTACAATGGACTTCTCAGGACTGTTCCCCAAATTGTTCTGCCTCATAGATTCTTCCCATGAACTGAGCAGTGAGAATTTTCACAATTACACACCTGGTTATCTTTAAAAAAATATTTAAAACTAAACTAAAATCTCACATTATAGATTTTCTCTGAGCTTCCTCATATAGTCACACAGTTAGCCCTTTCTCTCAGACCAAAAACCTTATAATAATCTGGTTTTTTTCAAGTAACACTGAGTTTGCCTCTGAATGTTTCAAGTCACCCACCATGTTACCTTTGCCCTCACTGTCTCAGTTTGCATCTTCATTGTGAGACTACATAGAAAATTACATAACAAAGCTCACTGTCTCCTTGAAGTCTAGGGCTCATATAATCACCTCCATAAACCACAGCCGCATTTTGTACCAACTGCACTTTAGTCATGTTCCATGTTCCAAAATTCATTGAAACAAAATGGAGGTTTTTGATCAAAAGTCCTGAATCTTGAATTAGTGAATGAAAACTGGCATACTAATTGAAGCTTAATTATTACACATGAATTTCCATCATGCAATTTTTATTAAATAGTGTAAATATCTTCCCTTAACCCTCTTGTGCCTTTAATACTCCTATATTAAAACTGCGTTTAAACCTGGTGAGTCACTGTGCAGAACTACTTTGTAAAACTCAATTTTATTATTTTTGAAATCATGGAGGCAGGACTAGCTAACCCATAATATTCATAAGGTATAGGAATTCTCCACTTTTACAATCAATCTTTAACCTTAACTAATTTTTTATCCAATACTAATGAGAATTTCATTTTTGAAAGTAAGTTATCCACATTTATAAATATTAAATAATATATCCTATGCCTAATTGTGTGCAGAAACATCTATTCATTATTTACCCACACATCATAGGAAAATGTAGTGAGCCACTAATTTTATAACACGTCAAAAGTAGTGCTTTAATTCAATACATACAGTGAATATTCACACATTTAAATATTTTTCCATTTATAAACAGCTAGTAAGTACAAATGACTTCTTTGCCTGCCTCCACTTACAAATCTTCCAGTTTTAAAAATTGCTTAGCCAACCATTTATTTTTAATAGAAAGGTATATTTTGAAACTGTTAATTTATTTTTCCCCTTTTTTAACATCTAAAAAATATGTCTACGATAATTTTATGAGTAAAGATTATGTTAAAATCTCAAATCCATGATAAATGTGATCATTACGTATCTCTCAAATGTAAATTTAAGGAAATCAAATCCTGGATGACTTTATATGTACATGTAATTGAGTTAAATGTTACACACCTTAAAATGATGTTTTGCTTAGTCTTCACACTATGAACTGAAGTATTTTTAGAGGGGAGAGGCTAAAAAAAATTGTAAGAATAACAGTTTGTTTTAGATGACTACCTTCTTCCTTTCCTTTGTTCGCCAATGGAGTTTAATCAACGTTTGCCGAAACCTGCGAGGAGCTAGCAGTTAGCACATTCGTCATCTCTGAATGCGAGGTAAATGCATTATGGCTACGATTGAACAGAAAGAACATCTGCCGCGGATATCAGAGCCGGGCGCTGCGACTTCAACGACTCACTCCTTTCCCTTGCTTTTAAACCGGGAAATTTAAGTTCTCTTTTAAATATCGACTGGCACATCCACTCAGACTGCAAGCAGATTTTTCTTACCTAGACGGCCTGAGGAGGAAATGAAGTTATATTATCAAGGTTTTAACTGTGAACAATCTACCTAACTTTACTTTAGAAAACATCTCCTATAAAAGCTATTCGAAAATGTTAATCATACTACTCATCTTCAAAATGATACCTTCTAACTTTTATATCTGTGTGGAAATTGCAAGTTACATATTATGCTAAACAGCCAGAGAAAGCACTGTAGTATAATTATGAATGCACTCTCTGTTCATACAGACAGAAAATATTCTTTTGCAATGTATATAAAACATGTTTATCCATAGAAGTTCATGTTCTACTCAGTGTTTTAAGTTTCTATGAATTTTTCCATTCTAAAAGAAATTTTACGATTAGTTTTTAGGAATACAGTTTCAACTTCTTTCTGATTATCACAAAAATAAAAATCAGATAATTTAGGGATGTAGTTAATTTTTAACACTTTCTCAAATGCATCTTTTATTTTGAATATATATATATAAAATGATACACATCCTGCTATAACAGAATCAACAACCAGAAGGAAATATTGTATCTGCTATATATCAACAATAAAATCAATATTTATTGGACATGCATAAATGCTAAGGTGTTTTGTTTTGTTTATGAGATAGGGTCTTGCTATGTGATTCATGCTGGCCTTGAATTCACTAAGTACCTCAGGCTGGCCTCAAACTCACAGCCATCCTCCTGCATTAACCTCCCAAGTGCTGAGGTTATAGGCATACACCACCACGCCTGGCAATGCTAATGTTTTGCTATCCACTACATTAAAAAAAATTAGAGCCATGATTTACAACAGATTTGGGGGCTGTATTTTGAAATATCAAAAATGGGGATGTGTAATTGCTTAAGCAGTAGAGAAAAAGACATTGAATTTTGCTGGAATACAAATAAGGATGATGAAAATTACAAATGATGTTTTTCAGTGCTTTACATTGAACTCAAAAAAGGCAAATACATTTAGAGAATATAAATAACTTGTCCAAAGCCCTATTACTGATGATTAGCAAAGGTAGGATTTTTTTTAAAGTATAGTTGACACAACAAAATAAATGCAATTTATCATTTTTCTATTGTGCCTTACGGTGTTGGTTGATTGGGACTATAGAAAATTTCCTTTTACAATGTGAGTTTGCAAAATTTGGTACCTTTCAGAGCTTTGTAACTATGTGAAAAACAGTTTTGATTTGTTCTCATGCACTCTATTGAACGGAAGGTGCAATAAAGTACTTGTGCTTATTTACTTAATAAGCACTTACAAAACACTTAATCTGGATCAGTACTATTCTAAGAATCTTCTAAGTATAAGCTACTTAATCCACAAAAATCCTAAAGCATGTACTAGACAAGTATAGGGATGAAAAATATAGAGAGAGCTATGTCTCTCTATATAATTATATAAGCACGTGTGTGTGTGTGTGTGTGTGTGTGTGTGTGTGTATAAGGCCATACTTTTTTATTTTTTGCTTAAGGTCAGTTCAACATCTAACAGGCAGTCAAGCCCAGATGTGAACTCAGACAGACTAAGTGAAGGCTTCGATGCAATAGCACCTTAGGAAGTTCTCACATTCGGCTATAGCCTGTGATTGTTCTCCCATTCTAATGAACCTCAAGGCACATTCCCAGGAAACCAAGATCCACACAAATAGAGGCATGTTACTGCAGTGGACGTTACCTCACACTTTCCATTTGGATGTTTAGCTGTAAGACTTGATCATTTTTGTCTAGCCTTTTGCTGCAGTTAGAACACTTTGCTATTGACTGCTGTCTTCTTTACGACTTATGGCCTGAAATGAGGGTTCTTTGGGCAGAGTCATTCAGAGACTCATAAGCAGCCTTTGTACTCAATAGTCCTCAAATCAAGCACATATAAAAGGATGGCTATTAAAATAGATGACTGAGTATAATGAACTTTAAAATATTACTAACGTAAGTTAATTTCCATTTATGAAGAATCTTTTAAAACTCATTTTTCACTTTAGAATGATCACAAACAAACTCCCTAAATCTCTCTCTCTCTCCGTTAATCTAATGCTTCATTCAGATTGAAATGAAAAGGAGCCCTCGTATTTTGTTTATCCCTTGGGGAAAAAACCTGGGAAGTCTATGGGATCATGTGCTTCTCCACCTCTATGAAAGGCAACTGTCCACTAATAACAGCGACAGCATAAATAGCAACAACAACCCTGAACATCCCCAAAGCACTTGCAACATGCGGTAAACTGTCCTAAGGTCTCTGCATACTTGTGGTTTTCTTTTGTCTTTTTGAGACAGGGTCTCACTATGCAGTTCAGGCTGGCTGACTTCAAACTTGCAACAGTCCTCCTGCCTTGGCCTCCCCCCGAGTGCAGGGATTACAGGTATGCACCACCATGCTCAGCATTCTTGCTTATTTTGATCCTCACAATAACCTTCTGGGGTAAATACTGCTATTCCTTCTCATTTTCCAAACTAAGTTAAACACTGCTGTTGCTAATGCTTGCCTCTCGTTGTCACAATCTAGTAAGCATCCGAGTCCTGGATTTCTTCTGGACATTCTGGCCCCACAGCCCATATATTTCCATCACCAGGCTGTCCTGCCTCTCCACTAAAGCAGTGCTGACAACCTAGGAATTATGAATTCTTGGAGTTTCCACAGTGTTACTCAGTCCAAACTGCCAAGGATGGGAAGAGGAGTAAGAGGAGGAAGACAGAGAATGATCACCAAGTTGTCATCTTTCTCCATCTGCTCCTCCTCCTCGTGTTCCTCTTCCTTTTTTCAGATACATGGTCATTTTAAGGCATTAAATTGCCTAAGTTGGGCTCACACAGTCATCCTCCTGCCTCAGCCTCATAGGATTACAGCTGGGATTATAGGCATGGGCCACTATGCCTGCCTGGCTGTTCTAACATTTTTGATTTGTCTAATATTCACTTACTCACATGTTCAATACGCCCATATGTATAAACATTTAAAACATTCCATGTGTTGGGCAAGAATAGAAAAGTAAGGATGGAAGATACATCCACAGGAAGCCTTTCTCCAGGCCTTATCAGTACACAAGAACAAAAGCTCATATTTTTATCGAAAGGAATACAAACCAGGCACATATTTCAGAATTTCTCATGACTTCCCTAAACTTAAAACTCTCGGTTTGGTGCCTATACTGACGAGGTTGATGGGCTATTTTGTTTACTTCTTCAAGAGTTATTTCTTTGTAAATATAACATTACTACTCAACTGAGCCTTGAAGCTTGACAATATGCTATGCATTTTTAGTACAGAGAGTCAAAAGTGTGTCCAATTTGTGAAATTAATTAAATGTCTTCTTCTCTAATATTACTACCCTTCAAATTGGTGAGATTTAATTTCACATAAGAGACACACTCACAATACATAGAAAATATTAACAAAGGGAGATAAACAATTTCCATGACTACCTTAATTCCTTCCCTTTTAAAATCTGTGGAGACAATTATCATCTAGTATATAAATGTGCATTTTAATTAGTTGATAGCTTATAAGTCCTTTGAATAAGTCACAACATAGAGGCAAAAGTGCCATCGGCCACTGAGTTTGGCAAAAAAAGTTTCACCAGTCAAATATGATACTGAAATTAACCAAGTTAAAGAGAATCTACAAAATGTATGGACAGTCAAGAACTACTTCTCTTTCTCTGATCTTTCTCTCACTGTGTAATGGCCCACTGTGTCTGCGCCTCTGTCTGCCTGTACAAGGCTAAAAACCATGATTGGATCTGCCCGAATCCTGCACACAGACCTATGCAGCTTTTCGTCATCTTTCCTACACTGTCCTGTTCTGAAATTTAAGAGTCTATGGAGATACCTGTCCTCACATCCTGTCTCTTGCTTGGCACTGTCCAAAGGCAGAGTTCTGTGTAACAAAAGAAGATGGCAGTGACAGTGAGCAGTAAGGAACACAGTGGGATTCAGCATACTTACCGATGTGTTCTAAGTATGCAATCCAAGAATAGATAAGTCACCTTGTCAGCATGCTTAGTATCCATAGGTGCTTTTGGACTCCAAAATCTCAGACTATGAGCACTGCACAGTGTACCTTACTGCTCCTGTTATCAGGTCAAGAAGCCACCATTGGTTGATAAACTTTTTCACGGTGGGAACTCTACTTTATCCATGTACCCCACCACAATTAACAAGTCTTAGAACAAGAAGATGTCAAAGATAAATTAAGACAAACTGAGACTATAAGAGAAATCTGCATGCTCTTGTTTAAAACCTACATTGTTATTTTTAATGAAAAATATTTTTTGAATTATAATTTATTTTAAATTTAGTAAAGGCTTATAGAAACAAAGCCATTGATGTTTAATTCAAAGGCTCCTAGAGCGTGCCTGGTCCGATAACAGCATATTTTATCAATAAAGACTTGACTTGTTTGAAAAGGCTGCAAATGCTATTTATCAGGCTCAGTCATCACAAAAGAGGCAAATGTGGCTGGCCCTGAGGGGAATGATGGGCTTTGATGGCAGACAGAAATTTTAATCCTGTCTCTACATCATCCTTGCTGCATGATACAGTAATAATTGTAAGCATGCATTCCTAGGGTAGACTTGGAATAGCATTAACTTCACAGCTTTAAATATTTAAAAGGGTCTGGTGCTTAGTAGGTCCTCAGTAAAGTCAGTTCTCCTAGTTGCTATAAGAAATGTGCTAGTGACATCTAGTGGTAAATTCTGCAAACCTCAAGAAAGCCACTGGAATCTCAGAGAACCTTCCAAAGCAGCATCACTCATTCACTCCATCAACAAATATTTACTAAACATCTTTTGTATTTTATCCCTTAAAGCAAATTCTCAGTATCACAAAGATGTAAAGGACACAATCAATATTTTAAGAAATGTAATCAAACAGAGACAGGAAAGCCAATTACTATGCAAAATATAGTAATTCCTACAGCAGCAGTTAAGAAATGTGCAAATGTCCTTAAAATGAAGACTTACTGTACTAAAAGAGATGACACTTGTATGGTGTCTTAAAGAGAGAGTAAAATTTCCCAAGGAAGTGATGGTCAAATGATGAGATGCTAAAATCTTTATGACTTGTTTGCGAAAGTCTTGGTTGATGTGTTAAAGAGTTTATCCCTTACCTTTGCATAGCATAAAGAAAATAACACAATCACAGTCAGGTAACAACTGGGAGAAGACAGAAGAGAATAGAGACCGAGAATCAGTGAAGATGATTTTGTATAATCTCTCCCTCCCTGTATAATCCCTGTTTATATAATCCCTCCCATGGTTAGGATGAAAACTAACTCAGTAGGAGCTGGGCAGACAGGAGAAAGAGTCAGGGAGAGACATATCTCAAGTATGGTCTGTCTCCTGACCTTGAGGATGTGGTGCATGAGAGAGAAGGAAGACATGACCTTGTTTCTGTGATGTCTGGAATGAGTAACCGCTAATGTCACTCAAAGAAATAGCAGAGGGAATTTTATATGGGGAAGTAAAAAGCACAGAAAATTAAATTAAATAAGTGACTAAACTTATGGAGGTATGGGGAAGCACCTGGATGACAGAGACTTAAGAGGTACAAATTATTAGAAGGCAAAATTTCAACCACCAGAGTGGATGAGATTACCCAGAAAAGAAAAGAAATGTCAAAGGAGAAATGACTAAGAGACAAGGTCAGGACTTTGGGACACATTATTTAATAAGAATGCCCTAAATAAAAACTGGATTTAACCTCGGTTTGTTCCTAGCAGTCCATTAGTAAGTTACGGGCCCAGCCTTAAACCACTAAACGGCTTTGGAAATAGCTCAGTGATAAAACCATCCCAGCAAGACATGAATGTAACTTTTAAACACGTTTAATCTGACTTCAAGGTCTAAAAGCAGGGCTATGAAGTGCTTCCCCTATAGTTCCATGAAAGAAGGTATATTTGAGTGTTCCTTTCATTACTTAAAAATCTATTTTATATATAAAAGGCAGCCTTTTGCTAGGTCAAAGGGGGAAGTCTTATTGGCCTGCATATAAAATGTACAGCTTTGCTACTTATCCCGTTAAATCTGGCCATCTAGTTTGCTTTGTGTCTTTTTGTTTTATTGTCTTTGTTTCTTATCTTTCCCCTCTCCTCTCTCCCGATGTATTTCTCACCTGAGAGATTTTGCTGGGAGAAGAGCCCTGTTGGTCTAGTGCTTTATTATCGCAGTCTCCCTCACAGACTTAGGATATTAGCTCTACAGTGAAAGTGCTGTCAACTTAGAGCAGAAGAGTCTCGCGCGCTACTCTAAACCCTGCACATGTATGACTTCCCCAAATATATGATCTCTGTTTGAGTTTTAAAATTCAAATTACTCCCTTCTCTTTCCCATCTTAACACATTAGACCAATTATGATAAATTTCTCTATCAATTAATTTTATTTCCTCATAACTCATATTTCATACACTAATGCTCAAATTCTTGGTTTCCATATCCATCTATCACTTTTGTGTCCTTTTAAAGGGAAACCTTTTAAAATTATCATGGATTACTTTAAATATCATTCAACTGTGTCATTTCAAAATCCATGCATTGAAACAGAACGCATTACATAATTCTGAGCAATCAGGTAATCCTCTCTGCCTCTGAATCAGCCCTAATATTCCAAAGAGAATTACAGTTTAGAGTGGTCACATTACATGAAAGAGACAAACACTGAAGATCTTGCATCATTTAATCCTGATAAAAGAAAATGGATAGTTTAATCGTAAGTTAGCCCCATCATGCAACAAGCTACACAGGTTAGAATTCATTGAGCTCCCCAGGCTTGAAATTATAAAATGTGGCAAGTTTAAAAATAATTCAACCATATCGCAATTTTGTCCCATAAAATTACCCTTATATTTACTTTTCTTATTATTGCAAAGTTTTTTGACTCAAATTCACCTCAAATATGGTCAAGGATTATTGCATCTTTATCTTTAAGTGGAATATAATAGGAATAAAAGAAATTAAACATACTTATTAACTTTATTTTTATATTTAATTATATATGAATCCACTGTGTACTGATTAAATACGTGAAAGGAACAAGAATGAATAAATGAACCCTATAAAAAGGAACTGGGCACTCTAGCATTGGGCTCTCTAAACCCAAATGCTGTTGATCACAAAAAGGAAGATTCAACTCAAGAAATATTACTGGATACTTACTGTGCAATTGAAATCATATAAGGTTTTATAGATATGAGCTGGTAAGACCCCATTCTCTAGGAACTCATTATTTATTTTAAAATAATGGAAAGATAAATGAAAAGAAGCACAATACCTTGTGACAAACATGGTTACACAACAGAACAATTTATCAAATATTGTTTTTGCAACTCAGGATCCCTGGGAACTTTTTCTTGAACGGGCAACATTCAACTGAGGTATGGTACGCACATGCAGAAAACAGAATCTCTCACGTCTTTCATTAATTCGAGGTAATAGTAACAATAGCAAATACTATTAAAATTTTTCTCATTGGACGTTTTATTGGCACAGTAGAGGTCATTATTTTCCATATGCAGTTTTCATTTTCCACACTGCCAGTAACTCTGTGAGGGAAGGTACCACTACTCATCTTACTTTTAACGTAAAGAAGCTGAAGAACAAGTAGACCAGGAAACTTGCTCATGATCACACTGCTGCACACTGAGCAGACCTTGTTTGAAAGCTCTAAGTTATCTGCTGTATAACAAGTCTAACGTGCTACACTGAATATGATTGGTACAATTTCCTTGAATTAGGAATAGTTTAATTTTTGTGCCATAAACATCTTTATAAAATTTATACAAATTTCTTAACATTAGCTTATGACCATATTGAAACAGTCTGCTCCTTCTGATAAGCTACCATTGAAGAATGAAATGAATAAAGAACCTTTTCCCCATTTTTGGGCAAAAGTCACTAACACGTTGTACACAGAATTCATAAAATCTTAAAACTGACCAAAATGTTTCAAGAAAGTTGTTAAATTTCTGAAGTTTCATACTTCCAATTTATAAATTAAATCTATAGTTCAATTATTTTTTTTCAGAACTAAACGTAGAGAAATATTTATGGCTCGGTTTTACAACTGTCTCATTTACTACACAGATGAGTTGAAATTGTTAGATTTCATTAATTTATTCATTTTAACTCAATATTTTTATTTTCAAATAAGAATGCAACTTCAAGTACACAATATACATTTCTCCACAGCCTTAAAAGATTGTCCCCGAAGTCCTGTATGTGACTATCACTAATTCTCCGCAAAATTAGGTCAACATGTGTACTGAGAATTTTCCCATGCAAAATACTATTTTTTTCTCCTTCTCTTCAGCATACAAAACAGAAGCAAGGGCCACACATGTCTTCAGGATTCACATACTGGCAATGATTTCATGTTAAATATCAATCAGACATACATTAGCTCAGTCATATCTGGATAGAAAAAATTTAAATTGCTGTAATCTCAGCCTTTGTCTTCCTTTTTAGAGTACATTTTTAATCAATAAGAGATAGGACTCCACACTACCCCAGTAGTAATAAATCTGGGGTAGAGGGACATCCAAGAGTGAAGTTGGCAAAAATGATTAGGACTTTCTTAGGAAGACGGGAGAATCAAGAAGAAATTGAGAGAAAAGCTGCTAGATTGCATGGAACACTTGCTTCAGATTAATATTGTATTTGCTTAACTCAACTTCTACTGTTAAAAATGAGTATCCTGAACTTGCTGAGATTGCTTTAAAATCTCTTCTGTTATTCCCTTCAACATGCTTGTGTGAGACAGGGTTCTCTGTTTTAAGTGTTATTAAAACAAAGCACAGAAATAGTTTAAATATACATTATCTGCTGAGAGTAGCACTGTCCTCCATCCAACCTAGATTAGACAAACTAACAAGCAAGAAGCAAGCTCACTTATCACATTAAACACTTTATTGATAAGCAAAGTGGTAGTGCAATGTAGGCATTCACACCTTCGGTGTGAGTCATTGTACTTTAGGATTTCTGTTTAATTACTATTTGGAAATATGAAAAGTTATGTGTATAATAGCAATTCTGTCTAAATTACCTATTTGTAAATATTCATGAATTTACACAATTTTGATAATGTTCCTGTTATATTTATTGGTCTACTTTTTTATTTGTTGACTAATATTAAAAACTTCATGTGTTTTGTATGTCTTCTTTACTGTTATATACATGAGCAGGTTGAGACTGTAAGACAGCCTCCAGGTTGATTTTTTGTTTCTTTCCAGTACCGGGAATCAAACTCACGACCTTGCACTTGCCAGGCAGGCACTGTGCCGCTGAGCTAAATCCCTAGCCCACGCCTCTAGGTTGAAAGGGTAGACAAGGTCAATAAAGAGGAATGAATCCAGGGGGCAGCATTAGGACTCAGATGCTGTGCAAGGGGTCAGTATGACGTTACATTTGCTCATCTGATTCATTCTGGTTAGGTTGGAAGTTGGAAGTTGCAGTTAAGTTTGTTTTTTGGATAGCTGGTTACACATTGTGTAAATAGTAAGGTATAATTGTGTTGAAGCTCTGGGCTCATATTGGTAAATTCTGATTTCCTAAGGGTGGGAGACTATGCCATGGTAACAAACTTATATCAGAAGGTTTTTAGACTTAGCTATAGCAGATCGCTTCTGAAGTGCTTAGGACACAGGTATTATAAGCATCTCAAGGAGATTTAACAACCTCGCTTATTGTTTGGAGGTGATTCTGAAAAATGTCACACATATCTGCTCTGTCGGTGTAGTTGATTACTGTGACTGAAAACAGCACAAGGCAGCATCTTTAGGGTAAATGATGCCCAGATCCTTGAAGAAAACAACATGTTCCCTACTTGGGGACAATTTACAGTAAGTTCTTATTTTCATAGAAATGTAACATTCAAACTTGAAGAACGGAAAGACACAAAATGTCACTAAAGATCTATCCTTTTGAATTGAAAGTGAAGGAAACATTGACAGTCTTGAAACCTTGTTTGGATTGGGTTGCTTTGTGTTTTAATAAAAACTTACGACTTTTCTAAAAATTAAGAAACTGATAATGGTGACGAGGTTTAGAAAGTGGTTTAATTCCTCCAACCCTAAATTTATTATGTGTCCCATTTTCTATGTGACCATTTACCATATGTTTTCTTAAGTAAAGTATTATTTCCAAGTTGAAAAAAAAAGAATAACAGTCTCTAATCCTAGCATGTTTAATCTAACAGAAACATATAATATTTTGATAGCCTAATGTTTTTAGGGGCTAATGAACCACAAATACATTTCCTAAGATGAGTGTAATTATTATATATGGCAAACATATACTAAGAAAAATAATAGTGAATCATCAGCACATTTTTCTGTTAAGTGATTTATTTACAAACTTTGAACTGTGTATGTGTAATGCTGTGCTGATCACTGGTACAAACCTGAGCCGGTCCTATGAGAAAGAATCACCCTTTGTGCAGAGTGAAGACCAGAGGCTGGAAAACTGCGTCACAGTCATTTGAGGACAGGGTGGGTGGAGGAAATGAATGTAGCATCAAATCACTAGCTACCCAAGAGGGATGATCAAGGGGTGGCAGGAGACTTGGGATCTATTTCCAAGCTGAAAGAAGGAGGGCAGCAAAGTTCTCCAGAGAAAGGAAGTAGTGCGTGTCCGTTGCAGGTCTTCAAGAACTGAGACTATTACTTGCCAAAGCCAATAATTAAAACTGAGATCATTTACATGGGGACTATTTATTCTACATTAAAATATAAATACAAATGGAAAAATTCCTTTCCTAAATTATGTAGAAGTATCAAAATAATGAAAATGTTTTCTGTATACTTTTGAGGTGGCAATTAGCTTCTATTTGTAATTAAGAAGGAAATCACAAAAGCTCTTATTTTTATATGAATAAATTCTTCTGTGATAAAAGAAGGTTAAATCAGTTTAACTATCTGGGTTATTATTTTCCTATTCCATTAATCGACATAGTTAAAAGGTAATAACCAGTCACACACACAAATAAAAGCAAGAATGAAAGAAATCTCTAAGGATATACTTAAAATAAAAATATAAGGGAGTAAAATGAACGTAATACGTTCATAACTTTTCAAATGAAAATATCTCCAGAGTTTAACTGATTCCAAAAATAACATATGTTCCTTAATTAATCAGAATTCTAAATTTATATGGATTAGAAAATCAGAGTGCTACCTGTAATCCTTCCTGATCTTTTAGTCCTTATAATATACTCTCTAAAATTATAAATCTTTACTTATAGGCGGATTAAATATAGATTCACAAAAAAGGAAAGAAATATGTTCACTCCAGAGCCTTGAAGTCACATCTCCATTCATTTCACCTCATTGTGCAAACCTATAACATCACGAACTCTGGCCAGTCTCTCCCTGTTCCCTACGTTGTAACATCCTGCTTTCAATAATCAGACCTGTGCATTACGCACTGTAAATATCCTGCTCTAATTTCTCCACTTAGAAGCGAACAAAACCATTTTCAGCAATGAGAATTCAAATTTTTGTTTAATTCTATTGTAAATATTCTTTCATGTGGCTCTCTCTGTGTGTCTGTACATGTGTGTGATAGGCTTCCCATATTTAAGGCTTCTTTTATCTTTCCACACTGATGATTTCATATCTGTTACAAACTGGGTCTCTCCTGTTTGTTTCTCGTTCTCTCTCCATTTTTCTCCTGCTTTGTTTGGGAAATACTGTTTTGTCACCATGTGAATACTCTAATCAGTTGAACATTGCCAATAGAAAAAGAAAAAAATTAAATTGTATGCATTTACTTTGATGTTCATTTTCCTACTTGAGATACTATTAAAATTGTTCTTTTATTTAAGCCAAGTAGATATGAAAAGCTTAGTTTTGCTGCTCAAAATGTTGCTTTTGGTTGATTTCTTGGAATGTCAATATCAACAATGGAAGAGATTTTCTAAATACAAACTGAAGATCACTAGTAAATATGGAAGATGTAAAAACCTTGCCTATAAAACCCCCTATGTTTTAAGCATTGCCCTCTGTAAACCATCATGTGTATGAAGAAGTAAATATATTTTTGTCTTATCTGTAATATGAAATATGGAGTTAAGGCTTTTAAAGCTAAAGGATGGAATCCAGGTAGATTTTATTGCCCTACTTGGAATTTGCCTTCTTAGAACTGGTTTAGGATGTCAAATCCTTTACAGACAGACTTCAATAAGATTGATTCTCACATTGTAGATGAGACAGTGAAGATACTAAAATTTCCTAATAATGTGACCCTGCAACTATCTCTGATATAAGCAAAATTGAAGAAAAGAGCAGATGAAATAAATGATACAAACAGCAATGGTGGCCATTATGGAGTACTTTCTATATGCTAGATTCTCTCCAAAAGCTTTATACATATTAGCGCATTTTAAACTCTGCGGCCTTATGAAACAGGAATAATTATTGTGGTCTTATAAAATATGATTCTTTCAATTAAATGTTGATTCATCAGAACAAAAACTATTATCTATATTTCTTATTGAACAAAAATATGCAGAAAAAATCCAGTTTTACAGAAAATTATTCAGGTAACTGGTAATCATTTTCCATGGAAAATTTTTATTTAATGTACAAAGCTAGAACAGAAATATAGTTATCCTCAGTAATTTCAAAATCATTTAAATATCAGGCCTTGAGAGAACAATAGCACTTCAATACTTTTTGCTAACTCTGAGTTCCAACAACAGTACAGTTTCTTTAATTTTAGTTCTATTCTCAGAAGTCACATATTTTTGCTCTTTTATTCCATATAAAACAATCCTCTTTCATAGTCTTTCAGACAGAGAAACACTGACTTTCCTTAAGCAATAACCATTTTAATATCATCTGCTTAGTTATTCTAATTAAGTGACAAATGGAAAGATAAATCAATGGCAGTTCTGTTCCACTTAACATCATGTTTGCATTAATATTTCAGGCAGATAAATTATTTTGAAATTTAGAGGATAACTTACTCCACTCTATATTTTCTCCCTTTTGGAGACCAGATTTATAAGTGATTTTTGCATGTAAGTAGAAATATATAATCTATCAAGGGATAAGCAATAAAAAGTTATCCAAATGTATTAGAAAAAACATGAAGTCTGATATTATAATAAAATAATTACCTTCCTTAGGATATTATATATTTAGGTAATACTTAACATGCATGGAAAATCTTATATATGTAACGTGACTAATGCATGTATATATAAAAGAAGGCTGAAAAGCTAGCATTTAGTCAAAATTGTATTTCCAATCTTAACTTTTTCAAATGCCTCTGATAAATTATGCCTCTATGTCTCAGAGCTTTATATCACTAATTTCCCATTTGTGGTTTTCAGGAAAAAAATAAAGAAGATTATAAAACTGTACTCCAACAGAGAAAGTTAGTGAAGCATTCTTAACTATAAACAGATAACTGGCCGTAAGATATGTTCATGATTTTCTTGAAAATGCACATTAGTAAATCAGCTATTTTAATAATTTCCAAAATCCATTTTTTCTAACAATGTATCTATCAGCGTCTCTCTGGACTTGTCACAACTCAAGTAAAACTCCAGTTTTTCTTATATAAAGTCATGAACAAATATTATCAACTGAACAATTTAGAAAACACAATTGGAAATTTTTTCGGTAAGGAGATGAATGTATCTATAAACATTCTGATAATTTTTCTAAAGAATGCTTCTAGAGATTACCAAAAGTATTACTTTTGTTTCCAACATTTAAGAAGTATATTTATAATCTGTTTCATTAGTGTAAAATTACCTATTTAAAACTCTTCAAGTATATGAATATTAATCTCATCTTTAGAATTTCAGGAGAAGAATAGTATTATGATCTATGTTTACTTTGTTCATCATTTTGGGAACTCTTAGCTCTGAAAATCACATAAAAGTGATCCTAGCTCATTACAGACTTGTACTTTATTTGGATTGTCTCTGTGGTTCCGGAATCTCTGTAAATCCCACCCTCACACCACAATCCAAAAGGGTCAATAACCATTGTCTCTACTCATCAATGTAGCAAATGAAGCAGAATTTCTAATACTGGCGTAGATATTGAATCACAATAAGTACTTTTCTTTACCCCTGGTCAAAGTCATATACACTGTGTTTGGGAACTTTGATATAAAATATCCAGAATACTGGTGGCCAGGTATTTCTCAGGTCAAGTGGAAGAACAGACAATAATCACTTAGAACGTGTATATATGCACACATATGAAAGAGATGCCTGACATGTTAACAAAGACTGTATTTTGGAAAGTTTAATACTGTCAAAAATAACAGTGGTGTATGCTCTTTTCAGAAAACTGAACCTTATTCTTATCCACATCATACAATGAAAACACTGCAGGGGAGAATAAATTCCTTGAGAAAAGAATTATAATGATTTATTGATGTTTTACCCCTGTGAAATTTCACTGAGGTTTTACTATGAATTGCAAGATACCCCTCTAGGCAAGAATTGTGTCTTAGCCCCCATTTTAGACAGCACACCTCTAGTGTTGCTTTAAAAGATGACTACTATTATCTATTTTGATCAGCTCCCTTCATTTATATATGCACTATGCGTGCATGAACATGTGAAAATACTAATATAGCTGGATTTTGACACAACTAATATCCGTTTTCAAGTATTTCACAGAAACACAAGCAACTTAGGTGCCGCTCATCTCTAGTTCTTGCAGAAAAAATAATTTATACTTTAATCACTTTTTAATTTATGTTTTATGCATTCATATCTGGCCTTCATGCCTAGCAATTAACTTTTTAATAGTATTCACCACTTAGCTAAGTAGCATATTACTGCCTGCTTCAATTTCCCGTGCATGCTCTGACTGTTGTCATTACCTCAGTAAGTAAATAGAACATTTTAAATGACACTTCTCAAACCTTCTTATAAATATTTGGCAATAGGCCTTTAGTATTACATGTATCATCACCTATTGGGAATATCTGTAATTTGAACTAAGGCAAAGTGATTTATCTTAAGAATTAATCATTGTCATTAAATCGGTATCAATCACGATAGCATTATAATGAGAACTTCAAAGAAACTGTTTGGCATAAGCATTTTTTAAACCCACACAGTGAAGTTTAACATATTCAGAATTATACTGTACATCTTTATAATGCACACATTTAATAAAACACAGTAATCAGCAGGAGATACATGTCATATTACCTAAGCAAGAGAGATTGCAAGGCACTTAACATAGTAATTGCACTCTTATCTACTGAGACTTGACAAAAATTGTTTCACAGAATATTTAATCTAATTATCGTATATTTCCAAAAGTTCCTTATCATAAACTGTTTTAGGTTTCACAATCTTGCAGAAAGCTAGAATGGCTAGACTGAATGAAAGCACATCCAAACAACCCTGCACGGCCTCAAGAGGATGGAAAGTAGGTGTTTTAAATTTTCATAGTCTACATTTACCTTCTTCTGTCCGTAGACTGAAGGTATCAAGTAGAAAAGACATTATTTGATCATCATTGATTAGATGATCTTTTTTTTTTATTTTAAAGAGAAAAAACAAAATAACAACAACCAAGACATAAGCAAAACCAACAATAAAAAAGATACGGAATTTCAAAACAAGGTGATAGGAAATTAACAATGGTTGTCATATTACATATTGTTATTGTCAACAAAGTTGCTGATTACCAGATGTAAGAATGCAAGATTAATCAAACAATTAAAGAGGATAAAAGTAATCAAAAAACATTAGAAACAATACAGAGTTTCACTAATCGAGGTAGTAGGGATTCAACAATGTGATTTGATGGTCTTACTTCTCCCCAATTTTCACAAACCTCAGCAAGAAAGCCCAAAGCAATTTGTTGTCTAAGAAAATGTATATAGTATGGGGTAAATTCTTAAAACTTTGACTTTTATATAAACCAGTAAATGATTTTGAGAAGATATTAATTTAAAGCACACTATAGATATGTTCTTTGCCCATAATGATATCTATGATTAAAATAAAAAGAGGACCTGATAAAATAAATAGTAAAATATATGTTTTGAATAAAAATCAGTGATTATGCTTTTAAAAATAACAGGAAAAACTGAAAAATCTTAATAAAAGGATGAACTTCGCTAATGTTTAGCAATGTTCAAGTATGGGTATTTTGATTTACGTTTTCCTTCTTTTGATGCCCAGTTGCTATGGGGCCGGGAAGCGATGTCATAAGCTGAGAATCTCCACACTCTATGTCCCCAAAGGCTTTCAAACCACCCTGATAAGTTGTGGTACGATTGCTTGATGTGCAATTTCACTTCAGAGGTGAGGGTTTTGGTCTTTCTCTAAGTATGCCCATTTCTGTCCTGTCTGAGGGAAGCACTACGTGCACAAAACTAGAAGACTCTGATGTCTTCATATTTTCCCCCTTTTCAAATTGACAACCAAGTCCTTGCTGTGTGACAACATGAAAAATACCTAAGGATTTAGTCATATTTCACCCTGTCCAAATCTTCTGTGGACGTGACCCAACTATTATGCATCTCTCAATAGACACAGACTCTTCTGTTTTTTGGTTTTTTGGTTTTTCTCCGGTACCAGGAACCGAACTCACAACCTTGCACTCGCCAGGCAGGCGCTTTTGCCGCTGAGCTAAATCCCCAGCCCCGACACAGACTCTTCTGAATGGAAGATAGTAGGCAAAAGGGAGAGGACATGAATGACAAGATGAGTGTCAAATACTGAAAACAATTCAAAGGGAAACTTCACAGCAAGAACAGAGGCCCAAAACCCCACTCATGTAATACGTGATGAATTCACTTGAACAGGAAGAGAAGCCATAAGTGAGGGCAAGAATCAGACATATTTTCTCATTTTGTGAGAGAAAACGTCCTCAGTTTTGACTAATATGTGTTATATATCACCCAACATAAAATTCCCTTAAGCAAAGAATATTTTACATTGCTAAACTAAATATTCTGCCCTTCACTCACCTCTAGCCACTTGGATTACAGAAAAAACCTCCTCCAGCAATTACATGTTTAGCATAGAAATAATTTGAACTGAAGTTACATCTTCACTTTGGTAGAATTAGGAAATCACACACATAATATACACGATAAGATATCACATCTGGCACTCTTTAAGAGTTTCTCACCAGGTAGGTGGGAGGCTGAGGCAGGAGGATCATACATAGGAAGCAACCTAGAAGATTTATAACTTTCATGAGAACCTATCTCAAAGTAAACTAAAAGTGCTGGTAATGTGAAAGTGTAGCTCAGGGCAAAAGCCATGGGTTTAGTGTCTTATATATATATATATGTATAAAATTACCATGTACATAGTCAGTTTCCTCTATAAAGCTGAGACAATCAGCAGTAATTTAGGAAGCTTTCAAACCTCCAAAATTAACAGGGCAGCTTTACACTGGCAACTAATCCCGGCCATGCAATGTATTCCAATGGCCTTCAGCAAATCATTTTAAAACCTCGATGCATAATGTTTGCTTAGAAAGGCCTATCTGTCCGTTTTGAGGGCCCTGCTGCTCTGGGAATCCGTTTTAACAGAAGCAATGCTTCCCTAGCCAGAGAAATAATAATGCCTTCAGCTTCAGAGGAGATGCACAATAATACATTTGTACAAACACACACCAGCCAGAATGCGTACATGTGCACGGGATTCCTCCGCACACGCGTCCAGTCACCATTCTCAGCAGCATCTGCCGTCATCACCACAGCGCTGTGACCGGGTCCTGTCTTCTCCCCACCCCTGCTGTTTAAACCTTCTTACCTCTCTCCCTCCTTGTACTGCCTCCAGTCTTTTCAAGCTTAATCCCTGAAAGAAAAACACACCTATGTTATTGTTGACAAGGAAGAGGTCACTTACAATTAGTGCTGCTGCAAGAATGTGAAAGTAACCCACTCACATAAAAACTCTTCTGGATATAGATGTGTACCTCATAATATACACATATGTAGTGTGTGTGCAGTAATAAAGTAGGTCTTCAAGGAGAAGCTAGCGCATTTCTTGATAAACCTGAAGACCGTATGTTAAACAGAAACAAGATGTCGTGCTCGCCTGCCACTTGGTGAGAGCCAGATGTGGAGGGTATGGTTTAGACAGGAAGTAGCACCTGCAGTCCGCTCTAGGTGGGCAAGCTGCTACCTCTGCTCTCCCACCTGCCATATCTGGGGCCCAAACATTGAGGGTGATAAAAACAGCAGCCTGGAAAGTACGGAGATTGTCCAGAAAATATTCAGGATTTTAGTTTTAAAATAAATGTTTCGAATACTCAGGATTTAGTCCTGAGGAAAGGAGTTTTCCACTCCCCAAATTATAATAACTTTTCAGAGTAGAAAAAGAGAATCTACTTGAACTCTCTAATATACACGAGCTTAATTGTTCTTAGTAAGGTAATTGCTAAATGGACCTGTGACCCAGGATGGGGGACCACAGAGTGATCTACTTATACCTATCTATCCATCCATCATCTTTATCTATTGTCACTGAATTAATGTTTTAGGGAAGAATGATTTACTTGTCTAAACTCAACAAAAATGTCTATCCATTACTTTCCCCGCAGCAGTGTTGGATCTTAATTATAGTTACCTTACAAATGTTTTATCCTTTTATTCTGCCTTCTTCACTTCTCTCCCCCACCCTTTCTACTTCTCACCCTTTCACCATTTTACAATACATGTTTAGTAACTGTTTGCTGTGAGTCAGGCATCAAGGAGACATTGGGAACATGAAAGCAACAACATAAAAGGTAGGCAATGGCCACATGGGGACAGCTTGTGAGAGGCAGGAGAGCTGGAGACGGAAGGCATGGAAGAGGGGTGAGGAGAACACAAGAATTACGATAGGTAAAGTGCTTGGATCTACTCCCCATAATGAATGTAGACATTATGTACTGCAAACAGGTACCAATCAAAATGTTACATGAATTAATAAATAGTCTCTACAACTTAGAAACTCGTTATTATGAACAAATGTGAAGACAACTTGAGGAGACTGAGGTCGGGTATGTACAGCTGTGTCTGATCACAAGAAGACGGGCTAGTGCTGCCTGGGAGCGCAGACCACATAGAGGAGCGCAGAGAGGATCACTGTGAACGACCTTAGAGGTGAGGGGGTACAGAAAGCGAGGACGGGGGACAGTTGGACCTCCTCAGCTGAGTGCCGGGTTACGACCACAGCATCAGTACACTTTTGTTCTGCAAGAATAATAATAGTTCAGTAGCTTCCATGTGTTTTCAATGAAGATTAATGAGATAGCATGAGTAGAGCACTTAGCAAAGATCCAGGCATAGTTTACATTACCATGGTAATTATTACCTTCCTTTGCCCTCATTTCCTTCATTTTATTATCTCTATCACACAGATTGATCTTATTACATATGTCTATGCATAAGATCAACCTGAATAAAATATTGGTGGGTTTTGTCTTTTATTTGAAAAATGAAAATCATGTAGACAATACAAGGAATAAATAATAATACTCTTATCGATTAGGCAAATTTAAAATATTATTCATATATTTTTTTATTTGATACTTTTCTGACAACTGTCTCATGTAAGTACTATTTTCATAACATTTTTTGGAGAACATTGCTGTGATTTTTTTAAAAGGTCTTTTTGTCTGTTTAATTTTGTAAAGCATTCTTTTCTCTCGGTGCTTCATCTTCCATACTTTCTATAGTTAAATCTTCAAACTCATTGATCTTTTCATCTGTATTCTCTAGTGTGCTGTTACTTTCATTCCTTAAAATTTTTATTTCATATTTTATATTACATTTTATTTTCTCACCATGTTTCCTATTTTGCATAGGCTCTTAACATATATATATTTATGGTAATATTTTGAATGTCTTGTCTATTAATTATGTCTTCTGTCCTTTCTAGACCTGTTCCTACTGACTGATCTTCTCCTACTTATAAATATTTTTTCTTGGTGTCCAGTAATTTTTATTTGTTTACAAATATTGTGAATTATATTTAGTTTAGTGCTAATGTTTTTGTATTCCCTTAGAGAAAATTAGAATTAACTCCCACAGACACTTAGCTTACTTGGACTGATTTGGCCAAAGCTTAGTATTTTCTTCTTCTTCTTCTTTTTTATTATTGCATTTCACAATACAAAATTATCATATTCATTGTGGGGAATAGGTTCGTGAACATGACACACATTAATTCTTGTGTGTGTGTTATTTATTTATTTATTTTATTTGTCTTTTGTCTTTTTGAGACAGGCTTTCACTATGCAGTTCAGGTTGGACTTGAACTCACTTTATAGCCCAGGCTGGCCTCAAACTCACAATGATCCTCCTGCCTCAGCATTCCAGGCATGCACCACCACGCCCAGCCAATGTTAATTATTTTTTTGTCTTGTTGCTCTCCCCTTTGCTCCTCCTCTCTCCATTCTTTGGTCTCCTTCCCCTTTGCAAAAGTTTGGATTTAAGTATTTGGGAGGGCATGAGGCTGAAATAGTCTTTAGAATTAATTTATCCTTGTTACTAAGCTTGACCCTGCTGCACTCTCTACTGAGTACTCCATATATTCAAAATCCACTCCACAGGCTGATAGCAAACTACAAGGTTCCCAGGCTGAGAAAGGTCTAGGGACACATCCACTTACAGTTCTTCAGTAATTACTGTTTTCTAGCAGTTGTTCTTTTCCTGGCCTTGCGATTCATGCTACTATGTGGAGTTCTGTATGTATATGAAGACTCCAGGGCCAAAACAAAAGGCACAAAGGAGCTCCCCCTTGGACTTCTAGAGTTTGTGCAATTTCTTTCTCTCTGGTCGACTGCCCTCAAATCTTAGTGGTATTGTTCTAGCCCAACTCAGAGCCCTGTCTTCTCAAGTACAAATCTGAAAGCCAGTGAAATTCCCTTTGGCCTCTCCCTGCACAGCATGTTCTCAAAATTTCCACCAGGCAGACACTGGGTGTTATAACCTTCTCCTAATTCTCTCCCTTCTTCAGAGATTCTCAGTGCTTTCATGCCTGCTTGTCAGTCCCTAGGTATTGTGCCATGCAATCAGTCCCGCTTGCTAAGCACTACAGCCAAGGGGCAAGTCTCACAGACACTGCTCCTGTGTGAATGGAGACAGAAGTCAAGGAAAGTACTTTTTCCAAAGGAGGAAATTATCTCTTACAAAACTTAAATTATGCTATGTGGCATGTTGAGTAGTAACAAAAAGTAAAATTTAAACTAATATTTTCAGAGGCCAGGTTGCGAGTTTATCCTTAGTAGAATTTCATCATATTCACAGTAGTCAAAATGTTTAATGTGCATATTAAAATATCTTTGAAATGATGAAATAGGTAATCTGGAGAATTATTTGAACTTCTCCCTGCTTTCTATTTATCAGCATTTTATTTTGTGCTCTCTGTCTCTGTCTCTATCCCTATCTCTGTCTCTGTCTCTTTCTCCCTCTCTCTCTCTCTTTCTCTGTCCCTGACTCTCATCTGTTTCTTCTAAGAGTCTTTTTTCTGTGTCTTGTGTTTTGAATAACTACTTTTAAGATTATGATACACAATGTATTAAGTATTGATATTCTCTTACTATTTGTTATAAAATTTTTCTTCATTTTTTTATAAGATAAAAATGTTTGTTTAATGTGTTACATCTCTATGGATACACATTTATTATGGTTTCAAAGGCAAATTTAAAGCATGCTTATTCCCTGAGGCAACTTAGAGGAAGTTGTCTCTAAGTTGCTAGCGGCTGGGTTTAGGGATTTAACAAATTTTTAAAAAAATACCTTCCTGGTTGTAATTTGGGTTGCCATGTTAGAAATGATATGCTATGCAAACTGTAAACATCTTGATTATACTTTTAGGCATTAGATTATTGGAAGATCAATTTTCAGGTTGAAAAATTGAGGCAAGGCATCTGAGGACAAGAATTTTGGCAAAGAATAATGATCTGAGAGGATCCTCATTGTGGAAACACACAACACTGTACTTCAGTGGAAAGTCAAGTGATCTACAGCATAGTTAGGTAACTATGAAAGATGACCAGGATTAGTCTAAGAACTAGAGCAAACTCAGTCTCCAACTTGGAAGACAAAGCAAAGCTCTTGTGGAGGTACTGACTATGCCTCACCATCTCTACTAGGAAACTTGTATAAATCTTGATTTTGGCTGAACATTACCAATAGTGATTTGTTCAGTTGGTTTTGAAATATCAGACCACTACGTCACCCATTTTAACCAAGAATAACATTTAGGACAAGGAATAATTTCAAAAGAAATATTAATCTCAAGGAATCCAAACTCTTTTTTGCCATATACATATAT
>NW_004955405.1:1817145-2070565 GCF_000276665.1 Chinchilla lanigera | reverse complement strand
ATGTAATTTCTACTAAAACATATCTTTAAAATAATCCGGAAAGAAATGAACATGTTTTAATTGCATTCATTGAGGCATTCTAGCTCTCAGAAAGACTTAAAGCAAAAACAAGCAGTAAGATTATTCACACATATAATACATGTATGTATTTAACCAAATTTATTGACCCTTAAAGCTAATATAGGTGACAAGGAGAAGGAACTTTTAAAGTGGAAAGGGGATGAAGAGATGAGAGGAAGGGTATGTAGAAAGAATCACAGAGTATTGTGTTCATGTATCAAAGAAATCATTATGTACTGCAAACATATTAATACAAATATGTAAAAAATAAAAGATTCTCCAAATTCCAATTGATTGAAACCAACTTCTTCATTCTTTAACAGTGTAGATGTAATATCTGTCCAACATGTTTGGGGAAAATCAAAATTACAAATACTCTGGGGGCTTTGGTTGGGAAGCATATATTTCCTTCTCTATATGTATTTTCTCATGAGAGATTATAAACTCTGCATTGATCGAAATTAATTACTTGAGACCAAACCAAAATGTTATAAATTGTAGATAGGGAAAAAATCACCCTGAAGCAAAATGTTCTGCAGTGTGCTAAATTAAGATGGCTTAGTAAGGCATTAAGAGGAAAATCTATTAGCTGAAAAATAGGATTTCCTACCAAAATCTCTCCTGTATTCAGCCTTCTGCATGAATAACCACAGTAACTGATGGGATATGAGGTCATTTCTGCCTAAAAGTATGCATGTAGGGAAAGATCCTCCCCTTTGTAATGTTTACAACCTCTTCCAAATTATTAACTTGTGAAGAGTTCCCCTGCTTCCCTGTTAAAAAAAGATACATTATCCAGTGTCTTTAGATTATATGATTTATTTTTCTAAAATAGAAAAATACAAAGTAGAGATGAAATAGAGATTTTATTTCTACTACTGCAGAGCTTTCTTTGTGATAATTTTTCTTAAAATATAGAAATGTAACTCTATAAAATCATAATTAATTATGAAAGCAATTCAAATAACTTTGCGACTTTTAAACATTTTGCTTGAGCTGTAGAGGTCCAGGAAAGAAATAGAAGCTACTTTAAGTAACTTGTAGTTCAATCTCTGTGTTTGACAGAAAGGGTGATTCGTAACCTGGGAACCTGATTTATAATAAGTGACAATTTCAGAATTCACACTCTAGTCATTGGGTCACAAGTCTAGAACTTCTTTAACCAAATTCTTTTAGTAGTTCTATCACTGTTTTAAGTGCTGTGTAACATTTAAAGCATTCTTTAACCATTTCATTTGCCACGTTTACCACCACAAAGTTGAAACAGTTTAGGAATAAATGAGAGAATCTACAGAAAGCACATCACAGTGTCTCTTCCACAGTCCCCAGCAGTTATGAGCAGTTTTACATGTTGCTGTGGCTGGCACTATGAATATGAAAGACTCATTAGTACAACAGTTTCAAAAATGACTTCTTTCTGCAGCCTCCTCTGTGAACCAAGCACCCTTCTAAGCATTTTGCTGTCTTACAATAAACTTATTGTGAGTTTTAACACAGTAGTTCTTTTACAGATTGGACTGAAATGAAAACTGGTCTTCCCTCCAGTTCTGCTTTGTTTTTGAATGTTTCTTTTAGAAAAATCAGACACACCAAGGTATCACTTCTTGCTATTGCCCTGTTATGGTTTGTGTCTGTGTGTCCCCCCTCAAAGCCTCATGTGGCCATGGGGCAGGCTTTTAGGGTTTGATTGATTATGGGTGTGAGAGCTACACCTGCCCTGGGGTGGATAGTTTGCATATGTAAGGGAGAGGAAGAGGCTGCTTGAGGCCATTCCTGGCTTTTGTGCTTGTGATTCGGATGTGTTATGCCGCCATGAGCTGTAGCCCTCTGCCATGTGCCACTGTGCCTTATAACCTGCCAAGTGTAGACTAAAACCTCCACAAACTGTAAGCGAAATAAACCTTTCCTTCCTTAATTTGGGGCATCAGGTATTTTGTCCCAGCAACGAGAGAAAAGTAACCAAGACGTGCCCCTTCACACTGCAGTTAGGGCATTTGGCACAACAGGGTGATATAAAACACACAGGCCACCCTGTTACTTATCATTGCATTTATTCTGTATTAGGAACATCATTTTTGGGGAGAAAATACATCCTTTGGAGGTTGAAGATAAGGCTCAGCTAACTGGGTCTTGGTTTACTACTTGTGGAAATGATGATAGGGAGGGGAGAGGATGCAGAGAGTTCTAGAAGATGAGTTCTGTGGAGCTTTAAAATACCATTTGTGCTGTGTTTATAAATTAAGGCAGGCAGACTCGTTCTCTAACAAGTTCTTGATATGTGTCTTTCTATGCAGCACGGTTTCTCCATGAAACTACTCAAGAGGTTGAGAAATTGCAACAAAGTTGAATACATCTACCTCCTGTTGATTTTATGAGGTCTCTAAACTCAAGTTTTTAAAATGTAGACATCTACATTTTTCTTTCTGATTGCTGGGCAGTCTTTATATTTAGTGTTGATTTTCATTGACATTTTTATTGAAATTTTATAGATTTATATGAATTTTTAGTCTTAGCCTCGAGATTCTTTTTGCAAGTGATGCTACTGAGGTGTGAGACTAGTTATCATATGTTTACTAGATTAAATTAGAAATTCAGAAAGTGTGATGACTGAGCAACTCACTTAAAAATTGTAAAAGTTCACGTTCATTTTCCTTGTCTTTAAATTAATGAATATAGTTTAAATATCTGTGATTCTCTATCTCTCTTTCAGTCATTAAATTGGATTTATTTTTCTTGTACAATGTTGAAATTACAAGTTATGGGAGATTTTTAAGGCATATATTTGAAAAATTCCCAGTGTTCATCAGGGTTTAGACTCAAATCTATCCAAAGACAGAAAAGAGCCAAATGCCAACAGAATCAAACTTGTTTTTCTTTCCTTTTTTCTGAGTTCATCCTATCAGTCACTTTAAAAGTCTGTTCCACAGGTCTATAACCCATTCTCTGGGAGCTTTACATTGTTCTTCATTCATCTCTGTCTTTCAGAAATGAAGATAAATCATTATTTGGAAACACTTTACTAATCGTCACTGCTACAGTTGTGTCTTTTTTAAAATGGAAAATCCTTACTTATTGTTCGGAGTAATACTGTACCCACACCACAGTAAAATTTGAAAGTACATATATGTACATTAAAAATGTTCATACTCGTGTCTCTGCCCTCCATGCACCCGGTGCAGACAGGACATTCTGACTCAGGAGGACCACGAACTGCTAACACCGGGGTTCATGTTTGGGCCCTCCCTGCACATGCCCTGCATTGCCTGAGGTACTAGAGCAGGCAGTCCACAAACTGCTGGCTTCACAGTACGCATCTGGGCTTTGTGCATGCCCTGAACTCCTGGAGGTCACAGAAACAGGATGTCCATGATCACCACCAGTGCAGCCTGTGTCTGGCTCCTGGGCACACCCTGCACTGTCTAGAGACATAGAATCAGGTGGTCCATGAATTGTTGACCCTGTGGTTTGTGTCTGGGCTCTGCCTGCACCATGAACTGCCTGGGGACACAGGACCACTGGGCTGTGATGGTGCCACCAGTGCAGCCTGCTTCTGGGTCATACAGATGCCCTGTGCTGAGGGGACACTGGATCAGACCATCTGCCAACAGCTGACATTGCAGTGGTGTCTGAGACCTGGGAGAACTAGATACACTTCACCATCTGCCAGAAGTCCCTAGACTAAGCAGTGCATCTCAGCAGACACTGAGGGGCAAGCTTGATCACCAGGAAAACTAGGGATACTAGCAAAATTTGCTGAGCTTACAGGGAAGAGGGAGATTGTGCATTCTGCAACCACAAACACACTCAGCCACCTAATTTTTGACGAAGGGGCCAAACAAACTCACTGGAAGAGAGATAGCCTCTTTAATATATGGCTCTGGAAAAAGTTGCTTGCCACTTGCGGAATACTGAAAATACATGCAGGTCTAGCACCATGCAC
This sequence comes from Chinchilla lanigera, assembly GCF_000276665.1. Classification (NCBI taxonomy): domain Eukaryota; kingdom Metazoa; phylum Chordata; class Mammalia; order Rodentia; family Chinchillidae; genus Chinchilla; species Chinchilla lanigera. Next base: position 2,066,565 of record NW_004955405.1, on the reverse strand, counting down.
CAAACTAAAGTCAAAATGGATCACAGATCTCAAAATTAAAACAGAAACACTAAATCTATTGGAAGAGATTTACGTAAAAATCTTGAAGACATAGGGGTAGGCAGAGAGTTCATGAACAAAACCAAACTGCACCGGAAATACTTCAAAGAATCAACAACTGGGATCTCATCCTACTGAAAAGTTTTTGCACATCTAAAGAAATCACCAACACAGTAAAAAGGAAACCCACAAACTTGGAAAAAATTCTAGTTGACTGTCCCTCAGACAAAGAGCTTCTATCTAGAACATGTAAAGAATTAAAAAGCACCAGCCCCCACCAAATTCAATGACTCAATCTAAAAATGGACATCTGAGATGAACACACACTTCTCAGATAAAGAAATACAAATGGCAAATAAATACATGAGAAAATGTTCAACATCATTAGTCATTCGAGAAATGCAAATTAAAACAACATTGGGATTTCATCTCACCCCAGTAAGAATGGCTAGCATTAAGAATCAACCAATAACAAATGATGGCAGGGGCTGGGAATTTAGCTCAGTGGCAAAAGCGCCTGCCTGGCATGCACAAGGTCATGAGTTCGGTTCCCAGCACCAGAAAAAAACCAAAAAAAAAAAAAAATTAAAAAAATAATTTAAAAGGGGCTGGGGATTTAGCTCAGCGGCAAAAGCGCCTGCCTGGCAAGCGCAAGGTCGTGAGTTCGGTTCCCGGTACCGGAGAAAAACCAAAAAAAAAAAAACAAAAAAAACACAAATGCTGGCAAGGCTGTGGAGAAAAAGGAACCCTTCTCCACTGCTGGCGGGAATGCAGACTGGTGAAACCACTGTGGTGGAAATCAGTGTGGAGATTCCTCAGAAAACTAGGTCTAGAGATTCTGTTCAACCCAGCTATTGCCCTTCTGGGTATTTTCCCAGAAGATCTGAAAGCATCATATCACAGCGATATATGTGCACCCATGTTTATAGCAGCACAATTTGTAATTGCTAAATTGTGGAAGCAACCCAAATGCCCATCCAGTGAGGAATGGATAAAAAAATTGTGGTATTTTTACATAATGGAATATTACTCAGCTATAAAGGAAGATAAACTCGAGGCTTTTATAGGTCAATGGTCACAACTAGAGACCATACTCATAAGTGAAATAAATCAGACCTCCATGTGTAAGCAACATATTGTCTCACTAGTGTAAGAACTTGAAAGAGTGAATAAATATTAGGAGGTATGTTAGACATTGTGAAATGAAAGGAAAAGGCTCAAAAGTAAAGAGCAACTGGGATGAGGGAAAAGAGAAAAGAAATAAAGGGAAATTATGTATATATGTATATACAGGATAGCTGACATAGTTGTACTACTGACTTCTATGACTTTACTGAAAGGAGCAGTTAATGATTAATTATTTGATCAGTCTTTCATGTCTATATTTGTTTTCCTGAGAAACTACTTTGAAGATATCAATACGTAATATAACAACCATTGTTCATTTCCTACCACTTTGTGTGTAACTCAGTATTGCTTGTATTGTTCTTATGCTATTTTTTAAACAGATGTCTGTTTGTTAATATGTTTTCCTTCTTTTATCTTTAAAATAAATTTTTTAAAAATGTTCATACTGGGTGCTAATCAGAGGCAGGTTTTATGTGATGCACTTTTCATCGCTAATCCCTTTTTCCCCTAAAATTACATTATGTTATAGGTGACATCCTTAGTCCCCTTTTGTGGAGGCAGAGGTTGGTTCACTTGTATAAGCAGGCACAGCTCGAAGGAATTAGATTTGGATATTACACCCAGAGTATGGGGCCGGGGCTATGGCTCAGCGGCACAGCGTCTGCCTGGCCAGCACAAGATCATAAGTTCTATTCCTGGTACAAAACAAAACAAAACAAAAAACCCAAGAGTGTCTTATTACAAAACACTTTTTGCAACCATACACATACTACCACATACTACCTCCAAAAGTAATTATTACATTTTTATGTGTGTTGAGATTGATGTATAATTTGAATTAGATAAATATATGTTGTAAGAATGAATGACTAACTCATTACACTACTCACTATAATTCTAAAATTATATCAAAGTTCAAGGAATCTATCTAAATTGTATCATTTTTGCTTATTGAAGAAGTAAATGCAGGTTAATAAATTATTGGTCTGGAATTCACTTAGGATATGGAGGTAACTGTGAAAAAAATTTAGGCAAATAACATGGATTCCAGGGTCCTCAATTTCTTGGAAAAGAAATGTGAAATTCAATTGAAATATTTCCTGGGGCAGACAAAGATTAAAAGAAAATTAATATTACTGTATGCCCACAAATAATATTTCTTACAAGTTGTGCTCATCACTGCTCTAGGCTAACTGAAATATTAAACTAGTATAGCACTTCTATGCCCCCAGTTTTCTAGTCATTCTCATATTGGTATGTTGCCTACATTAAAATTCTTCTGCTCCGGGGACCTTGGTCCTCATATTTTAAGAGAGTTGATACAGTGAAGTTTGGTCCTGAAACTTGATTATTTCTAGTGGTTCTGATGTTCACAGCTGGATGGTCATTTCTGGTGGAAGGGGCTTTGAGGGTCAGATAGGTGACAAATTAACAACACAAACTTTGTACTGATACATTATGTGGTATTATTTCTACCAACCTCCAATTGATAGCCTGATTCTTAAACAGGAAGCTAAAGACAGTTTCAGAAACAAGGAACCCTAAACATTATTGAAAGGCACATTGTTTAGTGTTCAGTCGTGGGTTGGTAAACAAGTCTAAACATGGCATTAGCCCCTAATGTGCAACACACGCCTTCATGAAAGGTCATTATTTACTACTTTAAAAACACTTCCTGTGTGACACTGAACATACTGAACTATTTTGTCCAGCAAACTGTCTTTTATATCCTTACTATGGAACATAAGTGAGGAGATGACTAAATCTATCTATCATCTGTATATCATCTTTGACCCCATAGCTTTCTATGCCCCATGGCCCTCACCCTATCAAGTCTCTCTGGATAGTACTTAGCTTGCCAGGTATTTTTCTACCACAGCGCTTGCACAGGATATTCATCCTGACTGGAACTCTCCTCACCTAGACGTCTGCCTTGCCAGTACCACAAGTTTTCCTTCTTTCCTTATATCACGTACCCTCATGAAGCTCACGTTGACCACTCCATTTGATATTATGCTACATGCTTACTGGGCTTCTAAACTAACAACTTTCCACACACTGTATAAATTACTCATGTGTGCTATCTGTCTGCTGTCTGTCTGCACATTATAACAGAAATGCCACAAAGATGGGAATCTTTACCATTTTGAAATTATTCCAGTTGCTCAAACAGTACTTTGTGCATGACAGATGCTGAGTAAGTCATTCAAGTTTTGCTGAAGGAATGAAATACTTACTTTTAACATCATCTATATATCTAATGGGTTCTATCAAATTTGTACCATATTTATATCTGTAGTATAAATGGTGTTGACTTTATCAGATTAAATAAACTCATTTATTCTCATCAAAGTTAAATCATTGATAATCTGAATGTTCATTTAAATTTTTAAGAGACTGACCAATTTTTATCACACTATAGCTGCATAGAAAGTGTGTCATTGCGTGTAAGAATAATGGATGACAAAAACCATATGAAAGGAAAATTATCGATAACAGATTACTTAGAGCACATCCTTGACTGGAAAGTCTTCCTTTCTGTCAAGAGGATGGGATTGTTTCAGCATTGAAACTAAATAACATATGAAAAATTTAGAAATATAAACTAAATTCAGCTAAAATAAACAGCATGGGTTATAGGAATATATCACATTACTTAGAGTCCTTATTTGATTTTAAATCCTGATTTAAATAAATCAAACAAGTCTGGTTCTGAAAGACTGAGGTTATATTATAAAAAAGAGTTTGTAAAACAGAGACTGAAATATGCCAGTCTTTCCTTTCCTCTCTCATCTGCAGGATGGACTGGGCCGAGTCTCTGTTCGTCTCCTTCCCAAACACGTCTTCCCATCTTGCAGTCTGTATTACAATGTATTTTCTGTTACTAGAGTCACTCTTATTTGCGTATGTCTTATCATCTGCATTTCTGCAAAGTCCTCTTGAAGTAGCGGTCCACGTGAACTGTGTGGTTAGGACTCTTTCAGCTGTCTCCACGCCACCTGAATGCATGAACTTCTCAGGACACCGTTGCTGCTGAGCCTGCAGGTTCTGTGACAAAGCAGTCCCTATCTTCCCCCTCTTTGTGGCCCTCCTCACTGACACAACAGGGAAAATGTACATGTTTCCTGCATTTGAGAATAGAAGCTAACTCTTTGGAAATACATCAAAAGGGAATGAACCATCATTATGCCATACTGAAACACAGATCATATTTTACTCAATATTACCACTTTTCTTTCCTTCACGGTACTGGGAACTACTATCACAGCTACACCACATCACAGCACAACCAGGTTAGTGTTTCCCACTATTAAACATCATTGCTGCCATTTAATCATGTGACCTACTTCACATTTCACAACAACAATGTGGAACACACATCCAAGGGTATCCACTGTTTACAAAACTCTCTTCTAGGTCTGAGATATAGAAATGAATCAACAAGAAAGCAATCCATACCTTCATGGAATCTCTAATCTGATGATTATATCATTTTGTGGTATAATATTTATAGGTGATTGTGCCTACACACAAATATCATTTTATATTATTTCACTGAAAAGTAGTGAACTGAGCTTTTGCTTTCATTTACATGATAAGCTAACATATTAAGCATTTTTTTTCTGCCTGAATTAGATTACAGTGTGGAGAGCAGTCACAGAGCTCCACTGACTTCTGCCAGTTACAGGAGTGGCAAGAGGGGATGAGGAACACTTCTAGCTATTTTTTTTGAAACGGATTTATGTTAACAAAATTTTTATACGGATATACTTTCAGGAACTTGGAGAAAAAGCCATGTAACAAATTATAAGTTAATTAAGCTAATGAATAATAGTATGTATACACGTACTTTTATTTGGCTTTAAAAAGCAACAAAATATATGGAGCGTGTCTCTGGTTACCCGCCTTTCAAATCTGTATAGTAATTTGAGTACCATGATGTGCATACATTTTAAATGAAGTAGGCTGCATATTTATGTACTTCTTAGGGAATGAGAACAATGTATAGTAGAAAGGACATGCTAAGACTACTAACTCCCGAGTACTGTAGTTACATGAGCATTTGCGCGCAAGTTTGATTTTATGGAGAAAATGCGTACTTTGGCCCTCAAGGGTAATTTCAAATCAAAGATATCTGTCATCCTTTTGTTCTTCAGGAGACATAAAAAACTATTTCTTCACTACTGAAAACAAAATGCAATAACGTTGTAAGACTGTTTGACATTTTAAGCGCAATGCCATGCACTCTGAAGTTGCATCTTTGTGCGGGGTGATACGTGTTTCCCTGGGGGTTCACACGTTCCAGGCTTCGTTGCCGTGTGTTGATGCTGGGAGAAGATGGAGTCTCTAAAAGGGAAGGCTCCTTGGGAGGCAATGCTATCACTGGGAGCCCAGCCCTCAAAAGAGATTAACGTTTCTCTCATGGAGCAAATTTGTTTTCATGAGTGTGAGCTGTTAAAACACAGTGACCTGGACCCTGGGTTCTCTGGGTTTCCGCCTTGCTGTGTGACTTCTTCCATACTGAGCTTGTGTCACTGGGACGCCACCTATGTGAGGCATCTCCAGAAGTCAGACGGATGGGGCAGCCCAATCCTAGACTTTCAGCTTCCAAAAAATATGAGACAAATAAGTTCCTTTTCTTTGTAACTATCCAGATTCAGGTATTTTGCCAGAGGAATAAAAAGCAGACTAATAATAGCAGTGGTATTTTTCATTATGGTTTACCTTTTACTTTCTTTAGGTATATTATTTTTTATAAGGAGATTCTAGGAAAACTATCAATCTCCAAACTTCCCCTCAAATCTCGTAAATGCCAACATGTAATTTGTATACAAAAAGACTTTTGGTAATTCCAGGCATTTAAGCTAGTGAAGTTTAAGAGATACTTGAATGCATTGCATTTGGAAATTCAAATGACTGTCATTCTTCAGATGAGAAGCATTGGCTCATACAATTAAAATAGGGGCTGGGGGTATAGCTCAGTGGCACAAGCACCTGCCTGGTAAGCACAAGGTCCTGAGTTTGATTCCTGATATCCTCCAAAAAAAAGTTAAAACATACAATTAAAATAATTTTTTAAAATATACATATTAGGACTTTTGAATATAGGTTTTCCACTTCAAGTGTCATATTTCCCAAGAAGTATTTTAAAGTGCATAAGTGACATATTTTCAAACAGAACTCATTGTCTCCCGAAATTGTCTTCAAATTTTTATTGCTGCTGACTTGGGGATGATGCTTAGGCTTGTGTACTAACAAAAATGCTGAAATGTTTTTCAGAGCTTTGCAAAATTAATTTAAAATATTCACCCTAAAATTCTCAAACACTTCCACCCCTGAGCCTGAGAGTTTCCCTCTTGTTTCTCTTCTGTTCAGCTAGGATTCTGACACCTATGGCTGTCACAAGGCTGGAACAAAACCCCAGTTTCTGTTAAATTGATTATTTTCATTTATTTATTGTATATTAGCTATTTCATAACAATACATTATATAAACTTGGTGACAGTACATATCTTGTCTGTCTTGTAAAACTACATGCAAGTAATTCAAGCATTGTTAGGTGATAAGCAAATGTTGAAATGGACTGGATGAAAAAGTCTCTATAACTTTTATGAAATAGATATTTATCTTTTCAAATAAAGATGGCATCGATATGGTTTCTATTCTTCACTGTTCAAATTCATTCAGAAGAATAGTGAAATGAAAACATTGGCTCCATTTTGTCACTGATCATGGGGAAACCACATACACCTGTGAGATCAAATTTATTTTCCAGAAAAGTTGTAAAACTTCGCTGATAATCTTGAAAAACAATCTTTAGCCTGGAAAGTTTGGGATTTTAAATTCATTTAAAAAGTAAAAATTTAAAAGTTAACTTTAGTATTGGAGGTTTATTATCAAGCCAATAACAGTAGAAGAATTAGATTGATAATTACGGGTTTTGTCTACATCAAATTAATATCCAAATGCTTTCCTTTTTAAACTTTCCACCATTTCTTCTCAGAACTTGCCAAAACATTAAACAATAGTATGAGTGTGTGTTATTTAACCTTTGCTCTAGATGGTTTATATTGTTAATGGATATTATCTTGTAAAGTGACATAACTTTCAGTATTTCCATTTATTTCCTACTTTTAAGAGTAATCTTCACAATGTATGATTATATTGTCTGAGCAACTGTACTGAAGATTCATTATTAAAGAAATAAATCAGATTGTGTCAAAATCCACTGCTAGTGAACTTACTCTATTAAATGTGTTTATTTCTGCCATTATTAATTTTGGGAAACAGCAAAACAGAACAGAAAAATAAATATCAGATTGCAACTAAAAAATGCACAAAGTCTTAAATATTTATCTGACATATCACTGTTAGTCAATTTTGACAGATCCATGTTGCATAATGTCATTTAGTGTCTTCTCAAACTCAAAAATCTACATGAAAATAAAATGACCACTTTCATTACCCTACAGCATCTACTCCAATTTAACTACATTTGCATCATGAATTTCTGGAAATGGGATTCCTCTAGGAAATCAATGAACATTAAAGAGAGAATGTTAAAACTAATTGAGTATATCTTCATTCTCCTAATCTAGTAATAGTGTAACAACTTTTAAAAAGTCAGATGATGCTTCATATGCATAATTTGCTATCATTAGGTATTTCCACTCAGACTATTATTTTATTTACTGTAGGAAAAAGGAGCTAATTAAATAAATCCCATGGCTACATTTGGCAAGGCCCAGACAGCCTGGATGGACCAGTTGGAAAGACAGATTTTGAAATTAATTCTGGCATTAACTTTAATGATACTGTCTTTTGATTTATCCAATTTGATAATATATCCATGGAAAAGTGAGGCACTGTTCCTTAGAAAATAGCAATCTGCCCAAGGCTTTATGGTCTAGTTACTGTCCATAGCAGAGAACTGGTTGAAAACAGGTTTTCCTTATTCAGTCTGAAAAATATCAAATTCCTTTGTAGATTTTCCAGTGAGGTCCATGTATATATGGAAGAAATTCTGAACCCCTAACAACTCCCTTCTTACCTACTCCCCATCCCACCCCAGCAAGGGTACAGTTCATCGTAAATAGAAAGACAAACCAAATATCTTAATGATGTCATGGCCATGTGAATATATACTATATTTTACTAGTAGTCAGTCAACCAATCTACCAACCCTCACCTTTTCCATTTTACTCATTCAGTAAGCTTAGACAAGATCAAACCTATTCACTGAGGCACAACAGAAAAGGTATTTCTCACACTGCTTAGATGAAAATATCTTTAAAATATGTCTTTTTCATAAAGGCTTACATAATCTGAGCCTTTAGGAATACCTTAAGAAAACATTCAGCTCACGCCAATTGTCTCATTTGTGAGAGGCTTAGGAATAAAGATTGTGATTTTCAAAGATTGCACAGCTGGTTATTGAAGGCCCAAACTGGTATAACGCCAATATTTGTTCTCCATAGACACAGAAGGGTGGTTACATATTCACAATCGCTTTGTAAAATGTCTCTTTCTCCTTTTTTTTTTTTCACTATGCTCTGGTTACTCCTTTACTTTGAAGCAGGTGACCTGTTTGAAAGAGTTACACTTTTCACTTTGTCTTTTTCGGAGTCACCTTCAATTTCAGGCTTTTTAATTGTTGTCTGACACCATAGGAAGAATCTTGGCTGCAAAGGAGGCCAGGTGAATCCCCAAGGTTTACACTCTGTGCTTCATTTCCCTCCTGTCCCTAACTGTGAGGCCATTTGGCAACAGTTGACTCAGAGCTGTGAGATAATTAGCTTTCTTCACGACCGCACCGATTTTAAGGAGGAAAGTATGCAACGTTTGTTTCAAAACCCAAATCTATCATTTGTAGGATGTGACCCATTTTGGTGACTCTGTAACGTTTTTTAAAATAGTTTACATGAGCAACGTCCTCAATAAAGCGATCTCATTATGTCTTACTTTTGAATTATTTCTAGTATTATCCTAAGCACATGTTGTTCCAACTGAAGAGAACCAGAAAGAAACTCGATGGAGAAACATAAAATGCTACAAACTGGGCATAAAATGTAGAGGGAATTTTAATTAAACTGGATGAATAATCTTTAATACAGTAATTGCCCACTTCATATAATTTCATTTCTATAGATATAAATACACTTAGCAGTTAGCATTTAGAATAAGTTACTACATATTAAATTTATTGGTGTTTTCATTCAGTAATTTTAATTTAGGAATTCATTCCAGTGAGTTCTAAAATGATGACCATAAATTTTTCAATATAAGGTGAAAATTATTTATAATTTCTACATGTGCGTGCTAGATAATAATCTAAGTTCAAGAAGTTATAAGATTTTTATTAATGTATTAATAGAATTCCTCAAGGAACTTGTTTAAACATTACCAGGACAATCAAATCATTGCTCACTAAATTGTTTTTATTATTCCTTATTCTATACATAATAAAGCAGAAACCAAATCTACTTAAAAATTAACATGGGTCATTATCCTCTTTTCCAACTTTGGAGGAAATAATCTACAATATCCAGTAAACATTTCCTTTTTTGATAAAAAATATGTGCACCAATCCTTTTGATATGAAATTCAAAACCCTTGCAAATTTGGTTCAGTTCCCACTTCTGATGCCATTTGTAATGAATATTATAATTATTGATGTTAATAGCACATCATTATGATACATACCAATAACAGTATATTAATTTATATAATAACATCAGTCATTACATCACAATGTATTGCACAAAACACTCAACATTTTCCAGTGCCCTCCACATTCACACCTCTGTGCTTGTGCTTGCAAGAATGTCATTGCACCATCTTTGCCAAAGAAATCTTTACCAATGACAGAGCTCACATGTCACCTCTGGTGCTTTCTTAAATTTTCTGGAAAACAACATTCTGTTTCCCTGCACGTACTTGCTCCTTTGAGGACTGGACAATGTGCATGTCTTTTGATTACTATGGTCTTCGCTTTACGAAAGCATCATTTTTTTTTTTTTTGACTTGCTGCACAGAACAGGGAAAAAGATCAAAGTAAATGTGTTCTCATGAGTTAAATGTAACCACCTTGATTTTTGCTGCTTTCTCAGCATAGGAGAAATTCTGATCCTGGAGGAACTACTTGGATGTTGTCTTGTTACATCTCTTGGCAAATTTTTCCAATCACTGATATTCTTGGTACCCAGTACCTAGTACACTGGTATTCTGTGCAATGCAGCGTCACAAAAAGAACTTTCCTTCTCTATCTCTTCACATTTCATTCTTCTTACAACAGATTCCAATTTGTTTGCAGTAATGGCATAGTTTAAACATGGCCTTGTCTCTTTAAGATATGGAGAGTAAAAGAAAAGTAAAATGTATTTTTAAAATATTCAGTTGCTCTTTGAAAATAATCACTAGATTTTATGATAAACTTGCTGTCCTCCCAACTCCCAAAACTGAGACTTTAGGGAAATCATTTAGCTGCACTGGGGCCCAATTCTCAGTATGTAAAATGTACAATGAGTTTCCTAGTGCTTTTCTAGGGAAGATCAAATATGTTAAATGGTGTGAAATATAGCTGAACGCTGTGGTATTTAATTTTGATTTCTTTCCTCTCTAAATTTTAAGCTTACAGAATCCCTTTCCAAAAAAGAATAGAAAGTATAGTTCCACTCAGTCTCTTTCCACACAGAATTACTATTTTCTAGTACTGTGCCATCATTTTGGAGCAAGCAAGAAGTAAAACAAAATGAGAAAATGAGTCAAGATAAATGGAATCTGCTTAACTGTAAGAAAATATACTTCTTTAAAGGTGCTATTAAGCATTATTTTAAAGGCACTATTAAGCCTCTTGAGAAAATATTTAATTTGGATGTAAGAAAAACGTTAATAATTACTGCATAAGGATCCTTCTCTATTTTTATCTTCAAAATGTGTGTTGGATATTAACAATGATAACAATAAAACTAATGGTAACAATCTCTATTAAGTGTACCTTGTGAGCCAGGCACCGAGAGGTTAAATACATCAAACTCTTTATCTCATTCATAGATTAGATATCATCATTATGACTCTACCAGACTTATAGATGAAAGTGCTGAAACTGTGCACAGTTGTGACACCACATCATTCTCTTCTTGTTCTCTTGCTTGACACACATTTCATTACATTCTGTTGATTTGAATGCAATGTTCATGTCATAGTTCAATATCAATTTCCATTTAAGAATGTATTTTTCACAACATGAATGCAAATATTATTTGATCTCAGTGTGGTCTAATAGAGTAGTAAATGAGGTGCAAAGGAAACATTGGTTATTCAGGGGATTTTTCTTTTTAAGATTCCCTTGCTATGTCTACATGAATTAGTATATAAAAATGCCATAAAAATGAAGTCAAATAATATTATTGAGTATTTATGATTTGGGTGTCTACATATTTTTGTGCTGTTTTTCTTTTCTTTAGTGAAAGATATGACAAAAAACTGAAGCTACTGAAGATAAAGGTCTTTAGACAATAAGTAAAGAGCCAGTACTTAATTAAAATTTGCCCTTGTATGAACAAACTTTCCAGAAAGAGCTTTCTGTGGGCTATGTGTGCTTTGCAAGCTGAAATGATGGTTCTAGTAACTTGCTTGATTTTCAGATATGGAGTCAGCTCAATAGAAGAGTCAAATGTTTTCATATGGTCAGCTTATGAGTCAGTTCAAATGAGCACCTCAGGGACTGTGTACTTCTAGGGAGAGGACTGTGCAGCCCCTTAGAAGTATAAGGAGAAGAAATAATAATTTTGGAAGAGTCTGAGACATCTTCATCTGATATATGTCCTGAACTTGGGCATCAAAATCCTGGAGGCACGAAATGCACAGGCACAATTAACCATGTCAATGAGACAAGAGGGACCGGTGGGATTGCTCAGACCTACACATCATGACTGACACTGTAAGACAGCAGAAATCATTAGCATGGGTGGGAGGAGAAATTCAGGTTTTCCTCTGCTGGAGTGAAGAAATCAAATGAATCCCTTTTGGGCTATAAATTCTGGAATAGGCTGAATAACTAATGGGAAAAACAATTTCACCCAGAGATAGTGAACTTCTTGCTAACTATGTTGAGTTTAAGAAAAAGATGAGGCAATTTTTGTAGTCTGACTTTGCTAGTGAGTAAAAGATATTTAAGTCTGTTACATTCACAGTAAGATTGGAGAGAGAAAAGAGAAATGTACTAAAATCAAAAACAATAGCATAAATACTTCCCATAGAAAACTTTTCCTTCTGGAAGCATTGGAGGTCTTCAGCCCCACTCTACCTTAATACCAGCATCCACACAAAACTACAGCAACTGTCCTCACCACTGATCAACTAAGCAATCAAATATTTATCAGATGCCTACTAAATTCAAGGGATTTGTTTAACGTTGTGCAACACTGTGGAACATAATAGACAAATTCCTGACCTTAAAGAGTGGATATTTTACTGCAACTGAAAGAAGTTAAACAAGTAACTGCACACATAAATATTTCCATAGTATTCCACTTACAAGAATTACTGTGGAGATGTAATAGAAAAATACATCATCTTCATATATGTGAGATAATCATGAAATACACATGAAATAATCAATGTATAAAAAACTAATATGTGATATAACCTACTAATTCTAAAAAGGTTTATTCTGGTTCTTTTGTTCAATAAGCTTTTGGTCCCATGGCTTTGGGACATGCAGCACTGCATGGCGGGAAAATACGGTGGAGCCAAACTGCTTGGCTCAATGCCAGGAAGCAGGAAAGAAAGAAAGAGGAAGGGAGAAAGATCCTGTAACCTCTTCAGGGGCTTAGCCCAGGGACTGTCTTAAAGGTTCTAACATCTGCCAGTAGTGCCTTTTCAGAGAAGAATTCTTTACTCCATGGATTTTTGGGGAACACTTCAGATCCAATATACATGGTTGTACTATCAATGAATGACACATCTTTGTCAACATCGAACTATATCAGAGGTGAACTTGAGACCAAATATTGGCAATAGAATGAAATTAAACTTTCTATAGCTCTGGGAAAGATGAGTTTAATTCTCAATTCACCATAAAAAAGACAGCCTTTCTCCTAGCTGCAAATTTCCTCAAACAAACCTTAAGATGAGGGATCCTACATTATTTCATACCCAGTCAATGACAACACAAAATACATCACAAAAGGGTCAAGGTAATCTCAAGGATAGGGATCCAGACAGGAGGTCTTGTCAGCCTGGACACTGGCCTTCTCTTTCATGTGAATAAGTGTATTTCCTTGTTACTTATGTAAGTTTGAATTGGGACTTGTTATTTACAGTTGAAAGTATCTGCACTGATACATTCTTGCAAAAGTCATTTAATCTCATAATATCTTTTTCATTTACAACTGCAGCCCTAAGGATATTAGAAGTTTATTACAAATATCTAGTGAGATGATATTTGTCACTGTACATTGAAATCTATAAACTATAATACATTTTAAATTCATTATTTAGGCATATGAGCAAAAAGAAAAAATAATAAAATTTAAGTCCATTCTTTCTAATAATCACCATGTTTGTGCAAACTAAAAAAAAAGAAATATGCCTAGGTAATTTCTTTATATAAAAGAATTCAGGAATAAAAATTACCAAGTTTTATGGCAACTAACAATCATATAACTGTATCTTTTATGAAAATTGGGCATTTCAAAACATTTCCTCATTTACTATACAAGAGGATGACATAGGGAGAACATGTGAAAAATTATCATGAAAAATTATAATCATTAAGTAAAAGTAAATATTTTCACATTAGATGTACAAGCTTTTAACCTGTATAAATAGCTATGCCCATTTTAATTGAAAGAGAAATTATATTACATGCCTGGATCATGACACAGGGTCTGACATTCAGATTTGGGGACAGAAAACCAAACTTTAGAGAAAGAGGAACTGACTAGCCCTGAAGAGGAACTTTGGATGTGACACAAAAGGCAAGAATAAATGAAGTAGAACAGCTCGGGAGTGGAAAAGCTGGAGAGGTCAGAAATTTATTCAATGACATTTTGAAAGAAGATGCTTCAGAGAATTTCCCGGTGGATACATAAATTCTAATGTCAAGTTTACATTTTATCTCCATAGCTTTAAGAATGCAGTCTTCTCTCAAGGGGCATCCTGTTTATATTGCTCATTAAATTTTTTCAAGTTGGTTATGGGTAAACAATAATTTCATGGTATGCTTTGAAAAAGGACTACCAAAATGTTTCTATTTATTGAATAGAAGAATTCTCAATATGACATAAGAAATACTTTTTATTTGTCATATAACTATTTATATTGATAATACCCAATGCTCCTCAAACAAATGGCATGAAAAGATATCAGTTTCAACAAAACAAAGATAGCTGGTAGAATAATTCATTAATATTATATGTTTAGGATGGATTTCAATGATATTGAATGAAGACAGAAAATTTTGAGAACTAACCAAATGTTCAGTTCTGAATCAAATACTGACCCCCAAGTGAGGGAAAAAGGAATGCTTTTAATGAGCCAGGTCTAAAACATTGTTGGAAAAATGGTTTACCAGCCTGATCTATTGCAAGAAATTTGGCCCTGTAGAAAAAACAATCACTGTTTTTGTTGGCAATTCAGCAGGGATAGATGAGTTCATGTGAACTTGTCTACTTAGACTAATGAAGAAATTTTTAGAAGTCTATAATGTAGGTTTTATTGAAAATCATAATTAGGGGCTGGGGATTTAGCTCAGTGGCAAAAGCACCTGCCTGGCAAGCGCAAGGTCATAAGTTCGGTTCCCGATACCGGAGAAAAACCAAAAAAAAAAAAGAAAATCATAATTATCCGAAGGCATATAAACATATTTAGTTAAGGTAATAGTCATATCTTGTATTAAAGTCTTTGGAAAAACATACCACATATAAAATAATGTGAGGTGAAATTTGTTTTTCTAAAACTAAAATGTAGTCTCATAAAACAGAATTATGATTGATGGACTCCTAATAAAAGCATCAATTGTTGGAGGGCTCTGTGCTTTCTTTTCTTTCCTTTTTATTTAATAGTTAGCCACTGACTTCTGATTTTACTCTTTTGTTTATCTTGCTAATAGAATTCTGGTTGTGCTGCTTTGATTTTTAACACAAAGTACAAACTTATCAATCAAATTTTATACTCAGACAACTTAACTAGAAAGACACTTGTTCAACATTGAGTTTAGTACTCTGCAAAGCACTATGTGTATAAACGTGACACTAAAAGTATACACAGTATGCATATACTACACACAGTATTATGTGCCCATATATGTGCATATTTATATATGTGGTTGTGCATATCCAGAAAATTTTAATAAAACACACAAATATTTCCTTAATAAATAACACAATGTTCCATCTTAAATGCCTTTATTCAAAAAAACAAAGACAAAAGACAAACACCTTTCTAATGCACAAACAAGTCCAATAAGTGGTGGGGTTATGGGGATTGTTAATAACAGAAAAAATATAAACCAAGTTAGAATGGGACAGAATGTAACAGTGTTACCAGGTATGACTGTTTTCCAAAGTAACATACTCATGTTTCAAATTCCATAACATTTTTCATTTTTCTCTTATAGGATATTACTTTCTATTACTAATATAAAATTTCTTATTTCTGTAGGGAAACTAATTTTGGTGTCCTATATGTTGAGAGAAAAAGAAAGACTTATAGAGGGGAATGCAAATTATTATGGTTCAACCTAAATTCCTCTGTGCAAATGATGCTTCTGAGTTCCGGAAGGCAAGGGTTCACACTGCTTAAATACAGCTCAATCCTCAAATCCTCCACTTCAGAGCTGTGTAACCTTGAGCAAGCTGCTTAAATTTTATAAGCTTCAGTGTTCTTACCTACGAGATAGGAGAGATTGCACTTATTAAAAAGTTGTTCACAACCTACTATGTTATCTTTAGAAATCCTAAAGCCTAAAGCAAAAGAGATTTATAGAATAGATGGAGAAAAATGTACTTTCTACATCTAGAGAGCTAGAAAATAGAATAATAGGTAGAGGATAAGTCTGGGAAAAAGAGTTACAAAGTGATGGCTGAATAAGAATAATACAAGGTTGAAGTTGGCCTAAAACAAGTATCATTTTTACTTAGTTTTCGTTAAATACTTCTCTGCAGGTCAGAGAAGATAACCTGCCTCAGCATGAAACTGTGGTAGCTATTGCACAGAATACAGTGAATGAGTGAATAGTTTGTGCTCATGAAGAAAAAGAATTTTAGGAAGAACTTTATATGAAGCAGAATGGGAATGAAGATGCTATAACCAGATGGATTTTGCATGAATGCTACATTGGCCATGTATTTAACAGATGTTAATCAGAAAATCATAAAGGCTGTATGAGATTTGATTTACTTAAATTTTCCACACAGGGTTGTCTCAAGGAGTTATGGAAAAAAAAAAAAAAAACAGAAATATACAAATTCACGGGCACGATGGTAATGATCTATTTTGGATTGAATGAAATGAAATTATACTTGTTTTACAGTTACTTTCATACTGGTAGTCCCTGAATCTACCTAACCTTACAGCTGGGCATCTCTCAAAAATGACAACCAGAACCTTGGTAAGTTTCTTCTTAGAGCAAGATGCAGGAATTATCTGAATCCTTCAAAGAAGGAGACTTTCAAACTCATATGCCTTTCAGTGAAAACTGGAAAAACTACTGTTGACTTTGTTGTTATTGTTATGACTGTGTAAATTCCAAATTATTTCCCCATTGTGCTAGCCTCTTTTTATTTTCTGATGGCACTACCAATTCAAACTCTCCATTTAAAAAGATCCACAAGGGGAGGATTCTGGAAAGATGGCAAAGTAAGGAGCACCAGCAACATTTAATTCTAAGAAGACACTGATTACATTGGCAGAATTGGTCTAGTGTATCTGTTTTGAAACTAGTAGGTTATGGGGGCTTTCAAGTTCCAGAGGGGTTTGCAGCTTGAAGCATTAACTTGGGGCTATTTCAGCTCTTACTATGGCAATGGGTCCCCCTTACAAACCACATGGACTTCCCCTATGTCAAGGTGTCATGCATGTGTTCCAGGGAGATGTGGGCACACAGAGTATAGCAGTCAGCATTGGAAATAAGGGCTTTTCCCCCAATTTGAATGATTATGATTTATGTACAGGTTTATCTATTGGTGCTGTCATAACCAGCATAAATTTTCTCCACAGAACACAATGACAGGGTTCAATCCAATTAAATTAAATAGTTTGAAGTGATAAATGCTAGCTTTGGGCTTTATTTGGAAAAATAAAGCCCAAAACACAGAAGCTAAGTAAAGACGTCTTTGTATGAACAACAAATAATCTTCACTTTATTTGACCCCATCCACAGCACACACACACACACACACACACACACACACACACACACAGAGAGAGAGAGAGAGAGAGAGAGAGAGAGAGGGAAACTGAAAAAATAAGGCAAAAAAACACCTTCAAAGACTCCATATTCTCCTAAAGTAAGTTCAAGTCTACTGCTGTAGTGGAAGTCAAACACTGAATAGGCAAGCTGCAAAGAATGTTAAAGAGGAAGCAGAGAAACTAAGTGAAATCAAAGATGACAAAACAAAGGACAGCAGAACTAACACACTGACCAATGTGGTTATGGGAAAACTCAAAAATGAGGAGGTCCCCAAAGCTATTCAAAGCAGGAGTGACAAGGTTAACAAAGAGTCCATGAAAAGGTGCCAAAAATAAATCCAGAGATCAGTATTTTGTTGAATGCATAAACAGCTGAAATAACCAATGGGAAGAAGGTCTCCCAGAACTTGAGGACAACTGCAATGACATGATGATATACTCAGAGAAATCTTAAAAAGTACAGAACAAGGACAATTCATGAAACAGTTACTAGATGACATTTAAAAAGACTAACCTAAAGCTAATTGGAATTATAGAGAAATTGGAGGACAGCATATGCAGAATAAAAATTTCTTTGTACAGAAACCAAAGTATAAAACATTCTGAGGATGGACAAAAAGTGAACACAAAAGTAGGCAGGGATTCCACTGTGCCAAATAACTACCATGATGAAAGGAGCTTCCCTTACACATTATAATCAAAATTCTGGAGTCCAACACAAGGACAGAATCTGAACATCCATGAGATGAAAATAAACTGAAGTTACAACAGGGTTTTTAATATAAACTTTGAAAGCCAGGATAGCTTGGAGTAAAGCTTCTTAATGTGCTAAAAGAAAACATCTTCCATCCTAGGCTAATATATCCTGAAAAACTATCTTTCAACATTTATGAAGAAATAAATGTATTCCACACAAAAAAAAAAAATCTTAAGAAATTCGTGAACACCAAACAAGGGTGCTAAAATATACTCAAGGATATCCTAGACAAACACAACAAAGACAAGAAGTTGGATGGAATGAAAAGATCAGTCAAGGTGAGTAGATAAACAAAAAGAGAAAAAGAGGAGAGGCAACACCAGGAAAAAACCCACAATGACAGAAATAAGTCAATACCTTTTAGTAATGGCTCCCAACACAAATGCCTTCAACTCCCTAATTAAAACACATAGATTGGCAGATTGCATCAAAAAACAAAATGTAATGACTTATTGCATTTGAGAAACTCATCTAATAAAAAAGCAATTCATAGACTAAAAAAAACCAAAGAATAAAAAACAATATTCCATCCACTGGATCCTAAAAGCAAGCATTTTATTCTCAGAAAAAGTAAACTTCAAGCTAAAGTGGTCAGAAGAGACAAAAAGGTCACTACATATTATTTAAGGGAACAATTCAACAAGAAGTGATAACAATTGCAAATATATATGAATCACATATTGGTTCACCCAACTTCACAAAACAAAAATTACTTGATATAAAAGATCAAGTAAACACCAACACACTCAGAATGGGAGACCACAATACAACACTTTCACACACAGACAAGTCAACTACACAAAAAATTAAGAAACAAATATTAGAGCTTGACCACAACTTCAAACAAACCCATTTAATTGCCTTGTATGGAGTGCAGTGCCATGCTGCAAGAGAACATACATTCTTGTCAACAGTACATGGAAATTTTCCCTGAAGTAGACCATGTACATTTCCATAAAGCTTGATCAAGTAAACATAAAAGAATCAAAATCATCCCTCATATTGTATTGTATCATAGGTGAGTGAAACTTGAAATCAATAACAGAAATAGTCACAGAAATCTCTTTAACACTTGGACCTTAAATAGCACACTCCTGAACAATCAATGGGTCAAAGAAGTACTCAACTAAGAAACTACATAATTCCTAGAATTAAATAATAAATGCCAGTACAATATACTAGAATCTACAGGACACACTGAAAGTAGTCCTAATAGTCAAGTTATTGTTGTGAATGATCACATTAGAAAAACAGAGTGAGTTCAAATAAATAAGCTATGTGCCTCAAGGCACTAGAAAAACAAGAAAAGCACAAACCCAAACATAGTACACTTAAGAAAATCAGAAACATCAAAGCAGATAATACTGACATTGAAATTAGAAAAACAATAAACAGAAACAATGAATTGAAGAGTTTGTTCTTTGAAAAATAAACAAAAGAAACAAGCTCTTAGCCAAATTTAACAAAAATAAAGAGACTGATAGCCATACAATTGAAAATTAAAAAGGCAAAATCACAGACACCATTGAAATTCAGAAAATCATTAGTAGCATGAGAAATTGTACTCCAACAAATACAAAAATCTTGAAGAAATGGAAAGATTCCTAAATGTATGAATAATCAAAACTGAAACAAGAATGCACTGAAAATTCCAATAACAGGCAATGAAATAGAGGCAGCAATAAAAGTTCTGACCAACTAAGAAATATCAGGGGCTCATGGATTCACTGCTGAATTCCATAAGAACTCCAGGGAAGATAAAACATAACCCTGCTCAAACTCTTTTGTGAAAATGAAAAGGAAGGAGTACTTCTAAACTCATTTCTGGAAGCCAATCTTAAACTGATTCAAAAACTAGACAAGGAACCAACTATGAAAAACAAACAAACAAAACCAAAAACCAAAACTACATTCCAATCCATTTAATGAATATAGATGCAAAAGTCCTAAACAAGACACTGGCAAACAGAACGCAACAAACCATCACAAAGATCATATATCATAATCCAAAAGGCTTCATCCATTTGTTTCCATTTTGTTCCTTCTATTGTCTTTATACAAATAAGGAGGGGGAGAAGGGTCGAAGGGAGGAGAAGAGAATGAAAAAAAAAAAAAAAAAGAATAGAGACACATTTTACACAGGTACAAATTCCTTACAACAAATGTTATGTATATAAAAGTATGCCAATAAAATTAATTTTAAAAAGAAGGCTTTATCCCAGGAATGCAAGGATGGCTTAACACATGCAAAACAATAAATGTCATATACCACATCAACAGAAGCAAGGAAAAAATATTACCATCTCAATAAATGCAGAAAAAGTCTTTGGCAAATACAAGCAAGTATTTATGATAAAAAATCATGAAGAAAATATGTACAAAGGATCTTATTTCAAATGATAAAAGCCATTTTGACAAGCAGCTAACGTCACAATAAATAGGGAAAAATTGAAAGCTTTCCTCCTTAAAATCAGGAACATAATAAGGATGTCTACTATCACCATTCTTGTTCAATATAGTACATAGGTAATCAGACAAGAGAAAGTAATAAAAGAGATATATGTATATATCACACTTATATTATGTCACACTTTCCTTATTTTCAGATGTCACTATTGTTTATACAGAGGACCCAAAATATTCCACCAAAGGACTACTTGAACCAATTCAGAAACTCAACAAAGTAGCAAAATACAAATAAACACATAAAAATCAATAGTGTTCTTGTACAATGAACATAAAAGGCATTAAGAAGCAATATGATGGGGCTGGGGATTTAGCTCAGCGGCAAAGCGCCTGCCTGGCAAGCACAAGGTCGTGAGTTCTGTTCCCGGTACCGGAGAAAAACCAAAGAAGCAATATGACCCACAATAGATTAAAAAATAAATATTTAGAAATTAACCTAACCAGAAATTGAAAGATTTCTATGTAAAGAACTACATCAGTCTGAAAAGGGCATAAAAGAGGATATCAGAAAATGGAAAATCATCCTCTGTTCCTGGATAGGAAAAACCAATATTGTCCAAATGACCATAGTCTGAAAAATAGATTTAAGGCAATTCCAATTAAAACACTAACAGCATTACTCACAAAAGTAGGCAAAGCAATCCTACAATTCATATGGAACCAGAAAAGGTCCAGGATAGCAAAAGAAATACTGGACAATATGTACAAAGCTTGAGGAATCACAATTCCAGATTTTGAGATATATTACAAAGCTACAGTTATAAAAATAGCATAGTACTGGCACAAAAACATTTAGAACAATGGAACAGAATAGCAGATGCAAAAATATCCAGATATGCAGATCAGGGATATTCAGCCATCTGATCTTTGACAAAAGGACCAAAAACCTATGCTGGAGGAAAGAAAAATTCTTTAGCAAATGGTGCTGGGAAAATTGGTTGCATACATGCAGAAGAAGAGTGAATCTAGACTGATGTATTGGAAAATCTAAATATAAGCATTTAACTTGCTGAAACACAAAATAGGTAAAACTCTTGAAGTCATAGCCATAGGCAAGGACTTTCTAAGTAGAATTTCAGTTACATAAGAAATAACACCAAGATTCAAAAAATGGGATCATATCAAATTAAAAAGTGTTTGCACAGCAAAGAAAACAACCATTGATGAGTAGAAAGTGCATAGAATGGAATAAAGATTTTCCAGCTACACCTTGGACTAGTATCCAGAATATATATATATATATATATATATATATATATATATATAAAGAACACAAATATTAGATCACCCCTACAAAAATAAAACAGAATGAAAAAGTGGTCAAATGAAATGAATACACACTTTTCAGCAGATGTTCACATGGGTATTATATGGAAATTCTTCAACAATCAAGGATAGAAATCCCATTTGAGCCAATAATTCCTCTTTGAGGTATCTTCCCCAAAGATTTGAAGGCATCATTTTTCAGTGTTGAATGCATACCCATGTTTATGCAGCACACTTCATAATAATAGTCATAGATGACTGAATGAAGCTTTATGCAGGTGGCTAACATTGAGAAATAAGC
Organism: Chinchilla lanigera; assembly: GCF_000276665.1. NCBI lineage: Eukaryota > Metazoa > Chordata > Mammalia > Rodentia > Chinchillidae > Chinchilla > Chinchilla lanigera. The sequence continues at coordinate 2,044,192 of NW_004955405.1, read as the reverse complement.
CCAGGCTGTTTTAACAGTGACAATAAGCTTAAGAATTTACATTTATTTTTTACATTTATCCAATGTGAAAACCACATTTTTATCTAAAATATGTTTTTGCTTAGGGAGAGTTAAGGAACTTACATGTGTTGGCCATGTAGATATTAACATTGCATTTTAAAAGTTTTTAAAACATTCAAATATTAGTAAAGATAGTAGATAGGTGACTGTCCATCATGGTTAGAATAAAACCAATATTTCCTACTTTCCTAATACCTGCATGTATATATTCAAGTCAACATAAAATACAAATGTATGGCCCAATAATTAAAGATTCTAAATTTGATTCATTGGCTTCACAGATCATTTTAAAGGTCTATGTGAGAGAATCTATTTGAAAGAAAATATCCCACAGAATATGCTTTCCATTAACTGCTATAAATTTTCAATTTGATTTTTTTTTTTTTTTTTTGTCTTTTTGAGACAGGATCTTGCTGTGCAGTTCAGGCTGGCCTTGAGTTCACTTTGTAGTCAAGGCTGGTCTCGAACTTGCAACCATCCTGCTTCTTCAGCCTCCCAAGTGCTGGGATTACAGGCGTGCACCACCATGCCCAGTTAAATTTTCAAATTGAATCAAGCTATATTTAACTGTTAAGTAACTAGACTTCAGTACCTGCACCCTCTGCAGAAATACTTTTACCAAATTTTAGTGTAGAGCTGTTAAAAATAGCATTGATATAGAATAATTCTATAAAATAAAATAGCCCTGTTTTTTTAAATTACTTGTTACTTCCTTTGATTGTTTGATCAATCTTACATTCTTACATCTGGTGGACTGAGAAACTTCACTGAAGATAACCGTATGCAATGTAGCAACCACTATTAATTCCTATCATTTTTTTTTTGAGGCCATGTATCATTTTTGTTGTTTTTGTGTTGTTTTGATTCTGTTTTCATTGTTGTTGTTCTGTTAGTTTTTTATCTTTAAATAAATAAATAAATAAATATATTAGACCTGAAAGGTCTGTAGATGGTGGTGGAAGACTTAATTATTTTCAGAAACTAGTATATTTCTAGGAATATAATGAATATGTGATTATATTCATTTGTTGCTGTCTTAGTTACTTTCTCATTGCTGGGACAAAATACTGGACACCCAGGAGTTAAAGAATGAAGTGTTTATTTTAGCTCACAGTTTATAGAGGTTTCTTCCCATAGCTGGCTGGTTCCAAGGCAGGGCAACATGGCCAAAGGGCATCTCAAAGGAGAAAGAGTCCATGGTGTGGCAGATAGGAGGCAGCGACCACTCAAGGCAGGAATATATTATATACTTCCCAACATCACACCGAATTTACTACCCAACATCACACCCATGATCCAGTCACCTCCCAAAACCCCTACCTATAAGCACATGAGGCTTTGGGGAACACTAGATATAAGCCATAACAACTGGTTTTATACCTATCATCTATGTAATAATCAAGAATTAAATAATTTGAAAAAATTTTTATCTTTCACAAAACTACAGATGCTCCTTTATTTTTAATAGTATAATGTCCCAATAAACTCAAAAAACAAGCTGAATAAGTTGTAAGCTGACAATACATTTAAATACAGTACTACCAGCTCGCTACGTATCAGTAGTGTCTACCCTACACATGCCAAGAACAATGCCATTAGCAAAATCATTGTGACTGTTATTCATGATATTTCTAATTGGATGGGTTAAAATACCTGGGCAGGTTAGTGGAGCACAATATTCAGGGCACCTGTGGGTGAGTGAAATACAGGCCAGCACACACGACTCACAGATGTGGGCAGCACCAATCAATAGTCTGGTAGCCGGGCATAATAAAAAGGGAAAGAAAAAGATGTTGCCCTGGTTTTGGAAGACAGTGAACGTTCACCATTGCTTTGCACATTTGCCTCCAGTTCCTGCAGCCTTCTAATATAATTGTGCGTCGGTGCTTGACAGGGCCCCTCCAGACCTGGACACTGGATGGGGGCGGCTCCATTCATGCCTCTTGTTCTGTGGCTTCCATTTTCTAAGGCAGAGAATCCACTGAATCATTTGTTGCACAGCACACAGATAACCACTGTGGTTTCTCCCACTTCAGATAGACACTGCAAGTCTACGGGATAAATCCCTTCAAACAGATAGACAGACAGATAGATAAATAGATGATAGATAATGAGACAGAGATATAGAGATACAGAGACATAGATGTATAGATATATAGATAAACGGATATACAGATATAGATATAGATCATATAGATTTCTTTTCTATTCCTCTAGAGAACATACAGATTTTGATACCAGGAGTGGTTCTAGGGAAACAAAACTGTAAGGATGAATTTCTCTAGTTGGTATAGTAGTTCCTGGAGTGGGCGCTCTAATTGGTTGAGAGTTGATGTTGCCATTCTTTGATAATACCAAGTACTGATAATTCATGGTATGAACTCTTAACAATAATACACAATGAAGATCAATTTGATTATCCTAATGTACTACTTGTGAGATGCTAGAAATTTAGTGCCTCTATGTGTAATATTTTTGAATATTTTTGGACAGGTAATAAACATAATTATGCTGAGCAGTTGCACTGAAGATCTCCGGACAAGCCTCTAAAGGAAAAAAATAAGTTCCAGACACACATAAACAATCTGAAGGCTCCTAGGTGTGTTCTGAATAAAATCACTACAGGCTTGAAGTTTCCAAAAGGTAAAGCCAGATGCAAGCCCTCTTAATACTCCTGGCTGGACAACAGGACACATTTCATGTTCAGTCTCAAAGGGTATCTGCAGTTACAGTGAGAATACTTCTCAGAAAAGAATGGGATCCTTTAAATTGGGATGGAGATACTCAGGAGAAAGCTGAAGAGGCTGGGGACATTAACCTTCTAAACTCTGATGAGATTATTTCAGCAGAGGCACAGATTTTCCCACCATCAGTGGCACAAGCACCCCCATGCCCATGTGTTGGCCTCTCACTTACACCTGAGGAAATTGATCCAGCAGCAGCAAGCTTCCCTAATACCAATTCCAGCTTCCCAGTTACCAATCAAGACAGTGCTGGCCCTCCTCAGAGCCCACCCTCACTGCCGTCTTTTAGTCTAGGCCTTTCACCAGGCTCAAATTTCATATGTCCATCAACTGATGAATGGATAAAAAAGATGTGGTTTTTTTACACAATGGAGTACTACTCAGCCATAAAGAAGGATAAACTTGAGACTATTTATAGCTAAGTGAGCAGAACTTTGGACCAAATTCTTAAGTGAAATAAATCAGACACACATGTGTAAACATCACATTGTCTCTTCAGTGTGAGAAACTGAAAGTGTGAATAAGAAACAAAATGTATAATATATATTGTGAGATACGAAGAAACTGTTCAAAAGGAAAGGGGAACTAAGGATGGGGCAAGGGGGGAGAAAGGGAAAAGAAAAGAATTAGAAAAGAAGGATAAGATAGAAACAAAGCTTTTGGAAATAAGGAGGGGAAGAGGTGTTGAAGGAAGGAGAGGTGATTGGGAAAAAAGAGGAAACAGGATATACCATGTACAGGTACAAATTCCCTATGATGAATGTAATCAATATGTACATCTAATTTGTAACGATAAGCTTAATAAAAATGATCAAGATACAATAAGTTTCCCAAAACTCCTAGAAGTACTGTGCATAGCATGACCTCTGAAGAGGTATGCTACACTCCCAAAGAACTTAGGTTTTCTAATTCTTACAAGCGGTGGTCTGTGGAACACACACAGAAATTTATTTAAGCACATGGAATGATGATAGAAGAAACACAAATCCAGATCTGGCCAGATTTCTTCACATGGGCCCATTAAACAGAGATTTTAGGTTTAATGTCATAGCTCATGCACATAAAAAAATTGAAATGAGTTTATTTGGTTTGTTGGCTGAAATATCATTTCAAAGAGAGCCCACTATGAATGAGTTGAATATATCGATTTTCCTTGGTTGACTACAATGAGAGTATTCAAATGAGGAAAGTTAAAAGGCTGGGGTGGATTTGGCAGATGAAACCTATTCCTTCACATGGGGAAGGTCTAGAAAATGTACCCTCACTAAAGTCTTAAGAAACAGATCTGTGGGTTGAGATGTGGCTCAGTGGTAGAATTCCTGCCTTGAATGCACAAGGCCCTGGGTTCGATCCTCTGCACTACAAAAACAGAACAAAACAAAAACAGATTTGTGAGGCAGTACAGCATCCTTGAGTAAGTCTGTCATTGCTGTTTTCTGTATGCCAGATCTTCCGGTGGGGACTGCAGTCACTGATTTGGGAAAGTCAAGGCTGTGACAGCTTCAGTGTGGCAGGGGCACATTGGTAGCATCAACCAGCAAGGGTGAGGTGGGAGTACATACCACAATGAGCAGAAGAAACAAAGCCAGGGTGGGAATGGCCTGGATGGCATTGGTTAATTCACTATGGTGTCCCCAGAAGTGAAATAGACAGGAAGCCTACTACGTTTTTCCTGGATTTATATGAACAGAAAATTTCAGAGCAAATAAAAAGCTACCTCAAGTCACCACCACAAAGAGTACTGGCCCCTCAAGCAATTCCTAGACTTAGGCCAGCTTACAGACCCAATAAAAGTGAGGCTCACTCCCTTGAGAAAGAACCCCGGGACGTAGGGATTTTGTGGAAAAGGAAGTGATCAGACATTTCAGGAAATACTGGAGACTAAATGTGAATAAATGCTGATTCCAGCAGAACTGAACAGCAGGATGGCCCTCCCTTACATGTAGACACCTATGGAAGTTGATAGATCAAAGGGGTTTCACCCAGTGTGCAACTCACAGGTGTCCTATGTGTCCCCAAATCCATCTTGTGGTCATCTCCCTGGTACCAGTGTGTATAAATGGGATAAATCCACTTAGTACCTGACAGAATCCTCAAGGTGAGTCCCTAACCTGAGTTGTGAGGGCTGCTGTGATGGAAAGAGCAAACAGAAGTAATTAGAGTTGCTTCTGCCTGGGAAAATAGTAAATCAAATAAAATACCACATCTCTGGAGGGATTGCAGAGATTAGCGCCACGATGAAGGATGCATTGAACTCTATTTGTGCAGAAACTGGATGCACCTAGAGGAATGACGGTTGTTTACTCCAATTGCGGGTGCTATGCTAGACTTGGTTTCCTTGCTTCAGCAGATTAACACATCTCCTGGTGCCTGGTGAGCAGCCAGTGATTCGGCAAATGTTTTTTCCTCCATTCCTACTCATAACACTCATCAGAAGAATTTGCTTTCCCTGGCAATGCCATCATCTGCTGTCTTACCTCAAGGGTCTGCCTACCACTTTGGCAGCCCTATGCCACAATTTAATCCTCACACATCTCAGCTACTTTTCTGTCCCACAAGGTACACTGTGGCCCGCTACACTGATAAGATGCTTAATGAGCCAAGCGAGCAAGAGTCAGCAACCAATCTGGACTTTGTTGGTAAAGTGTTGGATTTCAGAGGATGGGAAATGGTAAAATTCAAGGATCCTCTCTACCTCAGTGAAATTTCTAGGACTACTGTGGTTTGGTGCATGCAGAAATACCACTTCTAAGGTGAAGGACAACTTCTATCTGGTCTACCCTAGCAGAAAAAGAGGCAAAACCCCTAGTGGTCCTATTTGGATTTTGGAGGCACACCTTCCTTTGGGTGTATTATTCTGGCCCATTTACTCTGTGACTTAGAAATCTGCTGGACTTGAGTTGGATCCAGGAAAAAAGAAAGCTCTGCAACAGGTCCAGGCTGCTTTGTAGGCTGCTTTGCCCCTTGCCATATAATCTAGTAGCCCCAGTGATGTGTGAGGTGTCAGTGGCAGATAAGGATGCTGTTCGGAGCCTTAGCAGGCCCCTACAATGGAGATACTTGAGCAAGCTTCTGCCATCATTTTAAACTTTCAACCTGCAAGTGGAAATTGAATTCCTGACAATGGGACATTAGGGTATCATGTGACTTGGGCTGTCCACCATGAACTGGGTGCTACACTACCCTCTAATTCATAAATTTAGACTTGCATAGCAATAGTCCATCATCAAATGGAAAAGGTGTAAAGTGATCGGCCTGAGTAGGTCCTAAGGATACAAATAAAGTACATGAAGAAGTAGCCCAAATATTCATGGTCCTTTCTCCTGCTATACCATGTCTCATGGTTCCTTCTCCTGCTATACTGTCTCCTAACATGTACCTGCGGACTCACAGGACGTACTCTATGATCAGGTGACAGAAGAAAAGCCTAGGGCCTGGTTACACATGGTTCTGCATATTATGTAAGCACCAACACAAAATAGACAGCTGTGGTAGTATAACTCCACGAAGTACATCCCTGAGGGAGAGTGGTAAAGGAAAATCTTCACAATGGGCAGAAATTTAAGCAATGCACCCAGTCATACATTTTCTTGAAAGAAAAAAATCATGGCTTGTTATGCAACTTATACCAAATCATAGGCTATAGTCGATGGGCTGGCTGGATAGTCAGGGGCTTTGAAGGAGCATGCCTGGACAAAGAGTGACAAAGATATGTGAGGAAGTTGTATATGGATAGACAGCTACATGGAAGCAAAGGATGTGAAGCTGTTTGTGTCCCAGGTAAATGCTCACCAAATGGTGACCTAAGCAGAAGAGAACTTTAGTAATGAAGGAGATAAGATGATCCACTCTGGATAGCAGTCCACATTCTTTAGCCATGCTGTAATGGCCAGATGAGATTATGAAGAAAGTGACATATGGCAGGGATGTAGGATATACATAGGCTTAACAACACGGATTTCTATTTGACAAGGTTGATCTGGTATGGCAGTTACAGAATGCCCACTCTTCCAGTAGCTGAGACCAAGACCGAGTTCCAACTATGGCACCATTTTCTGGGGTGATAAACCTGTGACTTACTGGTAGGTTGATTATATTGGACCACATCTGTCATGGAAAAGAGTTCACTGTCCTTACTGGCATAGATATTTACTCTAAGTATGCATCTGGCTTTCCTGTGTACAGTGCTTTTGCCAGAACTACCACGCATGGACTTACAGTAAGTCACATCCAGAACCATGATATTGCACGTAGCACTGCTTCTGACCAAGGAATGCACTTCATGGCCAAAGACAAGGCAAAGGATTCATGTAAATGGAATTCAGTGTCTTTACCGTATTCCCCACCACCAAAAATGAGCTGGATTATAGACTGGTGGAATTGTCTTTTGAAAATGCAATTATAGCACCAGCTAGGTAGCAATTCCTTGCAGGCATGGGGTAAAGTTTTTGAGAAAGCTGTATATCCTCTGAATCAGCTTTTCATCTCTGGTACTATTTCTCTCATAAACTGGACTTAAAGTCCAGGCATCAAGGGTCAGAAATGAGAATAGTCTCACTCACAACTACCTGTAGTGGTCCACTAGCAAAACTTTGTTTCCTGTTCCTGTGACCTTATGTTATACTTGCTGGCTTAGAAATCTCTGTTTGAGAAGAGAAGACTTCTACTGGGAGGTGCAATGATGATCCCACTGAATATGAAACTGAGACTTCTCCTAGGTGATTTTAGGCTCCTTGTGCCTCTGAGTCAAGAAGATGAAACAGGAGTTGCAGTATTGCTGGGGATTAGTGATACAGACTACCAACGGGCTGTGGGACTACTATTTCATAATGAAGGTAAGCAAAAGTATGTTAGGAGTACAGGAAATCTAGATGTCTCCCAGTATTACCATGCCCTATTTTTGAAGTCATTGGAAAACTACAACAACCCAACCCAGACATGATGACAGAGAAGACAGAACCTTCAGAAATGAAGGTATGGGTCACTCTGCCAGGTAAACAACTAAGATCTGTACAGATGTTTGCTGAAGACCAGTGGATCTTCCATGCAATTTTACAGATTGCTGTAGTTAATCTTGTAGAAGACAGTCACTTCCTCATTTAGGTTAATTCCTAGATATTTCATTTTTCTTGATGCTCCATGAATGGAGATTGTTGTCATAATTTCTTTCTCATTAAGTTCATTATTGGTGTACAAAAAAGCAAGATTTTTTTGGTGTTAATTTTATAACCTGCTATACTGCTGACATTAATTCTGGGATTCTTTTGGTGGAATTTTTTGGGTCTTCTAAGTAGAGGATCATGTCATCTACAATTAATGATAATTTGGCTTCTTCCTTTCCTATTTATATCCTTTTCTTTCTCTTTCCTGATTTCTCTGGCTAATATTTTGAGTACTATGCTGAACAGAGGATCATGTCATCTACAATTAATGATAATTTGGCTTCTTCCTTTCCTATTTATATCCTTTTCATTTCTCTTTCCTGATTTCTCTGGCTAATATTTTGAGTACTATGCTGAACAGAAATGGTGACTGTGGGCATCCCTGTCATGTTCCTTATTTGGAAGAAAAGCTTTCAGTTTATCCCAATTTAATATGATTTTGATCAATGGCTTGTCATAAATAGCTTTTATTAGATTTAGGAAAGAATCTACTATAGCTACTTCCTTCATATTTTTTTATCATAAGTGGTTTTGTATTTTGTCAAAAGCGTTTTTGCATCTATCAATATGATAATGTGAGTTTCCCCTTCCTTTTGTTATGTGGCATATCACATTTAGACATGCATATTTTCTTTTTTTTTGTCTTTGTAAGACAGTGTCTCGCTATGCAGTTCAGGTTGGCCTTGAGCTCACTTTGTAATCCAGGTTGGTCTCAAACTTGCAACCATCCTCCTGCCTCAGCCTCCCGAGTGCTGGGATTACAGGCTTGCACCACCACGCCCAGCTAGATGTGCATATTTTCAACCATGATTGCAACCCTGGGATGAAACCTACTTGGACATTATGTATGATCCTTCCATAACATATTACATGCTGTTTGTCAATATCTTGTTGAGGACTTCTGCATCTATGTTTCTTTTTTTTTGGTTTTTCTCCAGTACCGGGAACCGAACTCACAACCTTGCACTTGCTAGGCAGGCGCTTTTGCCACTGAGCTAAATCCCCAGCCCCTACATCTATGTTTCTTAAGGAGATTGACCTACAGTTTCCTTTTCTAGTTGGGTTTTTGTCTGTTTTAGGGATCAGAGTGATGCTGGTATCCAGAAATTAATTTGAATTCATAAATTTAGAAATAACTATTTTGAGGAGAGATTTTCTGAAATTGATAACAAAAATGGTAGTTAAAACAAATTACTGAGAATGGCCTTTAAAAATGGTAAGAGAATAAGAAAAATGCATCTAGCAGCTACCAGACAGTGCCAAGAAGAACAACACAAGGGTAACTGAGATTGGTGATCTCTATAATTTATGAATTTTGCACAATTTTTTTTATTTCTCGCATTTCTATCTGATACCTTTTCATAAAATATATACCTTTGACAAATTTATTATTTCATGTTTTGAACTGTTTTGGTTAGCTCTTCCAAAGTTTTATTTATTCCATTTCAACATTGGTCACTTTTGTAGTAAGGGTTTGCAAGGAAATAATTTAATGACAAACACATAATTGATAGGATTATTTTATAACAGTTACCCACAAGTCAAATGCAGACCCAGAGTTCTTCCTGGGAGTCTAGTGTCTGTGTGCCCATTCATCTGCCAGGCTGTCCGGTAAGCTCTCGCAATGGTTGCTCCCTGGAGAAGTGGGGTGACGATGGGGCAGATCAGCCATGCAGCCTCCATTTCCCCATTGCAGTTACCCAGGTTTAGGTTTGATATTTAATTTTTTATATTAATTTTCCATTTCAGGTTGAAATTCTTTGCTGCACTTCAAAGTCCCTGTATTTTAGCAGCTCTTCTCTGAGTATCTCTGACATGACCCCTCCTCTACTCATGGCAGTCCTCTCCTCTCTACCTCTTATCCTGAGAGCCTGCCTAATAAATCCCTTGCATAATTTTAATTTTTACACAATTTTTCTATTGATTTTGTTCCTCTGGAGACCCCTAAATATTGGAGAGTTCTAATACAAAGGCTATTTTATACTGAAGTGTCTATTATATCCTATGCAATTTATTGAGTATCTGTATCCAAAAAATACTTTTAAAATTATACAGTGTACAGTATTGCTGGTTCATCCTTATTATCCAGTGGTTGACAAGGAATTACACTGTGCTACCACTGTGCAGAATCACAAGTGTCAGACCACATATAACTAGCCCAGGAAAAGATCAAAATTCAAGGCCTATATGTCTACCAACAAATGAATGGAAAAGAAAATATGGGATTTATACAACAGTGGAAAACTATTCTGCCCTAAAAAGGATAGACTTTGTCATCTGTAGAAAAATAGATGCACCTGAAAACCATATGTGAAACAGTGAAATAATCAGACATACAATCTTAAATATCAAAGCTTTTCTTATATGAGAAGCCCGAAGTACACATAATTGAAAGAGCTACATAAAAGACATGTAATAAGAAACAAAGAGATAGGTCTTATGTAAATAAGAAGGGGACCAAGAGGCAGAGGGAGGAGGGAAAGAGGATAGGAGAAGGGATATAAAAGGAATTAAGACGTCTTATGTGCATGTAACAACTCCCCATGAAGAATGTAACCCTTATACACTGCAAACACATATTCATAAAAAGTTTTAAAAATCAAGAGAGGATTTCCACTGAATGCCCATTGCTTTTGAAAGATCATAAAGTCAAAAATCAACTGGGCATGGTTGTGCACGCCTGCATTCTCAGCTCTATGGGAGGCTGAGGCAGAAGGATCACAATTTTGAATCCACCTAAAAATGTAGCTCACCCTGGTTTTAGTCCCAGTACTGCAAAAATAAATAAATAAAATCATAAGTTGACACTTCTAAGGCAGAGACAGTCATAGTATGTTTAGGGTGTTTATTACACTTTTGACTTTTTCTGCTTCTCTAACTTATAATCTTTAATATCCATGATTACAAAAATCATTGTAAGCCATCTTTCATGTTATTTGAAAATAGAAAAGTATGCATCATAAATGGAATTCAAATACTAAACAAGAGCACTTAAAAATTTTAAGTACATACAGAAGATGCGGGAATTTTTGAAATTTCATTTGTGAAGGATGCAAAAGCATATTGCAAGTAATAACTTCCAAATAAAGTTTGTAATTATGCAAGGGTCAGAATTGTGTGTAACATCTTAACTGCATCATTAAATATTCACAGTAGCTTCAAGTATTACAATAAACTTTCGCTTAAATTTCTTTGGATTTCAGTTTATTTCCCCTTTGTTTTAGCACTCCTTAGGATTTATGCATTGCAGAATTTCAATATATATCACCAGAATAAAAGTACTTTTTACTGATTAATGTGAATAATTTAAGAGTTCATATTATCACATAGTAATTTTTCTTCAGCATATTAGATCTCATTTTGTTGATACTCAGTTTTTACTCATTAATCCACTAATTTGAGTAAAGAATGACCAAAAAATTTTTTTAAAATTAGTTCTGCTTTGTTAATCTTTCTAAAAAGTTATTTCAAAACAATGATAGCACATAAGCTGTTAAAATTAAGGATTACATTCCCAATTTTATATATAAAATTGCCATCAGTTAAATAACATTTTGTTTTCCATAAAAATCTATTTCCTAACAATTATATAAAGAATTTATTTCAAATAATTGTCACACTGTCATATTAACTTCTAAAAATTTGATTGTATATTTTTTGATAAAACAGAAAATAGAATTACAGATTTTTTTCCTGTGAATTGGATGACTTTCTGTGCTAGAATTGTAAATGTAATTACAAAATTATAATATTAATTTAAAAATCAAATAATATCTCTGGTAACATATCACTATTATAACAATTGTTTTGGTGCATTTTTGGAATATTCTTTAATATTTATAGTGAATAAGGCAACATCTGTAATAGAATACACAAATTAAAATGTTCACTCAGTACTCATGAAATGAGTCCAGTAATATCTCGTGAATGCACACAAATTGCTTTGTGAATAACGTCCATTTCTCAAAAAAATAATAGCATGAACTTTCTTCCTGTAGAGGTGCCTTGTATCTTATGGTATGAATGCAGCAAAATTTACTCAGCTATTCCAATATTGATTGATCTTTAATTCTTTTCTTTTTTAAATTTTACCACTATAAATCACACAGTACATAAATCATTAAGTATCTGTAGTCAGCCATCTGTGCCTGTCATGGATTTTGAAGAGGAGGTAGGCAAGCCAAAGATGTACTATATATATGAAGGATATATAAGAATATTATATATTATATTAATAAAATATAGGTATATATTTCTATTAATGCATTTTATAAAATATATTTACATATTAATATATACTATGTAATGTATTTATATAAGTATATTTTATAACGTATATATATTATAAATATACATTATATATAACAATATTATATACAAGAATATTTGTATATTCTGATAATCTATACAATGCATATTGGCTGAATGCTTTTTAAAATGGTTTATGAGAGCTCACACTTCCACCAGCAAAATGTGCAGCTTTCTACATTTTACCCAGGAATTTCTCTCGCTGGTTTTTAAATTATTTTTGAAAGTCTGATACAGTGATAACTGGTAAGTAAAGTGACAACCAGCAAGTTTAATAGACTTCCATATTTATATTTGCATGTATTTCCTTCAGGTATTTTAATATGCCTTGCCTTCGGCGCTCTTTCTCCTTTTGACCACCTGGTAAGATCCCCTCTGTAAACACCTTTCCTGTCAAAACCGATAGAAACATGGGAACTAACACCTCTAAATCATGACATTTTCCAGTTCATGAATCTAGTATTCAACTGCACACGGGAAGGAAATATCTTTGATATGAGAGAAAATTGCAAAAAGCGCTGCATTAAAGATAATCATCAGCAATCAAGAAAACGTCCTGTGCTTTTCTTGTTTGAAAATACTTTTATAAGAAACAAGAAAGGTATGGCAATAATAAAGAAGGTATCTTGAATATCTTGTGTCTTTCAAGATAGCTGTTCAAACACGAGACGCAGAACTTGAGAGGCCAGCCTCACGTTCAGCAGGGCTGTGAAACCCAGTGGGGTTCTGGACTCGGAAGATAAATCACAGGTTACATTTTCGTAGTCCGGCCTCTGCTGCCTGATCTGCCACCCCAAGTTCCTACAATGCGCTGGCTTCTTTCCAATGGATGTGATGCTCTACCAGTCAAAACAAGAAAAGCTGCTGGAATGACAAAGTGACTTTCCCAAGTCTATGTATTTGTTCCTTTGTAATCTTAATCTGCATAATAAAAAATTGCTATGCTACGGCCAAATCGATAGGTTTGTGGCAGTGAAAGGTGCTACTTTAATTTAAGTACTATTTTTAAGTGGAGTTTATCAAAATACATGTGGAAATAATAGATCATTGAATGGCTTAGTATATATTATTGCTTTGAATTATACATATACATAGTAAACGTATAATTATGGACAATTAGACCTCGATATGTAGAGTATCCTTCAGCACTCACGGTGGTGGTGGGAACTGGTATCAGTGGATCCTAATGATCCTGCAGCAGACACCAAAATCTGCCTGTGCCCAAGTCTCTTCTATGAAATGGTAATGTTTACATGGAACCTGTACATATCCTCATACCTACTTTAAATTATCTGTCGATTAGTTACAATAACTAACACAATGTCAATGTTACACAAATCCCAAGAGGGGAATGACAAAAAAAGTGCACATATTTGGTACAGGCACTGCTTTTTTCTAAATATTTGTGTTAAGCGGTTGGTGGAATGGTTGGAGGCAGAACCTGCACATATGGAGGACGGACTGACTGTGCATGGATGTGCACACACAGATGCTCATCTAAAACATCCACTGTGAACAAGCCCAAGAACTAGGTGAAGCAGAAAAGTAAAAGTCTAACTTCTGAGAGAGAACATATACACTAATTTCAGAGAGGTGACTAGTCTGACCAGGATTAAGGGCAAATGACTAAAAGTTTATGTCAATATTCCAGGTTTCTGATAATTCATATTGTGTTCCAGCTCAAAATGAAGCTATGATAAGCATGGAATGGGAAAATATTTCTTAAATTACAACCGAAATTATGCTTCTATTTTCTGTCTCTTTAAGAAAATCATTTCACCTGGGCATGGTGATGCACACCTGTAGCCTCAACACTCGGGAGGCTGAGGCAGGAAGATTGCTGCATGTTTGAGGCCAGCCTGTGCTACATAATGAGTTCAAGATCAGCCTGAACTGCATAGCAAGACCCTGCCTGAAGAGAGAGACACAGAGAGAGAGAGAGAGACAGAGGCAGACAGAGACAGAGACAGAGACAAGAAAATGTTTCACTGAACTGCATGACATTGAGGCTTGTTTTCATCCTCCAGGAACACAAGCTCTCATTGCTATGATTCAGCGCAGGCGCATTAGTTACGCGAGTCATTTGTGCAGACGTGTAGTTAACTTTGCTTTGCTCGCAATGAACAAAACAATTTATTTCTTATTCACCAATTTATACTTTTTTCTGTAGTCCTGAGGATATCGTTACTTATTTTGTTTAATCTGGCTCTTTATGCTTTAAAAGAAGTAACAAAGGCAAGAAAGGAGAACTACCACCCAGTCAGCGTACCATACATTTCTGAATGTGGCACTCTTTTGTTTGTTGGCTATCATCTACCCCCATGAGTTTCTACTAAATTCAGGCTCTGGAATTAGATGGCCAGGACTCAGTTCCTGAGGTCACTACTGTATTTGCTTATTACACGACAGCGGGCAAGTGATTTACTGTTTGGTTTCATGATTGGTGAATATTCCCAGGATATGCCACGTAAGAATTCAAATCGGTGTGTAGATCCTACCCAATTAGTTGCGTTATTCTTTTCAGGTGCAGTTACTGTAGTATTTCTAACTATTTTTAATGCTACAAGAACTCACCATTCTTGGTTAAACTGTGGAAACTGACTAATATCCTGGTGTAAACCTACTATCTACTCATTTTTATTGTGTTGACCTTCCCTCTCATTTATAAGTTTATTAAATGGATACACATTAATGACAATCATCTCTACTTAATATTCACAAAAACTGTTCAGGTGCCCATATCTTACTCCAGTGTGCCCCTCAGGGCAGTTGTTATGCTTTAAATACTGTTTTATCAGCCAAATATGTTAAAAGCTTTAAATATACCCAAATTTAGCTTACTATTATAGTTTTATCATTAATGGTTTTTTCTAGGCTATTATTATGCTAGTAATGGGTCATTAAGCATGGGGTGACCTCAGAGAGTTATACAGAATCTCATTATTTGATCAGATGAACACAGTGCATGCCGGTATTTCATTTTAGAGATTTTAGAATGTATAATTACTACAAGAAATCACCAGAACCAGCTAATGACACAAATAATTCCAGTCTGGACTGATAGTGAATTTGAGAAATACAAAAGACTGTAGCATGAGCTGGGCTTCTGAAAGTAATTTTCCCATTGCAAGAGTGAAGGGCAGTGTAGAATCATGATTTTCAGAGGGATATCAATTCATTAAATAATTGTATGTATGTGCAATTGTACATAAGAAATTCATTTTAGCCCTTCTATCTTATTATAACTCATCCAAAAGAATATACTCTCTATAATCAAATAACAGGAATTATATTTTAGTTTCAACTGTTATACTTAAGTTTCTCCCTTTGAAGGGAATATAAAAATAGTAAATTGAACAACAAAAATTATGTTTTTAAATGTCTGAGGCAAGCAAATGATGGAAAAGAAATTTCAATTTTAGCTACCATTGCACACACACATTTGAAGAAACTTCATATGATGCATATTTCACATATGATGTGCTATAATCACTGCCATTTACCTTTAAAGTCATTCTGGTAGTTAGCATAAATAGCTCAAAGAAAATTGATAACATCATGGGAATATAACACTCTTAAATGATATAGTACAGTGTTTAGGACTATATCATTAGTAAATTGGTATGAAAGTGATTTATCACCACAGCAATATATGTGCACCCATGCATATAACAGCACAGTTTGTATTAGCTAAATCCTGGAAACAACCCAAATGCCCATCAGCCAAGAAAGGGATACAGAAGATGTGGTTTTTCTATAGAGTGGAGTACCACTCTGCCACAAAGCAGGGTAAATCCGAAGCATTTCTAAGGAAATAGATGCAATTTGAGGTCATACTCTCAAGTGAAATAAATTGGATTCAGGTGTAAACATCACACTGTCTCCCTGGTGTGAAAAACTAAAGAGTAAATAAGTACCAAAGTGTATAATAGATACTGTGAAATGGAAAGAAATTGTTCAAAAGGAGAGCAAAAATAGGGTGGGGGGAAGGAAGGGAAAAGAGAAACGAACCAAAGAAAGGATGAAATCAAAACAAACCTTGTAAATAGGGAGGGGAAGAGGAGTCGAAGGGAGGAGCGGAGACTGGGAAAACAAGAGGAACCGGGATATGTCATGCGCAGGAACAAATTCCCTATGATGAATATGATCATTATGTATATCTAAAATGTACCCATAAACTTAATTTAAAGAGTGATTTATCAGTGGGGGTGAATGAACAATAGAATAATGAAAGAATTAATAAAACAGTAAGTTTATCCTCTTTGAACTAGAGTGGTTATCATTTGCTATTACAAATTAGCACATATATCTTGCTTACTAAACTTGATTTAGGCGAATTAAGGTAGAAAGAATTGACATATATTATTTCAAGACATTTTATGATTTCTGAGGCCCTCAGCTTATTTTTGGATGATATTCATATACAGTTTAAATAAAAATTTGGCTATCTGCTTACTGTATGCCTAAGTACCTCTCTCCCCCACACAATTGTTCACTGAGGAACTACAATTAGACACCACCTTTCCACCAAAAGCTGAAATCACTGCTGTAGTCTCAGCGGTGAGGTAAATTCAACTTCATAGAGGCAACCTGAAATCTAAATGTCGGTTTAAATTATGGAGGAGCATATATGAGGTCAAAAATGGAAAGAAAATCAGTCAAGAATTAGGAGCAAACAGAAATGAAATCTGACTCGTATAAAGTAAGGAGGAGCCGTGAGAGGCGATTTTTCATAAATAGTGCAATTTATTTTTGTGATCAAGCTAAATCAACTCTTTAAACCGATCTTCCTTGCTTAGAGAGCTGGAACATTAATTTTTGAGGCTTCACACATATTGCTTTACATCTATTTGAACAAATAAGTATGGAGAGGGGGAGCTAGGAGGTGAATCACTTTCAGGTGAATAGAAGTTTATTAATGATATGGTGCTAAACACTGTGTAGCTATTTAAGAGGCTTATATTTCCATACAATTTTAGCATAAATATTATATACAGATATTGGCATCAAACTAGGACTTAATATTAAATGAAAGGTAAAAATAAGCTCAGTGTACTTTGACAGCTGTCCAAAAGGTTAAAATTTCTGTTCTGCCGTATTTCCCAGGAATCCTTGCAGTTCATTAGCATCACATGACTGATCAGTGTGAATAAAATGGAAGGGATGTGAACAACTCTCAGCCTTGACAAAGCTATATATTGCAGGATCACATCTGCAACACACAGACTTAGTATAAAAGACAAATTATCGTTTTTATGTCAATTCTGTGAGTGACACTGAGACTTAAATCTTACTAACTAGGAAAACAATGAAAGAGATGGAGTCACTGGGGTTTCAAACATCAGCAGTGGAAAGGGGAAAAGCTTGATGCAGTGAAATAAAATTAAATCTTAAAATTTTTAAATTTCTGACTACTACTAAAAATAAAATTTGTTAGCATCATGAAGCCGTGGAAAGTGTAACACTTTCATAAAAATGGGAAGTTATACATATATTCAGAACATTTAATTTATTACACATAGGATATCACATGCTACTTCTACCTATAGTATTTAAATACCCAGGGTGACAAAATGATGGTAATTTAAATATTATCAAAATAGTCATTAAATCCAGGTGCACTGGTGCACACCTGTAATCTGAACCTTAGGAGGCTAAGGCAGGGGGATTTCTGTGAGTTCCAGGCCACCCTGGACTACAAAGTGAGTTCATGGCCAGCCTGAATTACAGAGCAAAACTCTCAAAAAAATAAAATAAAGCAAAAAATAGTAGTTAAAAAATAATAAAACATAGATAGACTAATCATGTTTCCACGTGTTTATTTTTTAAACCTCAATATTGTATGATTTTTTAAAAAAATCCTGTCTAACTCTACAAAGAAAATAATTGGAGAAAAAGACTCAGCATATAAAAAGTTGCTTGATAGGATTTTATATACAAAGATCTCTACAAAAGCATCTCATTATAGTTTTTGGGTATCACTGAGGATTATAGAATGGAGATGTGTTGGCTATTGCCACTATGATGACATTTTGAAATTGTGTGTGAACAAAAACAAAATAGATTTTATATTTTTAAAATTTTTGAATAAATTTACATAAAAACAATGTATCTATTTTAAAAATGGAAGCCAAGTGTGAAAATTTATAAAATCCACGAAAGGATATCAAATATTTTCTAAAGTACTTGGGACTACACTGAAAAACAGCTCTATGTAATATTTAACAAAAGGCATAATTTCACATATTAGTAAGAACTGTATTAGTAAGTACATTTTAAAACATTCTAAAGGACCTTAATGGACTGGTGTAAAATACCCATCTGAATCAGTGACTGTGCAATGTATAAAAAGTAAAATAATTCCAAGAGAAATACAAGTGACCTTGTCAGTGAATTATCATAAACATTCACTAGGTATTTTCCAGCTATAGGATAAAATTCTAGGTTTATATTAGATACAGCCTCTGTCTCCACTGATCACAGAATAGACATGTCTAACAAAGAATGATAAAGCATAGCATATGCTACACATCCAGAGGTAGTGCCATTAAGTTTTTTCAAGTGCAAGACACTAAATATTGCAGAACAGATTTTTTAATGAAGGGATGGAAAACAATATTCAAGACAGGGAGCACTTAATTCATATGCCAGGAAAATTCATTTGCCAAACAAATACTTTCTTCACTTAGGTATGATACATTCTGATGGAAAGGTATAGGTGTATGCAAAGTAGAGAATTAGAGTAGATATATCTCAGAAATCTGAAAGGAACTAGGAGTATCAGACAGAGTGGAAAGCTTGTGTAAATGCTCTGAGAAACAGGAGACCTTAGCATATATGAGAAACTGACGTCTATGAGCTAGAATTGAAATAGACTGGAATAATATAGCGAGTGGCATCAAATGAGACTAGGATGAAGTGAAGTCCTGAAGTTGTAGGATTCTAGAGGCCAAGACAAATCCTAGGTAAGGCTTAATTGAAGCATATGTACATGCAGTATAAGAGGTGGAAAATTATGATTATAGACATTTTGTTTAATAAAAGGCAAAATAAAATCTCTAGGATTATATTTCCTTTTCAATAATCAATCTTATGAACTGCGTCACTCAATGATTGCTCCTATTTCTTTGTACATCTCTGACTTTTATAGTTCTACACTCCTGTTCATTACTAGACAACCCCATGCAGAGGACTTCGACTCCATTATGTCTGAGATATTCAATATGTCAACTGCTGGGATTTCAAATTGGGACAAAAATCTTCAACTCAACACTTGGTTTTGCTGTTGCCTACACCTCATGCTCTTATTCTTGGTTCCATCACTTATTTGATTAGTGATTTTCTTTTTTAATGTGTTTTTGCATGAATAAAAACATTCTTATTTTACTCCCCTGTTGAAAGGTTACCTTGGTATAGATTAATTTTAATATTCCCCCAGAAATTGAAATATGTTGCCACTGTATCCTTGAATCTAGCTTTCTGATTAGAACTCTGATTCTAGCTGGCATTGTCTCTGTTCTCTTGTAGGTAAGTAGTTGCTCCTTGGGAAGCTCTTTATATTTTTCTTTCTGAAATCATATAATAATTATTTAAATGTGGACTGTGAACATGACTGGATTTATCCATCTGGACAATGGAAACTCAGTAGATACAATGGGACCCTCCTACACTATCTTTGCTTAGTCTGTATGGTCTCTCATTTCTTTTTTTCTCTTTTGTTCTTCCTACGATTTTTTTTGAACTTTCTAAAAAATAATTTACCTTTTATTTTTTAGATATTTTCCTTTTAATAATTGTTTTATTTTTACAGTGAAATATTTCTTTCTTTAAAAGTGTGTGATCTTTTAGGTTTGTAATCAGACACTAAATAAAAATAAATTCTTATTTCTATTTTCTTTAGTATTGTGAATGTTTCTTTTCATTACAGTTATTTCATTTGGGTTTTTTCTTTCATGTCATTTTCTGTTGTTTTATTACCTCAAATATTGGGTGACAGCTGGTTGACCATACACATTTAATGATGAAATAACAGGAACCACTTGGGAGCTCTGTATGGGATTATGAGAGTGGCTGACAGTAGGTGAGAAGACGTTTCCTCTGGTGACTGGGCAAAGGACCAGATGTTTTTGTTTCTGTTTTATTTTTGAAGAATTCAGAAATATAGAGACCTTCATTTGGAGGAATACTTTATTAGCTTCGCTAGATCTTCCCAGAGTATTCATTTTCCTTAGAAAGTATCCCCTCACTGCAGCATTTGACATGTATGTTTTCCTCTACTATGCTAGTTTCCTGACTGTTGAAATTGTTATCATAACAAAATGACTACTTGTTGGAAAAAAATAGCCTTTTCTGAAAATGTTCATCCTTTTTCACCATCTCATTTCTGTTTGTTGTGTCCTTTAAACCCAGAATTCCTACCTCACACAGCTAGCTATAGTTCTGCGTGATAGGTGCTTTCTTTCCCTAGCTCCAGGTCTCTGTGCATGTGTGAGTCGCTGCCAATGTTCCTCAGTGGTTGTTTACTTACTGCTCCTACATTATCTGTCTTCAAGAGACATGTTGACACCTATAGCCTTCACAGTGTGCTCCACCAGTTTAGTGCACTCATGAGATTGTATCCTTAAAAATGTATTCTCCTGCTAGGACAATGTTAATTTATGAGACTGAGAAATTTTTAAGACTTTGGTCGAACAAAAGCCCCCAGAATCCCAAATTTCTTGCAAGACTAAGGGACTGGGTAATGGTAACATTTAAAAATATAACAAAACAAAAAGAAAATTTTAGATGGATGTGGTGAATATTAGTGAAGGATTGAGTTTGTCTTTCTATCCTGACTAATGCACGGAAAGACATGCTTAGATAAATCAAATAAGGAGATAACTAGTTAAATTACTTTTTAAAATAAGTCTTTTGATGAAAGAAATGAAAATTACCATGAAAATGAAGGCAATATTTTTCATTTCTTCCAGTTTAGATTGTATAACTTAATGGAGAAGGTTAATTAACACATACAAAAAAGATCATAAATAATTGCAAAAGCATATTTTCTGATAAACAAAGAACTCACAAGTGGATCTCAGATGTGACTATTTCAATCAGTCAAACAATGTCTCTTCATCCTCAGGGGCTTGGCAAGGATCCACACTGCTGCTTAAGTACCTGAGGTGCATGTGAGTGATTCTGAGAACAGAAGATTTGAGAACATTGCAATTCATGTGGACTGAAACAGGTTGTTGGTCCTTAGTTAGAACAGCTGGAATTTACTCTGTTGAAATGTAAGCCAGACGTTTTATGCTGGCAGAATCCGTTCTGCTTCATTTGTGAAAGTGCTTACTTTTTTTTGGTTTGCTTTAAAGACAAGCAAGCCTGCAACACCTGGTAGCTGTCATGTCAAACTCAGTTACTGAAAGTGATGGTATTGTCCATACTGGGGATCAGTTGTGTGGAGTCATGAGGATTCTTTGCTTCTAATTGTCTGCAACTGATGAATGCCTCTTCCATAGTTTCTCTGAGTGCTCCCAGTACATTGCACACAGTGTAATGCTAGTTATAGGGGGAAAACTACCCTAGAAGGATATAGAACACGATTATACCACATACTTTACCATTTGTAAGATTGTTGAACTGCCACTGATCAAAACAAACTATGTATGAAGAACAATACAAAGAAGCAAGCAAGTCTTTAAATAAAATTCAAATGATAAGCACAAAAACCTCCTCAAGGTAGAAATGACAGCCTTGGCCCCATGGCAAGGACTGATTTTTTTTCCATTTTTATTCAAAATGATTGACAAATTAAACCATACATATTTAAGGTCTGCCTCATCATGTGTGAGATACATACAGTGAAATCATTACAACAATCTAGCTAATTTACATATCTATCACCTCTCACGCAGCAATTCTTAATTTCCTCTGTCAGAGACATTTTCTAATGGCGTGAATCAAAAATACTCTGACAAAAGAAAAATGTGCTTGGCATCCAAGACACACATTAACACAGGTAAAAAGACACTGCTGGAGATAAGTACTTGATATGGCATACATTAATGTCCTTTAATATTAATATGGCAATTTTCAATGTTTTCATTCATGCACGTTTGCAATGTGTAATGTTTGCATTCCTCTCCCCGAGTAGGTAGATTCCTCAACACAGCCTGATTCTTTCATCCTTCTTCCTCCCTGCCTTCCCCTTCCTCCCTCGTCTCTAAATCCTCTTCCTCCATCTTCACTTCTTTTTTACTTCACGTTTGTGATACACACTCATTACACTCATTGTGGGTGGTAGGCTCCATGCACATGACACATCTTAATTCTGTTTATGTTCCCTTCCTCCTCCAACTCTCAGTCCCCTCCCATTTGGAAAAGATCTATTTTTCTTTCCTTGGATCTATCTTTTATGTTACTCTTTGTCTATACTTTGGATTTCTCCGATCATATGGTATTTAAGCTTGTGTGTCTGATTTATTTTGCCTAATATTATGTTTTCAAAAAGCATTCGCTTTTCCTACAAATGACTCAAATGTATCCTTCTTTATAACAAGCAGTATTTCCTTATGTATGGATACCATAGTTTCTTTGTCTATTGATGGACATGTAAGATGCTTCTAAGATTCAGCTATTATGAATTGTGCAGAACATTGATATACCTGTATCCCTGTAATGTGATGTTTCTAACACTTTGGGGAAGATATCTGGAAGCAGAATAGCTGGAACGAGTGGAATTTCTATTTGTACTTTTATGAGAAATCTCCATACTGATTTCTAAAATTGTTTTAATACTTTACATTCCCACCAACAATGCAGGAGTGCTCATTTTGAAAATAATACCTTGGCAATGCCACACATACAGTTCAATCATCTGCTGTCTCACTTAAAGGAATGTAATGGATACCTTTACACTAAAACTCATGTCAGCATCATGATCCCTTAATGATATCATCAATAACCACTTCCCCCATTGTCCTTATTGACCTCAATTTCCCTTCCCCCATATTCCTGTCCTCTTGTCTAACAATAATTTCCTTTTTATTTTCACATCAACTTTTCTAGATTCACATATTAATAAAAACGTGATACTTAGCTGAGTCTGGGTGATTTTGCTCACTGTGATTAATCTCAGATGACAGAATTCAGTTCTTTTTTATGACTGAATAATACTCTTTTGTGCAA
Organism: Chinchilla lanigera; assembly: GCF_000276665.1. Lineage (NCBI taxonomy): Eukaryota > Metazoa > Chordata > Mammalia > Rodentia > Chinchillidae > Chinchilla > Chinchilla lanigera. Next base: position 2,020,746 of record NW_004955405.1, on the reverse strand, counting down.
AGGTACCACACTTTCTTTATCTGCTCGCCTGTTGGAGGACACCTAAGCTGTTTCCATATTGGCCACTGAAATGTGCCACAAAAAAACATGGGGTGCAGGTTTGCACCCTCTATACTAGAGTATATTAATTCTTTGGGGTATATACCAAAGAGTGGTGTAGCTGGGTAACATGCTAGTTCTATTTTCAAAGGTTTTTAAAGAAAATTCCATACTGATTTCCATATTTGCTGTACTAATTCATATTCCTATCACAATGAAGAAAGGTTTTAATCTTATAAATGTCCACTTTTCCCAGCCCTATTCATTAAAGAGGGTGTCTTTTCTCCAGTGCATGTTTTTGAGCCCTTTCTTGAGAATCAGATGGCTGTAGTTGTGTTGATTTTCTTTCCGTATCCTCTTTTTTCCATCAATTGATTTGACTGTTTTTGTATCAAACTAGGCTTTTGTGTTACTATGGCTTTGCAGTATACCTTAGTTTGAAATCAGGCATTGTGAGACCTCAAGCATTGCTCTTTTTTGCACAAGATTGCTTTGGGTATTTCATGTCTTTTTCATTTCCATATGAATTTTAGAAGTGTTTTTCTAGTGCTTTGAAGACTGTCTTTGGAATTTTGATGGATACTGCATTGAATCTGTAGGTTGCTTTTGGTAATGTGGCAGTTTTTACAATAGTACTTCTGCTAGCCCATAAATATGGGAGATATTTCCACTTTACAGTATCTTATTCAATTTCTTCCATCAGTGTTCTGTAATTTTCATTGCGGAAGCCTTCACCTCCCATCTATGCTAATTTCTAGACATTGTATTCATTTATATTTATGAAGTTATTATAAATGGAATGATTTTGCTACATTTTTTGGTAGTTCTTTATTTGTGTATAGAAAAACTATAGGTTTTTCTTTGTTGATTTGTATCCTGTCACAAGGATTGACTATATCATGTAAAAAAAAAAAATTCTGTAACAATCCTCACAGCTTTCCAGATACTTTCCCCATAGTCCATTTAATACTCTGCTGCCACATTAAATTCCCAACAAAGAATGGTTCCTCACCTCTTCACACACCTGCAGGAGCTCTCTGCTAAAAAGTGCAAAACCACTAGTGAAAGCTCTTAGGAATCTGGCTCCACCTCTAGTTCCCAATGTTATATCCTTGGAACTCTTTTCTTCCTCCCAGCCTGATAAACTGGTTTTTCTGAAACACGTTTTTGCCTGTCATTTGAAAACTCTGCCTTTTTCTATCAATTTCTTTGCCTAACACCATTTCTCTGACTCCAAAAACTTCTACCAATAGCCTCAATCCCAGCTATATTGCACATCTTTTGTGCTTATATTTTAAACATTATTATTCTCCTTGCTCCTTAGGATGCGTTTATGTCTCTGGAGCCCTAACTCTCCTAAGATTTGTAGTATTACCTAGCATTACATCCTTTCCAAAACACATATTCAGTATCAAGAGTGTGATGAAGGATCTTAGGCCTTTCTGTAAGTTAAATCACTGGCTCTGTCTGACTTTTTTATTAATCAGTGTTTGACTGTTACTAGGTTGTCTGTGGTTCAATAGTCATGACCTCTAAAATGTCTAACTTGCTTTTCTTATTTATTTTAAATTTTCTTTTTATTAGAGATCTAGAATAAATGAACAAACAAAATATATAAAACATCAGAAGTATTAAAACACTATTTTAAAAAAATATATCAGTGATGCTTAAGATATCTAACACACAGCATTTACTTCTATCACTGACATAGATGTTTTGACACGTGACCATGAAAAAGTACTATTTAACTTAAATGCCTTGAGTTTCTCACTGTAGATTTATATTCCCATCAATTCCCTTATTTTCAATAGATTCAAACTATGTAAAAGAATCAAACATAAAAGTTGAAGTAATTAAGTATTAGAACAAAACACAAGTTGTTTTAAATGTTGGAATAATGTGAGCCTATCTATGTATGACAACAAATATAGATAACCAACTAAATTAATTTTGTAACTATTATCCAAATTTTAAAATATGTATATGCATCAGCATGTAATTCTACTTTTAATAACTTTCTATAGACACAATTGATCAAATATATACTGTGTATACACACACATTCAATACATATTTGTCTATTACATACATGCACAATTATAAAATTGCATATTTAACAATTTGCTTTATATATAACCTGGATGATTGCATGTATATTATCTGTATAATCTATACAAATACATTATGGATATGTGTGTATGTACATATTTTTGTAGCACTTTAAACATGGCAAAAAATAGGAGCCACCTGTTTCTAAGAATAAGAGAACAAATATAACCTTATTCATTTTAGACAATTTATTATTATTATGGCTACTAGAAAGAACACTAGCTTAATGTGCTGATATAGGAGATATGTCCAGAATATCTAATAAAATACTCATATGCTAGTATAGCCTTACATAGAACAGTATCCCATGTTGGACTTAATATATATCACAATGATTCTTCCGTGGAATTGCAAATTATACTTTTCAAAGCTGAAATTATTCCTAAAATTAGCCTCTTTAGAGCTCAAGGATCACCTAAGATCTCTTGCAGGCTGCCTTTTGATTGGCCTTAGTGTTAATCTCACTATACTCTCTTCCCCACCACTGAAATGTTTCAGTTCCTTCTTGTTCTTCATCTCCTTAATAAAATCTTTTTCCTATGTCATCTACATTTTTGGTTCCATTTCTATTTTGTTTTGAGAAAGTGTCTTGCTATATTCCAGGCTGGCCCTGACCTCATGATCCCACTGCCTCTGCCTCCCCGGTGCTGGGATTGCAGGGGTGTGCCACTGTCTTGGCTACTTTTCTCTCGTTGCTGGGACAAAATATCTGATACCCAAAATTAAGGAAGGAAAGGTTTATTTCACTTACAGTTTGTGGAGGTTTTAGTCCATACTTGGCAAGTTACAAGGCAGAGTGGCACATGGCAGAGGGCTACAGCTCATGGCAGCAGAACATAGCAAAAGTAACAAGCACTAAAAGGGAGGAATGGCCTCAAGCAGCCTCTTCCTCTCCCTTACATATGCAAACTATCCACTCCAGGGCGGTTGTAGCTCTCACATCCATAATCAATCAAACTCTAAAAGCCTGCCCCATGTCCACATGAGGCTTTGGGGGCACACCCAGACACAAACCATAACAGCTGCCAACCCTGGCTGCTATCTACTTCACACTATAATGAAAGCAAAAGACATAAGATTGAATCTGCACAGTACATTTGGAATAAAAGGGGGGAAAACACAATGATGAATTTATCTGACTTTATCTGGGCAAATCTAACAATGGAAAAGAAATATGTAGGTATAAAGTATTCAGGAACCATGGTCATTTTATTCAATTATAATTCATTATTATTTACATTATTTTGTTCTTTTCTCATCCCAATTAATGAAAATAATAAGTTTAATCAAGTATTTTCAACAAAGCGATATTTTAAGAATCTTATTCCATTCATGTGATTTTTTTTGACCTATACTTTTAAAATCCTAATATTGTGTATTTGCAGTGCTGGTAAAGGAACATTAACAGCTATTGTGAACTTCTCACTTAAAGCACGGCATTCCTCAACTATATATTTCTTCAAGTACTTCAGGAAACACTGTGTCATTTTTCATTTATAGAGGATTCAAATGAGCCATGTTTCATTATTGACTACCTCTTTGCTATAAAATAAAATGTAAATTTATTGCACAAGCAATAAACTTCAGACAGTTAAGAAGGACAGTCTGTGCGGCTCGTGCACACCAGGGGAATGGATTCCCTTGTTCTGTCACTGCCAAGAAGTGGCGCCTGGGCCCTGGCTGCTGTAGGGTCCCCTGCAGACAGAATGCTTTCCAATGGACTTCATTTCTGTGATATGATCATTAGGGACCCAAAGAACGGGATATTTCCAGTTGTTTTTCTAATTACAAAGATAGTATATATATGTTATAAATATGATATATACACTGATAGTTTAAGAAAATTTTTTTTGCATATTTCTATTATGTAGAAATATGTCCGTTGGGGTCGAGGATATAGCTCAATGACATGGCAGCTGCCTGGCAAGCACAAGGTCCTGAGTTTGATTCCCAGTTAGAAGAGAAGAAAAGAAAAGAAATATGTCTGTGGTATATGTATACATATATTATAAACATGAATTTATCATAAGAATATTATTCCAAATTTTCCATTTTTCCTACTAACCATAGAGTAATTAATTTTTTTCTTTTTCTTTTTTCCCTTTTTATTTTAAAGAGAATAAAAAATTAGAAGACATTAGAAACTATACAGAATTTCAAAAAACAAGATGGTAGGAATTCAACAATGGTTATCATATTGCATATTGCTTTCTTCAAAGTAGTTCTTCAGGTAACCAGATAGAAGCATGTAAAATTGATCAAAAAATTAAGCATTAACTCTTCTATACACAGAAGATAGCTAAGACAATTTTACTACTAATTTCTATTGGTTTATTGAAAGGAACAGTTAATGCATAGAGTAATTATTGATTAAAACAAAAAATGTTAACATTTATCAAATATTATTTTTATAAACAAAGGAATATATTAACAGGATTTACAAATTCAAACATTTTTAAAATATGCAAAAAATATCTCTCTACAGAGCTGTCTTTCTTTTCGTTGTTACAAGAAGTTAGTACAGAATAACAGAAGTGTAAAATAGTTTGAGAAAACAGGTAAATTGAGAAGTAGAAAAAGAAAGAAGTGAGACAGTGACATTTGATAAGAGACTGGTATTACAACAAAGGTGAGAATGGAACACAACTAAAAATGCATACAATTCATCAACAAATATTTCTTTTCTCTAATCCTGTGGTAGGACTGAGCAGAACAGCATCAGTCTGCATGGGAGTGCATGTGTGCACGTGTGTCTATGTTGGTGCATGCACACAGGTGTGCTCGTAGTGGGTGAAGATCAATCCCGAAAGATGTTGCACCCCCACAACTGCATGGCTCTTTTGGAATGTCAGCCAAAAGTTCATTCACCTTCCTTTCCTTTAGAGTTTGGTGTTCTTCTAACCCACCGTTTTTATTTCTATTGCATTTTTTTAATCCTTTAAAAGAAAAATGTTTCTATTCTCAAATATTTCTCGGTTTATGTTTTATATTATGTTCTAACTTTGGGATTTTAGTGTTCATGATTTTGGAAATAAATTGAGGAAACTATACTGGCTAGGTAGAATGATAAAAAAAAACTTAGGTCCATGTTTTTGTCTTGAACAAATGAATGGATGGTTCTTTAAGTTATGGAGATAAAAATAAAGATATTCTAATTTGAAGAGGTAGCAGACTTATCTCTATAGATAAGGGGTGAAATATCAAGAAAGCAGGTATCCTCTGGTACCTGTGGCTTAAAAGAAAAAGTATTAATTTTGGAACAATCAGCATTCTATATTATTTAAGCAAGAATTGTGCATAATACTCTTTCATGTCAAATAAGGTTATTAAATACAGTATTTGTCAACAAAGAAATTTTGATATTATAACCAGGTTGATATTTAAGTTTTGTAAAATTATAAACTTTTAGCAGGTCTAGTCCACATTCACTAAATATCATTAGTGTCCATCCAATTACTGCCAACCAAATAGCTGATTCACATACATACAGTTTTTTTCAGATGTCCATTAGAACGAGTACTCTCCATTCTTAAATCCTTTGGGTGAAACAAGTCCAAATGATTCTGCATCACAAGCCTTGAAAACTTAGGATAATCATGTATGTTATGGATTACTAAGACAATTATACGTAGCTTGCATTTTCAGAATGTATCTATCATAGAACAGCTATTTTGCGTCATTCTACGTAACTGAAATCAACAGATCTGTATGACTGATAACACACAGCTTCCATTCAGAAACTGGGCTCTTCAGAATACCCAAGTTACTACTTTGGGTTTTGTTTTGATTTAATGTGAAGTTTTGGAAGCTTTTTTAAAAAGATAAAAGCAACTCATTGTGCTGTAAAAATTTTAATAGAAATATGAAATAAAAGAGGAAAATATCCAATAGTGTTCTACATTTCAAGGTTCTACACCACAGAAATAAGAGTTAAGAGTGAGATGTGAACTTTTTTAGATAATTACAGCAGAATTCCTTCTTTACCTAGATTGAGGTGAACCCTCCCATTTGATTTTGAGAGATGCATGGGCTATAATTCAGGCTTCTGTCAGCCCTGCTTGATCGACCATTCGATCAAATGGCCTTAGATCAGAAAGAGCCACTTGCCATCACATTGACCATTAGATAGAAGTCATCAAAAGCTTAGGACAACACAATTTATAGTGGATTTTCTCAAAAACACAGTCTTCCTTCCCTTGGATATTTTAAAGCGTACCTTTTGATTATCCACCCTGAAAAAGTCACATATTTCAACGATAATGAGCCCTTATGGAATAGCTTGCAGAGCTGTGGGACGGCACAGTGCCCTCCCCCTTGATCGAGGGAAATATCCAATTGCATTATGCAATAATTTCAAGAATGTCATTGTTCACCACATTGAATGCATCACCTTCTAAAAGAAGTCAAATGATGGATGTGTTCTCTGCACTCAGTTCCAGAAATAGTTCTGCTTCTCTTAAATAATCCATCCTTTTCCTCCTTCTGTGTGACTCTCATAATATTGGGCAGAGAAGTCTTAGGCCTAAAGTAAATTCGGTTTCTCTTTTTATGCTTTAGAATGTCTAGAACTAATCTTGTGGCCTGATTCCTGCAAATGATGAGGGTCATCTGGCATTCATGCAATAGAAAAACTGGAATCCTTTTTCAAACTCACTTCCAATTCTTGATTTTTATCTCTTAGCTGGAAGTCTCTCTTCTGTCATCTTACATTTCATTTAATATACTGTGTATTCCTTTATTTCTCATTAATGTCTATATTTTACAAAACACTTGAAAATCTTTCCTCAAAAGAAATACATACATATGTATGCCTCACATACATATGTACATGTATGTACATATGATTTGCCCTGGCTTTGTAACATGAACAAACATGTCAAGTTCTTTTATCTTTTCTCCTGCTCACTATGCACTCAGAAAAATTAAACGTTTTCAATTTCATACATAGATGTCTGGGAACCTTTTAGTTTCATAAAATACAATTTTTTATTTGTTAATACATAAAAGATACTGCAAATAATGTTAAGGAACTATAACTAACATTTGTGGCCTGCTCTTCAATTTGCTAATTTCATCATCCTTTATGTACTGAAATTTGCTATAATGACTTGGGACAAGCTAGATAGTTATCATTGTACAGATGGAATGACAGAAATAAAAACAGCTCTAAATCAAGTAGCAGGTAAAAACTCACAGAGCTATTCATCTCATCCACGTGCAGGGCTCATACAAACATTTCTCTATATTTCCCTGAGATTAGCAGTAAAAAGCTTCAAATCAAGGTTATACAAATTTTAGCTATTTTTGACTAAAATCTCAAGTAGAATAAAGTGGTTTAAAAGTAAAACGTTTTTCTCTTTGTGTTCAAGCTTCATGTTGTAAGACTCAAGCAAGGATTCACAGAAAGGCTAGTGTTTAATGAGACAGACTAGCATGTCACATATTTTAGCCAGATGGATCAAGTTAGAAAAGAATAGTTTCAGCAAAGTAAATTTCATGAGCAAGAAACAGCGAATGAGATAAATGTGTGGCATTTTGGGTGAAAAACAACTTAGTTTGGCTGATAACGGGATCAAACATTGAAAAGTCATAAGACTTCAGACTAGGAAGACAATTGGGATCCTCCTATCATCCTGAATGTCAGACATCATCTTACTGCTAGCACTGGGCAATGAATTCTGCCTCTGCTCTGGCTTCGGAACTCTGGAGAGACTACAAGGAGAGATAGTGAAAGGATTGAAATAATAAAGATAATCCCTTGTTTGTGACAGAATTGTAGGACAGTGCTGGTATTTATCACACTGAATTACCTTGAAGTATTTAAAACCATTCTAAAGGGTGCTTCCTCTTTGACGGTGGGACAACTAAGCTCTTATTGCCTTCTTGGTATTTATACAGCAGCCTCAGGGCCTGAGAAGTCAACGCAGGAAGAAAGAGCAAATCATCCCTGTGTGGCTCAAATTGGACAATCATTTATCTCCTTATAGTCAGAGCAAATAACAGGCTTATCGGCAGCATTTTTCAGTTGTGAGAACTTCTTCTGGAGGTGCTGTTGTAGCAGGAGTACTTGAACTTTTGCCCAACTGATAAAGATGCCCTAAAAACACTGCAGAGTCCCTAGAAGGGAGGTAATTAGCTTGCTCATGTCTTCTGCAGTCTGCTGGGTGCTCAGCCTGGTGCTCTCCAAATACAAAGGCACAAAATAAAATGACAGGGGACACTAGCTTGAGTATCTGTCTGAGGGCAAGGCTTCATATGAACAGGGGCGAAGGAGAAGCAGGTCTCTCCCTCACAGCCCTCCTTTGTCTGTGAGACGACCGATGCAGTGTGTACCTCTGTGAAGTCCCTGAACACGGTAACACTGGCTGCCTTCCCAAATATCTCCAGAGTCATCAACCTTCAGGCATGACTGGCACCCAGGAACTAGGTAAAAAAGCAAATTCTAAGACACTCAAGACATAATCCAATCAGGCACTTTGGGGATGGGACCAGGTGCTGTGTTTTAAAATACTTTTCAGGGAATTCTGCTGCATGCTACACTTTGCCCACTATAGCCCTTAGAAACAGCTAACACATTCTAGAGTCCTAGAAACTCAAAATCTTCAATATCTCCGTTTTCTGCAATAATATCCAGTCATTACTTAAAATACCTTAAAGTCAATACTAATCTAACTTTCCAGTCCATATTTCTTTCTTATCTATCAGAATCCTTTTTATTAATGAAGTCTGACATAAATGCCATTTGCTCTCAAAACCTTTCCTGCTTTAACAGCTCAAGGTGAGTATTTCCCTTTTCTGAAGTTTTGCATGTTTGTGCTGCCTTATAAAACCTCAGTACGGTCGCGTTCTTCTTGCCTTGCGCTCATAGTCCTCCCAGAGTTTTCTTTGGTTCTACTGGACAATTACTGAGAGTACAAACATTTCCTCAACTGCACTTTATTTCTTCATCCACAAATTATAACATGTAGATGGGTCAGATGTTATTCCAGTATTGTCTGACACATCAAACTTACTGACAATACAAGAAAGTGTGCATTAAAATATTCATGCTCTGGATGAAGTGCTTTGGAAAAATCTGTTATATGTAAAAATATAAATAAAACTAAGAAATTAATGAAAATATACTAAACAATATAAAGAATTATGCAAAGGTAGCACGTTTTGAATTCTTCCTTTTGTAGATGAGTGTTTTTTAATGAACTGTTCTAGAATACAATGTGTAAGTGGAGAAGTGTGCAGTCAGAATTGATTGAGGTGACAAAATAACTTAGGCTCTAAAAATTTATGATTCAGAAATAATCAGCATTACTTAGAATGCAACACTTATCAAGATTAAATAATATTAGGAAAAAAATTGTGTGACGCAAGAATGAATGTGATAAAAGAAATTTTCATAGGATAGACTTTATATTTTAATGATTCATTTCACTTACTTGATATCATACATTACCAAAATATATCTATGCTGTAATGTAATCATTTAAAATGCTATGAACAACCTGTGGTATTTTAAATTCCTACATAATTTATATGACTCAAAGGAAGATTTAATTTTCAGAAAACCAAGCAATCTTCAAAAAAGTAGTGCTGACACCTAAAACAGAGACATGATCAAAAACACTCCCCTAGGTCTAAATTTTTAAACACTTCACAGAAAAATATAGTCAAACCTTACAAGATGAAATTTAAGACAGATTTTGTATAAGAAGTTTGATATTTATTAGCTATTACTTCTAAGATCTGGGGAGCTTTTATAGAATAAGTATTTACAAATTCTTATATAAATCAGTTACCAGAGAAAATAAACACACTGAAAGTAAAATCCTCTTATTACCCAAATATTTATTGCCCAACTCATGTCTTTTGTGGTTCTATTGTAGACCCAGTACACAGGCTATTGCTTAGGGTGAAATATTCATCACGTACAACAAATTGGGTGCTCCAGGGCACTGTACCAGAGAAAGAATATCTTCAACTTAATATCCATGGTACAGCTTGAGGTTGTACACTGTAATGTGAAAACTTAATTACACATTTTATGACAAAATCAAACTCATCCAGGCAATGACATCTGTCATAGCCTGATTTTGTGTCCTGTCCATATGTGAAGGTTGCAATAGTGAGTCACAGGGAGAGACAGCTGCAGCTTCATTTTCTCAAAAGAAATATATTTTCCCAGTAGCAGTACAGTCTCACTTCTGATTCTTCTTATAAGCCAAGGCTGATGTTTATGAGATGGCTGGCTAGTCAACAGCCCAAAACTAACTGAATGTTCTGAGCCCAGCCCTCGCGGCCATGAACATGGTAGGCAACTTCTGTAAACAACTGTGGTAACCACACACAGTAAACGCCACACCAGGTCTGATGGAACAGTGCTTGCCAGAACGTAGACTCGGAGCAGAACGATGTCTTTCACACTGTTTTGCATTTACAGATGAAGACAATGAGCACAAGAAAGCTTAATTAACTTCTCACAGACTTCCTTTTTCCTTGAGCAACTGGAATTCAAGCTTTTTATGCAAATGATCTATTCTTAAAAACAACCAATAATAGCCTAAAGGGAATCGATTTGAGACCTCTGCAGACTCTTCCTACTTTGGTTTTCATTTGCCCTTTCCCTTCTTCAATTCAGAAGGCCACTTTCTTTCCAAAAACATAAAGGACCAGCAGCCCTTTCTCTTGAGTTCCGACTCCAAGTTCTCTCAGCAGCTGGTTGCATGCCTCTCCCCCGGCTGCCTGAGAGAAGCTATGCTGTTCGACTGCACTTGTGACTTAAATCTAAATTGCACTGCAGAGAGGAACACAGCAGTCCCTCCATCGCAATCCCACATCAAGTGCTCAGTAGCCGTCTGTTGTTTTAGGCTCTAGTAGGAGATTGAGGATGAGGAGCATTTCCATTGCTGTTCAGTTGGAATGTGTTATTATCTCAATTAATTTTGTAATGTCTTTGGTTGCTTTAGTATCCTGATGATGTCATTTCCTGGCTTTTGTTTTATTCATTAACTGTAACTCCTAGTTCTTCAATTTTCTATGTTCTCCAGTGAGATGCTTAGCACACTTAATAGCTTATATTTAATATTAACAGTGATTGCACAATAATAATTATTGTGCACTTATGATGTGTAATTACTATTTTTTTAATTTATGAAGATAATACAGAAGTCTCACACACAGAGATATAGTCAATCTTACAAAGGCAACAAACAAATAAACATAAAACAACCACATAGTGTTATAAATATTTGCACACTGTTAGTGTGAATTCAAATATCGTTCTTCTGTGAAATAAAACAAAAATGGAATTTTATGCATTAATAAAGCTTTCTATGTACCAAGCATTATTCTATGTACTCTGAATTGATTAATCAACAGAATCATCAGAACAACTCATTGAAGTCAGTACAATTGTCATTTTTACTTCATAAAGTAGGAAACTGAGGTAAAGAGATCACATTACCTAAGGTTATGGAATTTGTAACAAGTCAGTTAATATTTTCTAAATCTGCCTGTACTAGTTATTATTTCTGTCACTTCAGATAGATTACAAATTCCCTTTAAAACCAAAGAATGATTTTTGAAATGAAAAGAACTTTTTGTGATTTCTATAAATTCTCAGAACACACTACTAGCCTATAGTAAAACTCATCATATAGTTCTATCCCTTTCATTGCTTCTCAAAGTATCTGGATAATTTATCTCTGATACCTAGTATTTAACACATGGTTACTTATTCTTAAATAATTTAGCTTTCTTGTGACATAATTTTTCCTTTGGTATATGATTTCATTAGCAAGCATCTTTACTACCTTCGTGTGTTTTTATGTTACAACCCTATATGAAAAATAACTGCTGAGAAATAAATAAAAATATAACTGCTGAGAAGGATCAACAAAATTCCTACATTAACATTTACTTCTGAAGAGTTTAAGTATGAATTTAATTAGAAAAAATGAGAAGCTATGATACCTGTTTCACTGTCATTTCATTTGCTTTGTGCTATAAAGAGGATTACACTGTTCTTCATTTCCTATTTGGAAGATATTTCAGTGTATGTAAATAAGATTTTATTCTAGTTCATACACTAAAATTAATCATGGATTACCATATGACTTTTTAATGGAGCTCTTAGTACTGAATGACTCCATCTTCTTCTGGGTCTACATTTTTGGTTTCTTAGAGCTTATAATTGTGTAGAACATGGCATCAATATGAAATAAACTTCAAAGTGGTGTTCTGCTCCACGTGACGTGGCAGCAGAAGCCTTCCGTGCAGTGACAGCTGCATCTACAGCCATCTAATTTTTTTCAGATCCATGGGAAACCATGCTCGTTACATTTACCAAGTTTAGAGCTTCAAGCATTCATAGTTTTTTCTGGAAACATGAACAATCAAAGAACTGGTAATGAGCACTAAAAACCTCAAGAAGATGGAGTGATGCATTGTGTGGCTCCGTAAGACTGTATTGCTGATAGGCATGTGTCATAATTTCATTTGTTCAGATCGTTATTTGCTGACACTCTTAAGAAGTTCTACACATCAGTGTGGATAATAAAACTACTCTAGTTTTTGTTAGCAAATAGTGAGTATTTTAGCAACAGTAGAACTATTTTACACCATTAGTGAATTGAACTACTCCAGTAATACTTTGTCCTTTAACTTGACCATATTCAAGGCAATATTTGTGTGTATCACATACAGTTCCATTTCAGCAGCTCCTTATTCTAGCCATCCTAAGGTTCATATGTATGTGTAGCAATCAGATGCTTCCTGACTTGTATGCTTGCACCCAAATAAATCTATCATCATTCAAAATATGATAGGGAAGAAACCATATTTAACCCACCAAACCTACCACACATCATAGTTTAGCTTAGCTGACCTTAATATGATCAGAAAACTTGCAACAGCCCAAAGCTCAGTGAAACCATCAAACATAAAGCCTTTCTTAGAACACTGTTGAATATATCACGCAATGTATTGAAGACTGTACTGGAAACAGAAAAGATATTAGCTGTATGGGTTTGCTTTGGCACATTATAAAGATGAAAACCTGCAAGTTGTACCATCCGAAGTTGGGGACTGTCTGGATTTTATTTCTGATTAGTAGAGGAGGAAAGCATGTCATACTAATAAACATGTAAAATATTTATTTATTTTAAAAATATGAGATTATCATTGTAGGTATGCATCATATAGATAGATAGATAGATACTCAAACATGTAAAAATATATCCATAAGTAAATTTTATATACACAAACATACATGTACATGTATAATAAAGGTTATAGATTAGGAACAAACACAATAAAATAGAACAATTATACTGTAGTAAAAACCATGTGAATGTGGTCTCCCTCTCTTTGTAAAAACAGCTCCTGTGCTATGCCCAGTCTTCTTGTGATAACACGAGATCCCAGCTCTGCATCCATCGGAGCTGTTAGGATCGCTACTCGGACACTTTACAGCCATTACTAGGCAAGAAAGGTTCTAGGAATACAGGCAAAGTGACAACGTGAGAGTCAGCCTGACAACTGAGATGTCTACTGAGAGATGAAAAGGCAAGTGACAAAGACAGTGTGGATGTTAATTCCAGGTGTCCCCACAGCCTCGCGTGTTTGGACGGTGACTGGATGCATGTGGGTGCAACACTCAGTGGGATCCAGCACTCCTGAGCTGAGTGCATGGTTAGCAGATGGAGCCTGGTGGGTCCCTTGGAGCGTGGCCTGGAAGGGTGCCTCTTCCTCCAGGCTGCTCTCTTCGCTCTCTCTGCTTCCTGGCCATCCAGCTTCTGCCTTGCAGCGAGCCAAAAATAAACCCCTTTCCTTTAAACTGCAGGGGTCTGGTATTGTACTGGGGTGATGGGAAAGTGGCAGTGGAAGAACTGGATAAAGGACACGTGTGGTTTCCTTGTGCTACTAAGAACACTGCACAATTTAAAACATGTATTGTTTCTTTCTGGAATTTTCTGCATACTATTTTTAGAGCAAAGTTTTCTCTTTTTTTCAGACCAGAGTCTGACAGCAGGTACCTCAGAGGGGACTGCTGTAGTAGCTGCTCCTACCCACCTTCCTCTTCTTCTTCGCCACATGTTAACTAGCATAAATGGAATTAGCAAGATGAGGCTATATTCAGCAGAATTGCACTGTTGCAGAGTTTTAAAAACAGAAGAAGGTCAGCTTCTTCTGACAATGCAGTTTCTGCTTCTTTGTAATTTTGGCTATATGCAGCTGTGTCATAGACATCAGGAACTTGTGCCGTGACTGACTCAACATAACATCTGACCCCACAGAAAAGAGTGGCTGGATCACAACAGCCCAGGTGCAAACTCACGGGACACCCACTGAAACCGTGCGCATCCAGATCCGGCAGCAGGGGCTGCATGAGCACGCCGTGCTTGAAGGAGAATTACAAATTCTATACCATTAGCACCAACACTTAAAGGAAAGACAGCAGTGACTAGGACAGGCACCTAAAACTACATGCAGATAGCCACCAATTCTGGGCACTTTAACCTACATTATTTTCAGTTTTATGATGGTGTGGAATGTTATGTACCAGTAAGAACCCTATTTCAAACTATTCATTTTGCTCTTTTCCTGGGCCTTAAGAATACGTAGCTCTTCTAATGCTGGGAAGCAGCGTACAGCCTGGCCCAGAGTCCCAAGAGCAAACAAGTTGTGCTGCTCTGCAGCATACTGTGTTGTCAGCATTTTCTTGAATAGAAATATTCAATAAATTATATGGAACTTGCAAGGAATTATTAGAAATTACACTTGGTGCCAGACGCTTTTGCCTGATTATGTTAATATATGTGCTTTAAGTACATTCTAGATACTCTAAGTTAAACTATGAATCATGGTAGATTAGGCATATTAAATGCTTTTTGTCATAAATATTTTCAACTTAAAAAGTCTGTAACAGGACGGAACTCTATCACAGTTCAAGGAATATCTACACTCTACACTGATAAAAGATGTACAACCTAATCTGTTTAGCTACAAAAGGAGTCACTTCAAATATTCTGTCTTTTACTAATAACAGAGCAAAAAAGACATTTAAAGTGTATTTTTTCCTGTATAACTATGAGCTGTCATGAGAGTTTGGAAATAATTTATGTTTTCTTACAAAAGAATCAATAGCCACCTTTCTAATTTCCTAGTATATCCACTAATAAGTTCTTACAAAATGGATAATGTATTTCCACACAGACTTGATATAAAATGTGTAAATCAACATAACTGACAAAAGACTAAAACTAGAAATAACCCAAAATTTCATAAACAGGAAAATGGGTAAACTAGTATATTTATATAATGAAATATTGGTAAGTAATGAAAAGAAGCACTAATGATAGTCACGATGACATTAAAAAATACAGTGAGGGAGAGAGAGAGAGAGAAGGAGAGAGGAAGAAATAGCTGATTATCTTCAAGATTCACTACTCATCACTGCTTTGATTATTGTCCTTGCATCTTACTTTAGGGTTATTAATCTAGTAAATGAAAAATAGAGCACACCAGTCTCATGCTGTTGTACTTGGGGAGATTATTAAGTAAAATAAGGGCTACTTAATCTAATAACTATGACACTGACAAAGCCAATCTTATAAAACAGAAGCTATTAAGTGATTGGCAGGCAGGTTCCAGGTGGTAAAATGAAATATAAACATACTCCACACTTATATTAACAGTTTATTTGTTGTTTGTCTGAAATTCAAATTTACTTGCAACGTACTCTAGTTTTTCTTTGAGACTTCTCCACTTCTGCAATCTTTTATGAGTGTTTATTAAGAGTATTTGTTTAAACACAACTCATCGCAATAATTCAAAGTGAAAATAATATGTTCATCATAATTAACAGAGTAATAAGAACTTTTAAAGTTAATTTATAGCTGTTATTTATCATGGTTTTTGCATCAACCCTGGATCTTCCCTATCCAACTGAGTGCCTTCAGTTTTCATCATTATTACCTAATAGGCCATAGCTTCCATTAATACCTCCCAGCTAATGGTGTGCAAAAGCATGGCTTCTTCCTTTAAACAAGATTATGTATATCTGCTTAACAGCCTTTAACACTTTACACTAAGCTATTAACTCAAAAAGTACTCACATAATAAGTTTTTAACTGGTACCTAATGATGGTTAATTGGAGAATAATCAAGTTCAATCCATTATTCAGTGTATGTAAAATCAAATCTTTTATTTTCTTATCTCAAAAATAATCCTCATGGTTTTGAAAAAATGTCATGATTTGTTTTGAAAACTTAATGAAAAGGAGTGAGATGTAGCTCAGTGGTGGAGCATCCTTAGGTTCAACCCCTGGTTCCACAAATACACTAGAAAACAATTAATTAATTATGTAAAAGAGCATTTCTAATAATATATTTCAAAGTGGTTTTGTACATTTATGCACCACAAAATGCTATATATTACTAGGACAAAGAAAGTACAGTTGCATGAAATGTAGCAAGTTCACTGACAGAAAAAATAAAGTTTTAAAATGACTTAAAACATGATTTTAAAAGCTAGCTCCTATAAAGCTTTAATTAATTAAGACCAAATAACAGTTTACTTTATCATTCTTCATTAAGGAAAAAACACAGTGAGGAACTCAAACAACAGACATACAAAAATTCAAATGATGGGGAAACAACAACAACAAAATAGGAACAATGGCAAATTTACGATTATCTATAACTGTGTATGGTGTAGAATGAAGCAAGATGAGATGTACGCACCTCCGGCTAACAAATGGTGCTTTGTTTTGCAATGCCTGGAGTTTGAAACCAGAATCCCTTGTACGCCCGAAAGCTCTCTACTCCTGAGCTACCTTAATAGTTAAGCAAATGGTGTTTTAACAAATGCTTGAGTCCATTAACAATTCTTTCTTGTGCCTAAATTGTGAATACTCTTGTATGTAGAATGCACCTGACCTTCCCCTGCTGGTTCACTTGATGGTACCAAGTAAACCTGTTGAGAACAAGAGCACAAATTCTGTGGGCTGGGGTTGCTCCATCAAGGAGCCCTATCCTATTTGCTCTTCATATTGCTCCTATCTCTTCCTCTAGCCCGATACTTGGTGAACCCCTGCTGCATTCCTCGGAAGATGCACACAAAATAAAAAGGCAGGCAAATAAAATCAAAACCAAGCACATACAAATATACACACACAAGGCAAAATGTAAAGCTGCAAACATGTTTTAATACAATGAGTTGTGAGGAGCTGCAACCAAAGCATTGATTCCGTCTTAACTGGGTGAGACAGAGGAAAGCCCCCTCTGAGCTCAGAGTGCTGAGTGCTTTTGCTGAAGCGTGTGTGTGAAATATCCACTACCTTCAGCAGAGTGTGCTCACTCGGGCAGACAGGAGAAGTTTCAGGGAGGCTTAGCTTTGCCAGGAAAAGGCTCAAGCCAGCACTGACAAGAGCTTCTCGTGGTGTCTGCTGTACTGGCTGGAAACAAGAGGAACAAAAGTCACCACCACAGGAAATCCTGACTTGCCAGAGTTGCTGAAAACTTGGACCTAACTCACCTCAAAATGCCAGGCCAGAAATTGGAGAAAGAACAAACGTGGCAAAAATGGAAGATCCTACATGCATTTCTGAGAATGTACAAGACAGTCCCTGAAGAGTCTCACAAATGGTAAAATGTGATGTTAAAAAGCTACACTTCCCATAAGAGTTGCTGAGAGAGAACTAGAAGACACAATTTCTTCAACCATTATTTTATTAGTTTTAAATTCCTAGGCTGCACGCTGCAGGAAAAACAATTATTATATGTGACAAACGTGTTCTGAAAGGTACTTAAGTCTTTTAGATCAAGCTGGTAAGATCTTCAGAAAGCACACTTCCACAAAGGCATTTTAAAGAGCTGTAACTGTTAGAGAGAAATATTCACCTTAAAAATTTTTTGTTCACTCTTAAATATGGATCAGCTGTGTGGATTTATTTGTAAAATATTTCACTGACATGTAAAAATGGTAGTGTGTTCTTTTCACATAAGCTTTCTTAATTATGCAGTAATTTAGATAAAAGGGAAATGCTAATAAATACTGTATTCAAGAGTCTTAAAGTTTCCATTATGTCCGTAAGAATAAATACTAAGAGCTACAATCCTTATTCAACATAATTTGGATATATTATTCTTGTTTTAAAACCCAAGTAAAGCCAGGTGTAATGGCGCATGCCTATAATCCTAGCACTCAGGAGGCTGAGGCAGGAGGATAATTGTGAGTTTGAGACCATCCTGGGCTACAAAAGTGACCTCAAGACCAGCCTGAACTGCATAGTGAGACCCTGTCTTAAAAAGACAAAAAAAAAAAAAACCTAAAGTAAGTTATGTATATAAACTATTTTCTTTCTATGGTTAATTGTGTTTGATTACCTCAAACCATAAAACAATATTTATTAAATGAGAAAATAATTTTGTTAATATTTTTACATCAGTTACTAATCACAGAATTTTAGTATTCATAGATTTTTATAGAAATCGACTAACAATAAATAAAATATTTTTAATTTTTTCACTGGAATTCTTCTTTGCTACTTGAGCATTTCTCACAACTTAAAAAATATTAATTTTTCCTAGACTGCTGTTTTGGGAAACATATGAATTAAAAGGCAAAAACACTCAAAATGGAAGTCTAATTTTTAAAAATCAGACTATTACTGTATTGTATCTAATTTTTATAAAAGTTTGCAAATATTTCATCCTCTTGATATATACATTTATCATTTTGTAGTAACAATATGCATTTTGTAGGTCACATGTGGAGAAAAATAATATAGTTCCAACTCACCTAAAGTTTCACACAAATATATGGATTAGATTAGAAATACACATTTCCTTATTGCAGAATAGTGAACTATGTTTTAAAATCAAGGTATCGTCTGAAGATCATTCAGAGTGCTTACAGCTTATAGAATCCACCTCTGACTAGTCTATGCATATACTGTGAAATCTGTCTTTTCTGACATTATCTGGAATGTGGACATTATGTACTATAAATGTGCACAGAACAAGCAAGGGAATCAGGAGACAGGAGCGTGGGGAGGGCAGAGAAGGAAACGTCGCAAAAAGGAGTGAAGATGTGTTAGTCTGGCGTGTTCTGTTCTCTAAGGAGGCCATTTATCACTGACTCCTGTGGCCTTTCCGAAGGGACTTTTACATAATCACTTCTAAAGTCCATGCAATGTGCCTCTCTAAGTGAGCTACAGCATTATTATTCAACATTATTGATGGCTTTTCCTGGTGGTAAGCAAAGATGGGGATCTGCTTATGAAACCGAAGGAATGCTGGGTGTATATGCATGACTGAGTACAGCCGGAGGCATAGACTTTTCCTCATTTGTCCCTTACAGCATCATGTAGACTTGAAAAACACATGAAGCTAATAATGTTGACTTTCTATGTTTTTGATATTAAAAAAGTTCACAGTCGATAAAGCAAACTAATGAATTTCCTCCTACAGTAAGCTATACTCAGTTAGGGCTTCTTTTTTTGCGTTGTTTGTTTGAAACAGCGTCTCATTGTGCAGTTCAGGCTGGTCTTGAGCTCACTCTGTAACCCAGGCTGGCCTCAAGCTTCCAATAACCCTCCTGCCTCAGCCTCCAACTGCTGGGATTACAGGCGTGTACCCTATGCCCAGCTGTTAGGGCTTTTGAGTCAATAAGATATGATTATATCTTTGGTAAGAGAAAACTAAATATTATCTAAAATGAATTCCATGTAGTTTTACATGGTATATATTAGCCTTGAATTTGGAAATAGCCAGTGTGGAACATTTTAAGTGAGAGACCCAGTCCACCATTGGTTTATAATTCAATGTATAAATAGACTTACTTACAGAGGCACAAGCAAAGACCTTGTGCTAAGAAGAAAAGTAACTATTGAAAGAGAGTATCTAAATATAGTGCACTAAGAAAAAGTGAAATTTGAAATATAAAAAATGAAAACATCTATTATCACAGCATACTTGAACTCACTCATTCAAGGAAGTGTAAGTCACTATACTAACGGATGCAGACAAGGAGATGAAAGACCCTGTTGTCATGCATGAACATAACAGTAAGGGGAAGTGTGCAGTGCTGTATGAATGTAGAGCGGCGCATCCAACATTTTCTCAGAAATCAGAGAAGCCTCCGGGGAAGTTCCATTGAAACTTATGACTGTGGGATAAGAAGAGGGTGAGGGGCTTGGAAGTAATGCATCAGTGGAAATAACATCAGCACTGGAAAAGCCTCAGAGGTATTAGAAATCAGCATTAAAGCAAACATAAAACTTAGCGGAATTAGTGTCACAAGAAACGAAGCCAAAGTGTGGTCAGATGCTGCATTATGAAGCTCATAGCAGAGGCCTCAGCTGAAGAAACAGGTGAAGGAACTGTGAAAAGGATTAATTTTTTTACTAAACCCATGGTTGTGAAGAAGACTGCCAGGGACAAAACAAAGTTACTGACAGTGCTCTGTCTTTATAGCACTGGGGACTTTTGAAGTGGGATTAGTTATTTCATCCTCCCTACAAAGACGAAATCATCCTAAGGTTCCTCAAAATATTTCTCAGAAAAGATCAGCACATTCCTTCCAGTCTAAGGGGCCTATACTCATAAAAAATGTACAGCAAACTTCCTTTACAAGGCTATGTGAATTTATCTAGGATGAGAAAGAAAATAAATCTAATAAGGTGGTGCTGGACTTAGGTCACAGCAAGTGTCAGAGTGCAGAATATGTGGCCAACTTCACTTAGACAACTTCCTGATTGATGTCATTTTCACTGAAGCTTCCAAAATGTCCTTTACTTACTTCCCTGGGCTTCCCTTACCTAACAGGTTTTCCTGTTCTCCTACAACCTGGAAGTAAGACCTGTCACTGGGCCCTATAAGCAGAGAAACCTGAACTCTATAATCTCGGATGCACTCACTTGACAGTAAAGTATAATCTTGCTGTTAAAATTTAATCTACAATTGAGACAAAAGTAGCAAGAGACTGGGGTTGAATGTGGAATGTGTTTTGTAAAGTTTCTAATCCTTTCATATCTTCCCATCATATTCTTTTCCCTATCGTTCCCACTGCAGTTGTCTCAAAACTTGCTCATTCTTCCCAGGCCTCTACTTTGCTTATTAGAGGAAGGAAAGAATTTGTTTCACTAAAAAACTATAATGGGTGTAAATTCCTTCAATGTATTTCCCTCACGGTAGTTACAATACTCTTTCGCACTTAACACTGTGTCCTTTTCCTCTCGTGCCCACCCATGCTAAGCCTCCTTGGGAAGCAGGTATTTCAGCATTAAACCACCTTCTCACTGTAAATTCCATTCTTCCCTGTTTCCTTACTAAAGGATTTTCTTAATTAAGTTCTCATCTCCTGAGTGGAAATACTTCCCTCCCTCCTACTTTATCCTCAATATATGCAAAGGTTTATCCTACCTCACACTTTATAGGTAAATGTAAAAACTATTTAGAGCAAAGCAAAGAACAACAGCAAATAAAAATATTTCAAAACTTTAACCTCTCCGCTGGACACTAAGTAGGGAGTGCTTCATATTAGGGGTGCATCATTTGTATCTTCACGTATAGCATATAGGATACTACAGTTTTCTTACCTAAGCAAAGTTTCATTTTATATTTTTGAAGAATGAACCCACACATGCAGAATATCATGAGAACTGTTGGCAATGTAGGCACCTGGAGCAAAATTAAGAGATTAATTTTATTTGTTACCTGGCCAGAACGGAATAACTATGATCATAGTCATAACTGGGATAGAGGTAATAGTAAAATATGATAAGAGCAAAGAAGAGGTTGATGGTTATAAAATCAGTGATGGTTTAAAATATGTATCTACACACATCAGTGTACTTAAAATATGCCAGGAAAAATTATTTTGTTCCCTACTTAAGTCAGCTTAAATAATTATTTATATTGTATTTACTCTGTTGATACACTAAGGATGAATTTCTGGTAACTCTAAATAAAATAAAATAGTATAAGACTTTAAAAAACATTTCACTGAGATCAAGTTTATGTTGTAACTATTGCAAGTATTTGTTTGTAAAAGTGAGACCTATTTAATGTCATCCAGTTACCTTCTAACGAGTATGGTTGTCACTGAAAGTATACAGATTATACTTTAGAAAGTATGCAGATTATACGTTAGAACCGTTTCTGACTGCCTACAGGCAATAACTTGTGTAAATTGCATACATGTACACAGAGGACTCAATTTAAATGAGAAGTCTTTCCACTAGTAAATATTCTAAGAGCAGTGAACATAAACTGTTTTAAAGAAAATCTTAATAAATCAAGCACCAAGTTTATATATATTCTTCATTTTTATAAAAGCATAACTAAGCTTATTCCTTACCACTTTACATTTGAGTCATTCTAATATCTATGTGATATTCTAGCATCTAATTCTGCTATCTATGTGAAGTTCAACATATTTTGGTAATAGTGAAAACAACTAGATGAATATCAGTTTTTAGATGCTGACATTCAACTTTTTGTCTAGTTATTACTGAATCACTCCCTATACTTAGTCTAAAACAAAGATCACTGTGTGTTTGCATGAGTAAAAGCATTCTTTTGTTCAGCAAATTAACTGCTGATATTACTCTGTATGTCATAAAAAGTCCATATTTTATATATTAAAAAATTATATTATATTGAACATTAAAAAACTTTGATAATAAATCAACCAACAATCAGATAATAATAAATAAATGCATGTTAAAATGAGCATGAGAAAATTAAATGTGCAGTTAAATGTACCTTTATATTAAAGGATTGGTAGAGCTTTACAGATTCACATCCCAAAGAATCTATCTCGTGTTTCAGCCCTTTGACAAAATCAATTACCTTCCTTCTTTTCTTGTGTTTATTTAAATAATGAGGACACTAGGTCCTTGTGATAAACACACATAGAAGATAATCATAGTAGCAGGTTGGGTAAAACTAGTTATTCAAAAATGAATGTTTGAAAAATAGTACATTCAATTAATATTTTCATTATGGTATGCTTTGGTTATTTGTAGTCCACTTCAGTTCAATATAAAAGCACACATTTTATATAAAAGTATAATTTTTTCAAATTATTGTATTCAAATTGTGTGATGGTTAGATGGGTACTGAATTAATATGTATATGTATATAGAGAGAGAGAGACAGAGAGAGTAGTATTCTGTAATAAATATAAAATTGAGACAAGCACAGATTATTAACCATCCTCAAAAATTAATTTTGCACCAGTAAGCTATAAAATAAGTTTACATTTATATTACATTTCTTTAAAAATAACTTCAAGACTTTGAGGAGCAGTGTTACTAATAACTTTCATTAGTTTTGGTAACAGTGAAAACTGTAAAATTTTGGTAATTGTAAAAGTGAGACCTATTTAATGTCATCCAGTTACCTTCTAACGAGTATAAAATAAAAAATAAAAAGCCTACAATACATATTTATATTATTTGTTATTTTTAGCAAATAGCTCATCTAGTACTTGATCCTTAATCTGTTTGGGGGGATCATGTTTGAAGAAGATATCTACTAATATTTTAAAATGTATGCTTATATGTGTTTGACTTGCACAAATTATAGAAATCTGACTTTGTTTAAAAATTAGCTAGGAAATACTCTATCATACAGAAAGTATAAATATATCACAGAGCCAGGTGGGGTAGCACACACCTCTGTGCCAGCACTCAGCAGGCTGAGGCAGGAGGATTAAAATGAGTTCAAGGCCAGCCTGAACTGCATAGTGAGACCTTGTCTCAAGAAACAAGCAAAACAAACAAGTACACAAAGAACACATCAGAAAGGACTATTACAAAGATCTTAGTTGCTTAGTACTGGAAAGAATTCATTAGGAAATAAAATGCAAAATGTTTCCAGGATATATTATAGAATGTAACATTTAAAGAATATAGCCGGGTGCAGGGCATAGTGGCACTTGCCTGTAATCTTAGCACTGAGGAGTCTGAGGCAAGAGGATCCCTTCGAGTTCAAGGTCAGTGTGGGCTACATAAGTGAGTTCAAGGCCAGCCTGAACTATATAGTGAGCCTCTGTCACAGAAAACAAACAAACACACGAAAAACTGAAACAGAAAAAAACAAAACAAAACCCAACAACAACAACAAAACAAACAAAAAATAAAAGAACAGAGAAGACTTTACAGCTCAAATTTAGAAACAGGAGAGTGTAGCTAGTGTGGAGAAGTAGAATTAGTAAAACTTACCGCCAATATGCTGAGGGTAGGGGAAACCCTAAATTAGTTAGACAAAAGGGTAATACCAAGTATGCCCTCACCAAGTTCATCGAAATCTTCCTTATAAAATTTTCGTGCACTATTTCACATAGCAATGCACAAAAGCATATCGTACGTCACATCAAAAAGGTAGCAATCAGTTTCTGAGGCTTAAAATGGATCAGCAGCAATATTGGGGCATCAAAATCCACCACTGATATCCATGAGATGTAAGGAATGAAGAAAGGTCTCCAGGAAAAATTTAAAACCTGACAAAGAGACTCTGCTAAAAATCCTGCTCTGGTAACTGACATACTTCTCATCCATTCATTACATGTAGAGCATGGTGAACGCTTGGGATGTGCTCGGAGCGAGAGCCTCTTTCTTTCCGTGCTGTCAAGGGAGTTGGAAGAGAAAGAGAAGCAAACGAAGCCGCCATTGGACAGTGGCGCAGACTCGGAGGACACACGGGGATAGCGCGAGGTTCCTGAGAACCCTGCTGGCGACTTCAGATCTGCGGTAGTGTAAGAGCGAGAGTCTGAGGAACGCTCTACTTGGCTTGTTTTAAATTCTGTTAGTATGACTCCATTTCCTCCCCAGGACATAGTGGCGGGGGGGGGGTGTCTGTCTGTCTGCCTGTCTGTCTGTCTGTCTATCTCTTTGGTCTTTTTACTTAGGCTCTTTCCAGCAAGCTTTATTCACCTCTCCATAAAGAGACATCCAGCTATTGATAATCACTTCTTTATCCTGCAGTATAATTTGAAAAAGATCCTACAGATGGCAAGAGAAAAATGCCTCATTAGGAAGCCAGGCCTTCCTTTTCCTCCAGAGACATCATTCAACAACAATGCACAACACAGTTTTGCGAGAACACCAGAAACCACGTGGCCGCCTGTACCCCAGGTGAAGCAGAACCCCCGGCCCTGAGCCAGCCACAGCGCATCCACGGAGCTCTTCCCGGGACAGCCAGCACACCTAAGAGCAACGCCCACCTTCCCTTCCGGTCCCTGTGCAGGGAGGTGGGGCTGTGCTTTCCACACCCTTGCAGTACCGTGAGTGCTGCCTTGAGGATCTGGTTTTTCTGTCACCTGACTCAGAGCACTGCTCAGACCCCTCATAAACTATGTTGGGGGCCACCGCCAAGAAAGAAAGAAAGAAAGAAAACAAAAAAAAACCACCTTGGAGGGTTACTCTTTCCAGAAGACTCCTAGTGGAAAAGCAAAGGGAACAGCCCTCACAGCCGGTCCTCCGGGAGTGAGGAACGTGGATGCAGAACCGGCTTTCTGGTCTCGGTGGTGTTACCCCAAGGCTGGTCTCTGTCAGGCCGCTCAGGGTAGCCAGCGCGCTTTAGGGGGAGCTCTGCGGATAAAGAGCTGAGGGACTTACAGTTTCTCCAGAGACTCACGCTAGAGGAGACGCCGGCAGACACAGTTTGGCAGTGTCTTTCTGTGCTGGGAATGGGAAGAGTGGAATGGACATCTAACATTCCGGTTTCATGAGAGGTGGCACAAGAGAATGCTTTATACCTTCCTTGGAGTGCGGATGAAACCTGGCCTACACTAGAAGTCCCTGGGACTTTAGAATAGAAAGAGCTGGGTGGCTTACCCAGCTCCAAAGAACCCATTCCACAAGAGGAAGGAAAAAGTTAGGAATTTTTAAAAAAGGATGCAGGAAAACTTTCTTTTTTCTCTCTCTCTCTTTTTTTTTTTTTTTGTACTGGGAATCGAACTCACAAGCTCATGCTTACCAAGCAGGCGCTTGTGCCACTGAGCTATATCCGCGGTAGGAAAACTCTTTCATTGGAAATTTTCACATACAAGTCTAGATAAGACATGTCCACAAAAATGTGTGAGAAGACACCAGAATCCCTAGCTAGGCTGATTGGTGAAAAATTTTCTCTGCACAAAGCCAGTTCATAAAAAATGGGTGCCATAGTTTGAAAGTTTAGAACTCCACACAAAGGAAAAGGCTCACAAAAGAACCATAGAAATATGGCCAAACAAAGGGAATAATTCTGCAGAAACCAGACCCAGAGGAATAGAAGGGTATGAGCTTGTGGTAAAGAATTCAATATACTTATCATAATGATGCTGGATAAGCCTACGAGAACAATGTATGAACAAAATGAGAATTACAAAGCACTATTTTTGCTTCAGATTTAAAAGAACCACACAGAAATTCTGAAGCTGGAGAATACAATATAACTGAATTGTATAATTCACAAGAGGTGTTAAGCAATGGACTTCATCAAGGAAAGGGATAAATCAGGAACTAGAAAGAAGGTCAATGAACAGTGTATAATCAGAAGAGGGGGGAAAAGGGGGGGAAAAAGAGCAAACAGGAATTGGGTATGGTGGAACACACCTGCAATCCCAGCACTCTGGGAGGCTGAGGCAGGAGGATCACAAGTTTGAGCCCAGCGTGGGAATTTAGGACTTCAGGATGCCCTGTCTCAGAAGGGAAGGGGAGGGGAGGGGAGAAGACTGAGAGGGGAGGTGGGGGGAGGCGAAGGAAGGGAAGAAGGATGAGGATGCAGCTTAGCGCAGTGACCCTGGGTTCAATACCCAGTACTGACAAAAAACACACAAAAACTGAAATGTGATACAGAAAGCTCGAAGTAATGAGAATGCACCATGAAGTAGACTAATAATACTCCAACTGGCAGAGCCAGATTGGAAAGTAAAAATACTAAGGGCAAAATCTTCTTTGAAAACTTGATGACTGAAAACTTCTCATATTTGTGTAAGGAAATGCACATCTAGATTCAACAAACCTAATGATCACAGATCCAGTGAACCCCATGAACAGTTCTCCAAAACCCATTACCAGGTTCCCAACAGTGAAAGAAAAAGAGAATTTTCAAAACAGCAAGAAAAAGCAACTCATCCTCTGCAACTCATCTTAAGACCATGAATCGATTTCTGAACTTAAAAAAAAAAATAAAAGAGTAGAGTGATTTTTTAAAGTGCAGGCAAACCAAACAATATACAAAACTAAAACCCCAGAAAACAAAAATCTCTGCCAAATGAGAAAACTATATCTCATAGAACCTGTCCTTAAAAATTACTAAGAAATAAGAAAATAATAAACAAAAGCTGAGGAATTTGTTAACATTGTACTTGTCTTATTAAAAAAAAAAAAAAACAAAGAGAGTTCTTCAATTTGAAGTGAAAGGACACAAGAAATAGCAATACAAAAGCACATATAAAGTCTGCTGGTAAAGGTATAAACAAATACAGAATATAACATACTTAATGAAGAAAAACATTTTTCTCTGGACTAGAACTTAGAAGACACAAGTATATGACTAGAAAATATATTAATAAGTACAAAGTATAAAAAGATATAACTGACAACAATACAATGTGCATAAGAGAAATACAAAAGGAGTTTTTAAGCTGCTGAAATTAAGCTTTAGTTTAATATTTATTATAATAAAAATGAGACAGTTCATATAACCTTGACAGTAGCTACAAGAAAATACATATAGAACATATGTAGAAGAAAATAAAAAGGAAATCAGCATGTCACTGCAAAAATGTAAGTTCTCTCTTTAAAATATTAGTGTAAGTGTAAATGAATGAAACTGTTCAACCAAAGGCAATGTTAAAGCCCAACATCATCATACTGAATGTTGAATAACTGAAATCTTTTCTACTATTCTAAAGAATAAGACAAAGCTGTACTCTTTAACTCTCTCTATTCAACATAATACTATTTGTCCAAACCAGATGAACTAGGGAAGAAATAGAAATAAAAAGCATCCAAGTCAGAAAAGAAGGAAAATTAGCTCTGGTCTCAAATAGCACAATAGCAGATGTAGAAAATTCTGAAGGTTAGACACCCTCCCACACACATAAAATACTTCAGTAAGGCTGCTGGGCATAAAATGAACATATATAAACCATTGTGCTCCTACACAGTAATAATGAATAATACAGAAAGAAAAGTAGAACAATCCTACTTACAATGGCAGAAGCAGAATAAAATATGTATAAATAAACGTCTAAATAGGCAAAATTATATAATGAAAATTATATTTTTCTAATTTATTTTAAAAATAAAAGAAGGAAAACATATTAACAAACAGACATCCATTTGCAAACTAGCATAAGAACAGTACAAGCAATACAGAGTTACAGACAAAGTGGTAGGAAATTAACAACGGTTGTTGTATTACATATTGATATCTTCAAAGTGGTGTCTCAGAAAAACAAATAGAGACATGTGAGATTGATCAAATAAGTAATTATTAACTGTTCCTTTCAGTAAAGCAATAGAAGTCGGTAGTACAACTATGTTAACTATCCTGTATATACATACATATATAATTTTCCCTTACAATGAAAATTATAAAACTTTGATCAAAGAAGTTAGAGATGACAAAATTATGGAAATTATGGAAAATTGTCCCAATTTTATGAATTAGAAGATTTAATATTGTCAAGTTGTCCATTGTACCCAAAGCTATTGATTACAGGAAATCTGTTAAAAATCCCTTAATATATTTTGCAAAAAAATGAAAAAACCCAACTGTTATAAAATTCATAAGAACCACACAGAACACAGAATAGCAAATATCTTGAAAAAAAAAGAATAAAACAAGGTAAGAGGATTCACACTTCCCGAATTCAAAACAGTAAGTAGAAAGAAAGCTATAGTAATCAACATGGTATAATACTGCCACTAAAACAAAGTACAATCCAAAAATCAGAATAGGGAGCTTGAAAATAAGTCTATCCATAAACTTTCAAATGATCTTGAACCAGAATATCAAGAATATACAATGGGGAAAAGACAGTCTCTTCAAAAAATGATACTGGGGAAACTGGATACTCAAAACACAAAATGAAATTGAACATTTATCTCACCATCATACAAAATGGCAACTCAGAATGGATTTAAAGGCTTAAATGTAAAATGGGAAGCCATAACACTCCTGGAAGAAAGCATACAGCAAAAGCTTCAGAGCACTGGTCTGACACATACATGAAGCACCTAATATGGTCAAACTAAATAAAAGCAAAAAAAGGACGCAAGTTGCCAGAAGTTTGGGTGAAGGAGAAGAAAATATAGAGTTGTATAATGGATGTAGCATTTCAGTCATGCATGGGGGAAATTCTGGGGATGTACTGTACAATGATACGTCTAAATCTAGCAATGCTGTGCTGTCCAATGAAAAAACTTAATAGGATAGATTTCAAATTGTGTCTTCTTTATCACAACAAAAAGTTAATGCTACCTCAGGTTACAGGGCAGTGCCTTGGGACAAGCCTAGGAATGTTTTAATGTTTAATAGTCAAGGTTTATTTCCATCTCATAAAATTGTGAAATTCTGAGTACGTGTGTGTGCACATGTGTAAAAGTGCTTTGTGATAAGTCGAGCACTATAAGAAGAGGTACTAATGTGCTTCAGAGTTTTCACTGAAGACTAAGCTGTGACTTCACACTGTAACACCATCAACATTTCATTCTCTAACCCAGTAGAAAGACCTGTCATTGGTATCACAGAATTTGTTAGGTGAATGAAAATCTTGTGTTAATTCTTGCCCTGAGTTGAACCAGAGTAGCCTTCATTTGTATTGATTTGAATGGTGAGTAAAGGTGAATAATTATTTCCTAGAGTGATGGCAGATTTTAGACCTACATAACATGAGATGTGCCACACTCAGAGTGAATTTGGAAAGAAGTGTCCAACACAGTGTTCTCCCTACACTTATTTCACACTTTTCTTTCAAAGTCTTTCTCCAGTTGGTGAAGAACAATGCAAATGCATTCTCAGTCCCACTTGGACTAATGCGTCCTAAGTGTTGAAAGAGACATGTGAAATGAACATGGGGGGAACACTGTCTTGGACACTTCTTTCCAAATGCATCTCAAGAGGTAGGGTAAGACCGGAAATAGTGTTTCTACAGTCATGCTTCACTGGCCCAAATGAAGCTATAAAGAACTTAATAACTATTGCTGGATAAATATATTACTCAGAAATAAACAAAATAGTAATAGCAATGATAAACATTTTTATTCATGAAAAAAATCAGGTAATGTGTCAATATTAAATATAGTAATATTAGAAAATATTTTACAAGCAGAGGTTTTAAATGTTTGAGAGCTCCTATGACAGTTTTTTTCCACTGTGCTTATATTTGCCAAATAACTGTAGGTCTGGCTGATCAGTGTTCACCACAAAATCATATTTCAGATGCCTTTTAGGAAAGTTCCTAAGCCTAATTTAATACATTATTATTCAATTACCTGATGCAGAGAACTCAAGGAAGCAATTACACTGACAGAGTGAATTTTGTGCACACACACTTGATTTCATTGTTGAAGAATGAAATGATTACAGGATTATTTATTAATTACCACCTTTTTACTGAAAACATTATTTTAAAAGAGTAGATTAATGCCAAAGGTACAATGTTCTCAGGTTAAAATTATAAAATGAAATTGATTCATATGGACAATTATAACCCTAAAATATTATATATGCTATTTAAAAGTCAGAGATAATAAAAAGAAGTATTTCAAAAAATACGAAGTGAGAATGACTTTATTGCTGTTGTCTGATGTTGTATTGAAATGAACAGTTAATGCTCACAATTTTTTATGTTCTGATCGACTGTGCATGCTTGTGTCTGGTGGTCTGAGCAACTGATTTGAAGGTAACAATATGCAATGGAATTACAATGGTGAACTCCTACCATCTTGTCTAGTGAAACTCTGTATTATCTCTAATGTTTTATTGAAGAATTATTTTCTTATTTTCTTTAATGGTTTGAGCAATCTTTCATTCTTACATCTGATAATCTGAGCAATGTAGTTGAGGATAATGATATGCAATGTAACAACCACTGTTGATTTGTATTAATTTGTCTTGAGACCCTGTATCACTTTGAATGTTTTTGCTTTGAATTGTTTATGTTTGTGATAGTGGTATGCTGCCACTGTTCTATTTTTTTGTGTGTTTGTTTCTCATGTACTACTCTCTTTAAAATAAAAAAAATACTAAGTGATATAATCAAATGTATTTTTAAAAATATATTCAAAAATCAGCACTTTTCATGTACAAGAACCATTTCTTGGTATTTATGATTTAGTTAGGAATCACATCTGTAAATACTCTTCAAACATTTTGGGTTTCTATTTTTGTAGACAAAAAGGGAAAAGGATTATTAAGTAGGCACAGTTCAGCATTATTTGATTGGGAAATTTAGGAAACTGCAAAGATGTATTTATTATTAAATTGTGAAGTAATTAAATTGATAAAAATAAAGTAAGGCAGTTTATGTATTAGATGTTTGCATCTGTATTGCCATGCGAAGTAAATAACCAATTTCTTATCATATTCCTAGTTTTTGGTAATAAAACACCATCAGTACATATTTAAAGGAATTTTAAAATATTTAATCTAGCATTACACTTCTCAAAAATGTGCTCTGAAAAAATTTCACCTGACAGTAGCAACACACTGATCTTATACTAAATCACTCCTGCACCAACCCACTCTGATCACTATAAATGATGTTGTTTTGAGGTCATTTTCTGACTTCAGAGTATAGTATCGCAAACATTAAATGAACTGATTAAAAGTCATTTGATTTTTGGACATTTGAGCCTAGGTTCTTCACCTCAATACTAGCAGTTTTCAAAACTTTACCAGGGTTGAAGCAATCTTTATCAACAAATGCAGTTGTCAGCTGAACCCAGGATCTCTGCTCCCTATACCATTCTGGTCTTCATTAGCATCTGCCATCAGCCAGTTCAGTAATGACAGATATAAACCATTCACAAGAGTAATCTATTTTAAATAAAAGCAACAGGAAAAGGAGCATTTAAAATTTGTGATTATGGAGGATAATTATAGACCAAAAGGGACACAGCAGTGCTTATTGCTCTGCTTACATGTTTTTTTAGTGTTGTTCTATTGTGGCAGGGAACAGGGCCTTCCCCTGAGCTGCCTGCTCCTGCCTAACTCTGAGGCAGCCCCACAGCAGCTGTGATGCAAAGAACCAACAGGACAGGATGGTGTGCAATGAGTGGGCTTGTGTCATAATGCATAGAGGATTGTCTTTGTGAGCACCTCTATAAATGTACTTGCAACCAATGCCTATAGCAGTAAAATGGTATTTGATATGGAGAGCTGAAGCCCACACAAAGAAAATAAAATTTGAGAAAACAGCAACCCAGGGGGACGTTCCCCTAACTTTCTTTTGTCATGGATTGGACTGTTGCTGATAAACATCTTCAGAATCAATAAAAATAATGAACACATCACTGGAAAAATTAAAAAGTCTGCTCCTTTTCACCACTAGGCAACCATGAGCAGAAGATGATTATTTGTCTATGTATTTTATATTTAGACTAAAACAAACATTTAAAAAATCAGTTATTTCAAATCATTGTTCAATTCCACATGACCTCCTATATAAGGTCTTGCTCTCTTAATGATGCCTGTGTGTCTTTTATGGGATTCATGACTCCATTATAGTTTTGGATGGGTGTCTGTCTCAATGAATAGAATGCTAATTCTTTTAAGTCCAGCTGTCTTTTACTAGTCTTGATAAGTCCACAAAATACTACATTGATTTATGAACATCTAGGAACTAAGTATATATCTGGAGAATAAAAACGAATGAATCATACATATGCTTTTTAAAAAGTCCTACATTTATTTTTCCATTGCACACCAAAGATATCACTCAATCACTCTTACCAGTGGTGATTTATTCATGCATGTATTGAACAATTATTTATTGAATATCTGTTAGGTGGTAGCCTCTGTCCTAAATCCCTTTT
Organism: Chinchilla lanigera; assembly: GCF_000276665.1. Classification (NCBI taxonomy): domain Eukaryota; kingdom Metazoa; phylum Chordata; class Mammalia; order Rodentia; family Chinchillidae; genus Chinchilla; species Chinchilla lanigera. The sequence continues at coordinate 1,987,561 of NW_004955405.1, read as the reverse complement.
TTTCTTTTAAAAATTAAAAAAACTGACAAAACAACAATGAAGACAAAATCAAAACAACACAAAAACATCAAAAATGATACATGACCTCAAGACAAAATGATGGAAATTCACAATGGTTGCTATATTACATACCATTAACTTCAACAAAGTTGCTCAGTTCATTAGACGTAAGAATGTAAGATTGATCAACAAGCAAAAACAGTAACAAGCAAAAAAATAAAAATAAATAAATAAAAATAATTTTAAAAACATTGGAAATGATGCACAGCTTTGATAATTTCTTAAAAATACTAAAAATCTGGTAACATTGAGCTTTAATCATAGATGCAAAGGAAATACTATTAATCTAAGTACAAAACAATATTTAAGACCCATTTTAGAAACATATGAAATATCATAATTGGTAGTACAAGTGGTCTTCATATGTTTAGCAGGGAAAATTATTCTAAAGTAGGAAAGTCTCCCTGAAGAGTTCATTTTAATAAAGCATGAGATGCAGAAAACGTTTTGTATAATAACTAAATTAGATATACTGATGCAAATTCATGACAAACTAAATTAAGCCTATGAAATATAATGCTCACATAACATTATTTATAAAAATGTCTGCTTTATTTTTAGAGTAATCTATAATGGATTTTTCTTTTAAATTTTACACCCATCATTTTTATCTTTGTAAATTAAGTGGTATAATATTAAGGATGAACCACCTTTGAAAAGTATGTAACGTAAAAAGTAATTTCATATTTTTGCTAAAGATTTAAGGAAAATGTGGAAAATGATTTAGCAGTTTTATGAGAGAAGAAAATCTATAGAAAATAGAATAGTTTGATCATTTAAAAATTACCTCATGCTTGTTTTATTCAATATGAAAGAATCTCAACTAGATGAATAATTTGGGTAAATGGAATTCTTGGAATCAAAAGAATACATTTATTTTAGTCAATCTGAAATAGTAAAAGCAAATGTGGGGTCCAAACACACAAATCTAGATTGAATTAAATGTGCCCTCTGTCATCAGAAGGAAATTAGAGTAGGTTTCTCTTGGGGATTAATCTTGAATTTTTCTTCAGTATGATTTCTTTAGCAATTAAGCACTCAAATAATTTATTTTTATAGAGTTTGTACAAAACTCTGTAAGTTCCAAGAAGACCTGGAAACTGCAGAAGATTGACAGAACCAGAACGAAATCAACTGAGTTATGCAGAAAATGAATTGATTAGAATTTCACTTGTGCTCTGTAAATATACAGGTATATTCTTAACTTTCTAATCCACACCAAAGAAAACACTCTAAAACATATATATTTTAGTTTCAGTATGTTAATAATTTCAATACAAGAATAAATCAACTTATTTAGAGTCCACCCATGTATTTATCTTGAATAGAATTATTAACATTTCTAACTAGATTATCTCACACCCTTGTATTATTCTTTTTAGAGGACTTTATTTATTTTATATATAATTTCCAGAAGTGGTTTGTGAAACAATTTTGATCTTCAAAAAACACTTAGGGAAAGAATTAAGCATATTTAGTCCAATGTAACCTAAATTTGTAACATTTATCTTTGGTCTATGTCAAGAAAAACAGTGCTTCTAAAAATAAAGAAAAACTCAATATTGAAATAAAAGCTTAAAGTAAGTATTCATTCTTAATGAACAAACATTTAATTAGAAAAATTATAGTGTGGATATTCTAGGCTTGAGCTTTGGATACTCTGCTCATATGTGCAGAAACGGCTTTTCAAAGCTGAACTTTAATATTATACTCCTATTTTATTTTTGGCACCAGGAATCAAACTCAGGACCTTGCATTTGCAAGGTAGGTGCTTGTGCTGCTGAGCTATATCCCTGGCCCTATACTCATATTTTTTAACAGGCTTCATTATAAGAACTAATCAAATGAAAAATTATTTCTGTGTTCATTATAATACTATATTATTTTGGCTCACTGTATCTTTGATACAGTTTTGAAGAGAGTCATTTTCTTAGCACTTTACCAAAAGAATTTTCTTCTGTTTGGGAATGGGGGTAGTTTCCTCATTTGGATGATTAAAACGATGCAACTCATGTCTATATTCCTCATACACCTGTGGAGTGCATCAAGTTTCCATGTGAGCGATCATGAGACAGAAAGAGACAAGAGTCAGAGTGATTACAGAGGCCAAAAGTCACAAAATATATAGTTATATCAGCTAACCTCAAGATCTTTCTACATGCCTTTTTTTCTAATTCTGTTTTATTCTTTTTATTGTACATATTTTCTTCTTTCGTAAAACATGGGAATATCCACAAAAAGAGCCAAACCCAGAGTTATAGCCTTATAAAGACAGAAACAGAAATTCTGTGATATTTTAATACATTTCTCATAAATTTTCCAGAGGCTCTCATAGAACAGTTCATTAGATTTTTAAGAGAACAGGAGTTATAAATAATTGTTTGATTGATTAGGTCAAACAATTAAGAATGTTATATCGATAGTCCCTAACTTTGAGAAACTAAATAATTCTAGCAACTAATTAGTAAAATTTTCTTTCATTTGTCAGAATGAAATTTATCAATGTGCAGTGTTTTTGGTTTAGTAAAGAGAGATTACACAGCAGCTCTAACATGAGGCAACAGAGCTGCTGAAAACCCTAACAATATATCACGTGTGTGTAAGTACGCCTGAGAGTAAATTCACAGTGTGGGATCCTATTTATTTTGCTTCAGCAGTTTATTCCACTATTTGTCAATTATCCCACAATTTTCATACAGATCCCCAGAAAAATTCCACACTTCTAAGAAACAGCAACAGTAATTTACTGAATGAAAAGCTTGTGGCCCCTTAAAATACAAACCTTTCTATTCTGTGTGAGAACAAGTGAAGCAGCAAGAAGGCTGCAGACTAAGTGTTTGTAAACTGCCTGGTCCAATTAGAAATGGTCAAGAAGCATGAGCTGACATTTACTGAAGATACAACACCAACTGCAAACAATCAAGTGATAAGAAGCACACCACCAATAGCCACCAGAAAAAAATGTACACTATAATCACAGTCAGATATTATAGGCACACATTAGAATGGATTAAAAATATTGAAAACATCCAAAGCTAATGAGATACATCTAACTCATTCATATACTGGTGTGAGGAATGTAAAGGATAGCAGTATAGGGGGAATGGTTGGTAGTTTCTTGTGAAACTGATCAGGTACTTGTCAGCAGTCGGCTGAATAATAAAATCCTGCCTTCCCCATTACACTTCAAAATAAAAAGAGATCCACAACTTAATCCCTAGCACCTGTGAATATATTATCAATCGTACTTCTCAAAGGGATTTTGCAGATGTGGACAACTGAGGTTCTTGATGCTAGATTAAACTGGATCATCCAGGTGAGCCAAATGTCACAAGACAAGGAAGGAGGCACAACATTCCGAGCCAGAGAAGATGATGTGAAAACAAAAGCAGAAGGGAGAAAGGGATAGAACAGGAGGAGAGGTCTGAGGATGCGGCTGTGGCTTTGAAGATGAGTGTAGGGACAGGGTGAAGGAATGTGGACAGCCTCTGGAGCCATGAAAAAGCCAGAAATCACATTCTCCCTTAGAATCTCTTGAAGGAACACAGACTTACCCATGCCTTAAAGCCTGTAAGATTTCTAACCTCTAAAATTATAAGATAACAGAATTTGTATTACTTAAACCAATGTGGTAATCTGTTACAGTAGCAACAGGAAACTCATACACCATGCAACTCTGCTATTGTACTTATTTTGACTTGTGTCTGAATGTCCCCCTAAGCCTCATGTCCTAGGTGGGACTTTTATAGAGGTGGACGAATCTAGAGTGTGTGATGCTGGGATTAAGGGTGTGTGATTACTAAACTAGTGTGCTGATCGGTTTGGTATAGTTCTGGCTATGATTAAGTGTGCCTCACACTAGGGGTGAGTGCTACCCATCTTAAGGGCAGGTGAACATAAGAGACAGAAAGAGAGCTGCTGTTTTCATTGCTTGTGGTTGTCACTTCCAGTTTGCTGCCTTGCTGCCTTTCTGCCTGCCATGAACTGTTTCTGCTCTGTGACACCCCCTGCCATGTTGCTGTGCCTTGGAGCCAGCTGACTATGGACTGAACCCGCTACACACTATGAGCCAAATAAACCAAATGCCTGGGTGTCAGGTATTTTGTCTCAGTAACAAAGAAAGTAACTAAGACAGTATCCTTAGGCACTGATTCCAGAAGAATGATTCAACAAAAAACAAGTACATAAGTTGTACAGAATTATTTTTTATTTTAAAGAGAAAAGAAAAAAAAAAAAACTAAAAACAATGAAGACACAAACAAAACAGAAAACAATACAGGATTTGAAAATAAGATGACAGGAATTAGCAAGGGTCATTATATTACATATTGTTATCTTCAAGGAAGTTGCTCATATGACCAGATGTAAGAATGCAAGGTTGATCACACAATTATCATTTTTACTCTTTATATTTAACAACTAGAGCCACCCTGATTGGCCTCTCATGGATGAATGGCTGAAGCAACTGAAGCAGGTAGATACCACAGAGTACTGTAGCATAATAAAAAGGAACAAACTATTGATACAATCATTTTTTATTGTTCTTCATGAGACTATACCACTTAAAAAATCCAATCTCATGAGGTTATATTATGTATGATTTTATTTCTAAAACATTCTTTAAAATGACACAATTTTAGGCTGGTGAACAAATTAGTGTTTGCCAATTGTTTAAGACAGTGAGGGAGAGAAGGAGGGTTGGTGTGAAATTTTGGTGGTGAGACATCTGGTAAATCAATAAGAGAAATTTTACTGATAAAATTACTTAGTTTTAATCCAACTTATGAGAGTCATAGGGTCTTCCTTTGGCTATTCAATTAAAATTTATAATAGTTATACTTTCAGTTATATTGAACCAATTTACCCTTAATTTCTTCTCTAAAACAAGTTTCTCTGGTAATTGTAAATAGATGCAAAGTGTTCAGAGATAAATAAATTGAAGTATCATATACTCACCTATTAATGGGGCCACTGCCTTAGGAAGTTGGTATATAAATTATATAGCCCAGAAAATTTGTTAGGAGACCCTAAAATGGGTTCTAATCAGTTCCCTATAGAACTTTGTATAGCAGAGAGTTGAAAGTCCCTGATTCACAATATCATTCACTGTAAAGATTTACATCTAATTTCTACCTGTCTAGAACCACATATGCAAAGCAGATTTGCCATATATTATCAGGAACTTTATATTAGTGCATGTGGGTGCTGTGACAGAAATGACATATACAAATGAAAATAAAATGCTATTTAACTTTAAACAGCATTGGTTTTTATATATTAATTTCTTTCTCATTGTTGAACTATCTAAAGGATAGAAATGATTTTGACCATAAGCCATTATATTTAAATTTAAATACAGATTTAACAAAGTCTGAACACATTGAAAGTTATATGCAGATGTAATGCACTAAATATGCATTTTTCTTTTTTATGATCTTTTATTTTAAAAATTAATTTAACATTTAAAAAATAAGAATGAAAGAAACAGAAAAGTGTAACACCATATTTAAGGACAGTAAGAAGAGGCTATAAATCAAGTAATAATCTTTTTAAGTCTAAAAATCTACCACTTGGTAAATTGGTGTACATACAGTCTTAATTTGTGGGGTTTTTTAATGACAACACACTGAAATAATGTAGTACTTGTTAATTATGTTATTATGCTATGCATTTTTGTTTGAGTTCATATTCATAAATAGTAATGTAACTTTAAACAATTTAGTAATAATCACTCTGATTATTTTCTAGACGTTGGCTGTGAGTAGAAAGCAATCTCAGTTTAATTAGATGCTTACTTCTATATGCTAAATTAGAGCTACATTACAAAATAAAACCTTTAAATTATATAGTGAAAAACTCTCCAAACATAATTACCAGAATCTCTACAGGAAGATATAATTGCTACAGGCTAGATTCTTTCTTCAGTTTCATTCCGCATCTCTCTCAGAAGGCAACAGACACAAACCACATACATATTTCAGGGCTGCATATCAATTTGATACTGAGAATTCTGCTGAGAATTCTGCTGGATAATGTCCAAATACTAACGGAGGACATAGCATGAAAGCTAAGAATAAACGTCTTCACCTACATAGAGTAAAATCAACATAAGACACCATCCTTTCCTCTCAGAAGCTGAGATCCAGGATGCTTGATGACAACTTTGATTTTCCAATCAGTTCAGTCTGCCCTTGAAAAACTCATTTAATTAGCATATGTCTAACTTTATGCATTTGTCAAATGGAAATAATAAATATTCGTTTACCTCACAGGATGTTTGGGGAGCTCATGATTGCAAAATGCAAACAGATTTGTGGATAAAAGCTATACATTAGCTGGAAAATGGTGAGTATGAAATGCTCTGCTCCCTGTCCTTGTTGAAAAGCGCTTTCTGATAATAGCTGCACTCAGATGCACCATCAGAATCAGGAAGCTGAATAGGTGCGGTTGTTGGACAATGTGTAAAGATAATTACATTCTGGTGGAGATACATGATCTGATTGCTAATCCTACTAGAGCAGATTAATAAATCATCAAAGAAGGAGGCTAACCAACAAAGAAAGCAAACATACTCAAAGGAATAACAGCAGAAGCAATAAACACACATAACCAGAAAGCATGTGCATACCAATCTCATCAAAACTGACAGCTTTCAATTTAGACAGACTTAGTTTCAATTCCAACTCCACTTGACAGATGTACTGGTGAGCTTTTCATGTCTGATACCAAATACCTAACACACCCAAGTTAAAGAGCAGAGATTTTATTTGGCTGATGGTTTCAGAGGACTGGTTGGCTGACTCCAAGGCAAATGTGGTAGAGAAAGCTCCTCACATCACGAAGGCTCAGAAACAATGCACAGGGAAGACTTCCAGTAAGACTTTCTAAAGGCTGACCCACCTCCAACTGGGCCCTACTTCCTAACAGCACACTGAGCAAGGAGCATCAATGCATTAATCCACAGCTGGGTACAGCAGCCCCACGAAGCAATAATCTCTCCAGACATCTCTTAACCCAGCCAAACTGACAGTTAATGTTAACTGGCAACAACATAACCTTGGGTATACTTACACAAAAATTCCTATGTGCAAGCCCTAATTCCGAGTATGATTGTACTTGGGTTTGGGGCTCCTAGGGGGAGGTAATTCAGTCACAAGATTGGAGTCTCATGATTGAATTACTGTGCTTATATGAAGAAGTTTGAGACAGACGAAATCTCTCTGTGTCACATTAGGATAAAGTAATATAACAAATCAGACAGAGGGCTCCCCCGGAGACCAAATTGGCTGGTGTCTTGCTCTTACTTAGGCTTCTCAGTTTCCGAAAATATGAAAAAAATAATGTGAAAAAATATGAAAAAAATAATAAGCCACCAAGTCTATGGTACGTGTTATAGTAGCTCAAACAGACTGAGACAGTAATGTAATGGTAATTCAGGTGTTAAGAAGTCTGTATTGTAACAGAGACATGAAAAGAATAAGTACATAAAACAATAATTTCAGATAAGAAGATACATGATAAAGCAGAAAAAAATAGAGTAGTGGTATAGGTTATTAGCTATTCATCATAGCTGCAAATTAGAATCACCTGGAGAGCTTTTAAAACTACTACTGCTACACTGTACCTCAGAACAAGTCAATCGTGATCTCAGATTTGTACTCTGCACTCTGCATGCACTTAGGATGCCTCATCCTCTCAGTTTGCACAAAGAGGAGCAATCTGGAGAGAAAGGAGCAGTGTTGACAGTGGTATATGCATAAAAAGGGCTGTATCTGCATCTGAACAGCTAAAGGGAATTGGTCCTGTGATGGAGGAAGGTCTTAGAATAGATATTTGAACTTACATATAGACTTGGGAAGCAACAGCCCATCGCTTGCAGTAAAGCTTGTAAAGCCAAGAGTTCCTCATGGGTTATTTACAGGGAGGAGACTGAGTGTGCTGGACGAAAGACAGCTGAGGGGCTCCAGTGAGGTTCACACACAGTACTCAGGTATGGTGGGAGCCCCACTAGCTGAGTATGAGGGGAGTCTGCAGTTTCCTTCCAAAACTCAAACGGAATGGACATGACCATATGATTATGGTTAGATGGTTTCATCATAGTGCGGTTCCCATATTTGGGAGCCTCTCTCTCGCTCTGTGGCTTTGGGAAGTAGTCATATCCAGGAACCCTGTAGCAACATATACAAGGGGGCCCTCTGAGACTTGAGTTTGGCTTCCAGCCTTTTGCCTTACAAGGAACTAAAGATCTCAGTCCTACAACTGTAAGGAATTGAATTTGGTCAATAACATGAGAAAATATATGTGGACATTTCCTAATTGATTTTTAGATAAGAGTACAGTTGGCTAATCAGCTTAATATCAGCCTTATGATACCCTGAACAAAAGAACCTGCTAAACCATACTTGTACATACTTCTGACCACAGAAAAGATGCAATTTTGTTACCAAGTTTTAACTTACTAAGATATTTATTGTAATACTAATCAGATCATTAGCACAATAAATAAACGGATCATTGAAGGAAATGCAGAAGTAATTCTAGATATGAAAGTAAACAGTATAAATTATATTATGAACAATATCTATAATTTAATTTTATATATATAATATATATTATATATATTTATATAATATAATATACATATTATAGTATATATTCCTATATAGTATATATTGCAGTACTGGGGATTGAACTCATGACCTTGTGCTTGCCAGGCAGGCGCTTACGCCACTGAGCTATATCCCCAGCCTTTTTCATCTTTTTGAAACAGGGTCTCTCTATGCAGTTCAGGTTGGCCTTCAACTCACTTTGAAGCCCAGGCTGGTCTCAAACTCACAACGATTCTCCTGCCTCAGTCTCCCAAGTGCTGTGATTACAGGCGTGTACTATGATGCCCAGAAATTTTGTATGCTTTCAGATAAGCACTGTGCATCATATATGAGTTTATGCAAAATAATAGAATACTAGTTCCTGGTATGTCTGCTTTGGATAAACTTTATCTTCAAGGTGGTGATTGGAACATTCAAAGGACAAGGAAGAGTAAGTTCCTCCTGCTCACTTGTACAGGGAATGTGCTATATTTTCTTCAATTAAAATGATCTGGAAGTTTGGTAAAATTTTGTTTAAGATTTTCTTTCACTTTCATGGCTATGGAGAGTTACCAAAATGAACTTAAAAGATGTACATAAACATGTTAATTTAGACTGGCTTAAATAGAAAGAGCTTCAAGAAGAAAACATTGAATACACTGGAGCACAATAAAGTTAACAGGGAAGACAAGAACAATGTGTACTGTGGATTTGTCAATTTAAGAATTCAGAGGTTACTTGAAGAAGAAGAGTGTCCTGTCTACAGCCATAGCACCCTGACTGCTCCTGATCTCGTTGGATCTCGGTAAAAACAAGAGTCTCAATGACACATTGCAGGTAAGTAGGAGGAGCAAAGTGGTAATGATGAGTATGCATACTTGGTTCCAGAATCTTAACTGAGGGGAGAGGTAGGAAAATATTTAAATTGCAGCATACAGTTTTCTTCTGAATTAAATGGTCCCCAAAAGATACGTTGAAGTCCTAACACTTTATACATATAAAAGTGCCCTTACTGGAAATAAGCAGTTAACTTCAGATGCGATCCTAGTAAATAAAAATGGTCCCTAGTCCAACATGAGAAAATGGAAACACATGGAGCAGAAACCACAAGAAGACGCAGTGACTCAGCAGTACTGGGGAGGTAGTCAGGTGCAGGTCAAGGCAGAGACAGAAAAGACAGCTCCACAAGGCGAGAGGGACCTGGAGCTACTGGAAATTATAAACACAAGGAAAGAACCCTCTCTGGGGGAGCCTCAAAAACAACATGACCTGGTACTGCTCTTTATTTTGGACTTGCAGCCTCCAGGATGGAGGCAATATGCTCCTACCATTTCGCCCCATTTGTGGGTAGTTCATTCTGTCACCCTTAGGAAATTAATAGAAATATAAAAGGAAAGAACATTCAGGCGTTACTCTCTTACGTTTATTCAATTTGTGGAAAAGAACCTGAAGCAAAAGAGAAGTTTAGGATTCATTTCAGAAGGCAAAGTCTGAAAGGAAGAATATCCTGAAAAAGGCAAAAGGATGGGACGCAGAGGACACTTCGAAGCACAAATCCCGTGTCTCACTAAACTATCTCAGTGCTTGTAGAACGATGGTTCCAGGGTCACAACCATATTAAAAATTACAAGCCCTGGAACTGTGAGCTGGAATTTGGTGACTTTATTGTGATCATCACCATAAAGTTTACAAAACACTGACTTAGAATCTATGTTATTAAAATAAGATGATATAGAATTTGAAGTTTTAATATTCCAAAAACAATATCTGGTTTCAAACTCAATCCCAGGTATGATTTGGCTAATATTTTTGTTGTTCCCCTTGAATGCCCAATTCATCTCCAATTTCTGTTGACAGGTTATCATAGCCCTTCCCACTCTTCTAGGAACATAAGACCTGTTTGTAGACTTAGGGTACACCAGAAAGACTTGTAGGGCATGCTGTACTCGTGGGTTCTTGGCCCTGCTCTCAGACATTCTGACTCAGCACAGCAGGCCCAAAAATCTGTACCTAGAGAAAGCACTCCATCTGATTAGGGACAGACTGGATGTGGTTTCCAAAAACATTCCCCAAGGAGTGTTCATTGCAAGCTCAAAATCATTGCAGGGTCTGGTAAAGCAGCCAAAAGTGCTAATGAAATCTCTGGCAGCTTTAAAAGCTATCCGTCTTAAGACCTATGATATTCAGATCAAGGAAGGTAAATATTCCCTGCAATGGCCAAACTAAGCTTGAAATACTGCGTTTGGTTACATATATCATATTTTAAGAATATGTGTTACATTTTTATCCAGTAAATTCAATTCATATCATCAGTGTCTGTGAAGTACAGTGTTCCCGTTCTAAATTGTGTTCCCATATAGTATCTTGTAGCTGGAGTAATCTCCCAGAAACTTGGAAAATATCAAACCCTATTTTTACTTGCTAGTAGAAGACTGCCTACTTCACAAAAGCAATAATTAAAGCATTTAAACTGCATGAGACCTTATGTGACAACTAGGGATCCACCTTATAATGTCCCATAATCTCTTAAAGACCATTTAAATTTTAAGATCTTATCCCAGACTAAAAATCTAGAGGAAAAGACATTTTGGGTATATTACGTCACTTAATCTCTGAGGAGTCAACAACCAAGTGGTAGAACAATACGACTTTCAGTCTTAATGCTTTCTCTAGGGCAGCTCATCCCTGACCTCATCTCCCCCTCCATCAGCCACGGGTGCTGCACAGTAATGACACCTTACCCTCCAACCGAGAGAGAGTGGAAGCAACGTTTTAAGAATAGCAAGTGGTTCTCATTTTAGTTTTTTGCAGTTGAAATTCCTATTGACCCCTGCTATCCTTCAAAAGGAATTTCATTTATCTTACTCTAGGCACTTGTTACTCCACTAAGGTTAGGATTTTCTTTACCATGGATTAGAAATCACCCCAGTCATTCATCTTTCCAAGTGAAACATAGGATTTCCACAAAGGCTTTTCTTATCTTCTCTGGATAGCTTAGTTTCCCTATCTTTTCAGATTCTGTGAGTAAAGAAAGTATTTTAAATAGCTAAACATATGTCCCATTTTCTTTCAATTGTATACCCAGTGTTTCATCACTTAGATAAAAGACATGTAAAGGGTAAAAAAAAATGTGTATCTATACTGATTATATTTCCCAGCAACTCAAGGTCTACAGTGGGGATACACGGGCTTATTTTGCTGGATGTGGAAGCCCATACTCAGATTCCAGGATTCCTCCCTGTTACCAGGTATAACAAAGTCTCTTAAAGCAACAGAAAAATGCCTGTGCTTTCATAGAAAGATAGTTTCATGTCCCCAGAATTTGTGTTGATTCCTACTTTTTCATTGACTCATATCATACATTGTTTTTCTTTGCATCATCTTTGCATCATCTTCTTTTCAGGTGTGTGACTTCCCATTTCTTCTATGTTGATGTGACCTGGACTTGTTCTGGGTGGGCTACAGGTCTGAGATTGCATTTAGCTCCTTCATCTTGGCATTTTCCTATGTTCCTCTGGTCCAGCCAGATGCCTGGTCCTGGGCACTTCCCATGGTGTAGGGGGATGAGTCAGGCACTTCAGTTCCTCTGACCAAGCTGGTTGCTGAATCCCAGGTGCTTCCTATTCTGGCTGACCTTCCTGCAGTATAGGGGAAGGGATCAGGCCCCTGGGTTCCTCTGGCTCAGCCTATTGCTAAGACCCAGGCACTTCCTGCATGTAAGGGGATGCGTCAGGCACCTGGGTTCCTCTGGCCAGGCAGGTTCCTGAGTTCCTGTCAAACACTTCTATTTGCAAGGCAAATGGTGGCCCCTCTCTGCCTTCCAGGGGCAGCCCTTCAATGGTTACCCATAGTTTATATTTCTTACAAATACATATTAAGAATCAATATGATTGATCCTTATGGCATCCTTCCCACAGCACAATAACAAACATTAGCAGTGTCACTTGACATATTTTCTTATCAGACAAAAATATGGTAACACCAGTAATAATTGAGATCTTTTATTATAATCAAAAATCCCTGTTGGCATTTCACAAAGATATATTGAGCAATTCAAACTTGCAGGATAACAAAAAAAAAAAAATCAATGCCATGTTACCAGCTAATAAAAATGATAAGAACAGGACTTTTCTAAAAGTTGTTTTTATTGCAACCTACAAAAATGTGGATGTTTGCTCTATTTATGCAAGACATAATAGTCCTTTTAATAATTTTTAAAAAGTATTGGCTATATCTGTGAAAAGTTTGATATCTCAATATTTAAAACATCAGAGATTATTAAATCTTCTAAAATTTATGTACACTGTATTTCCTCTATTTAATTATACTAGTTCTTTTACAATTGCATTATTGCCTTTCCTCTAGAGTATACCTAACAGCTGAGCAGCGTGATTTCCTCCTTCAGAAATCTATGGGATTTGAACAATGCAAGCTGTTATGATCCAACTACCACATATTCTCACATCTAATACAAAAGATTAGAACATTTCCAGACACCTTTTACAGTAATAAATAAATACTAAATGAAATAATAACAAAAATTACATGCTCTATCCCAAATTAGCAAGTTTAGTAGTCTTAAATATGATGCCTTACTTTGAAAAGCACATATTTAAGAAACCGGCCAGTATTTGTAAATCTGAACATAATGATGGAAGTTACAGCACAGAAGAATTTATTCAGCAACTTTGGAATGATGTACTTTAAATATACAAGAGTTTCTTTAGTGCATGAGTATATTTGGATCAGACCAGGAGGAGTATTTAAATTTAAGACCTACAGGAAAAGGCAAGTCTCAATCAAGACAAAATAGCTGAGATAAAATTGTGATAAAGAATGAAATGGTTTGTTTTGACAACTGTGAAGTATTTAAGTTAAAAAAATAAGAAGGAGCATAAGTTACAAAAGATTTGTGGCCAAGGAGTAACTTTAAAAGGAAAGGTCCTATTCGGAGTTTTAGATATAAAACCAAAGTAAACCACAAAATTTTAATCTGACTTAAATTTGATTAAGTGTAAAAAGCATACCCTTCCCAACCAAGTGTAAAAACTTGAAAGTTTTTTTTTTTTTTTTAGCACATTTTTACATTGATTTTCCTAGATGTAACCAACCATAAGAGGGCACTCCACAGACTGGATGGGTGCACATGTTCCAAACATAAACTATAGATAGTCTTAGCAGTTCACTTAATTCGCAACCTCTCACTTCACCACCCCCCCCCATCTCCTTTACCATCTTCTACCCTAAAGCCAACTTGTGGCTAATTCAAGACTTATAAATCCTGTAGGACTCTCCCCTATATGGTTAAAATATATGCTTTGTCCTGCTCACTCACAAAATATAATAAATCTAGCTTTGCACAATTCCCAGGATTCTCTGCGGGACTTGTCGAGTGGAGGTTGGTCGGAAGATTGATGTGCATTTTTAATATTGCATTTAAAATTTTAGCTATGTCCCCATGTTAAAAAGTGTTCAGTCTTTTGAGGACCTCCATCCGGACCTCCATCCTGATCTGTAACAGTCCAATACATCGTACTACAGTGTGATGCACACTCATGTCTACAGCAGCGTAACTCTTAACAGCTGAATCTTGGACGTGATCTATGTGTCAATCAACAGGTGCACAGATAAAGGAAATGTGGTATTTATAAACAAGGGAGTAGTTCTCTGCTGTAAAGGATACATTTAAGTCATTTGTAGTAAAATGGGTGCACCTTGGGACTACAATGTTAAGTGAAATAAATCAGATACACGTGTTTAAATATAGCATGGTTTCTGCTAATTGAGAAACTAAAACATAAATAAAGAGGAAAGTGAATGATAAAAGGAAATAGGGAGATAGATATTTTCATGCCAAAGAGAAGGAAGCCACAGATGAGGCGGGTAAGAGGGAGAGAAGGGCAAGGGACGGCAACAATTAAAATGTGCTCCTCATGCGTACCAACTCCCCATGAGGAAAGTAATCCTTATGTACTTCAGACGTGTATTAATAAAAATTTTAAAAGTGTTAGTCTTTCAACACCTTGATTTAAGACCAGGACCAGCTCACACTTGGCTGACTGGCCCCTCAGTGTCTGGTTGTGCTTTAGTCCAGGCAGCCTGGTGGCCTATTGTGCCCTACTCTATGTCTGATGGCTTCAGCTTCTTCCGGTTCCTCACTTAGCAGGCTTCCTTGATTTAGAATCTCCCCGCATCTGACTCCGGCATCTACATTCAATGTTTAAATGGCAGTGCATATATGCAGTCTATGTTTTCTTTAAAAGTTTTATTCCTAAAACAATTAGGTATTTTAAATTCAGGTATGCATTTGAGAACATTCAATGTTTTATATTACTTTGTTTGAACTTACTCTTCCATTCAAATAGAAATGTTCATAACTGTACCCTAAAAAGCGTGTTAAAAACATCAAGGGAGAAACTAGTCACTCTGGTTTCAGATATGAACTATCAGTGAAGCAATTTTATTCCCATAAAAAGTGAGAGAAAAAGACAGAAAAGGCATGTATCCAAAATTTTACCAAAAGTTGATTCTAAGATTCACTTTGAAATTCATGGTATGGGACATACATAACACCTTTCAATAAATCCCATTTATGTTAAAGAAAATGACCAGATTGCCACACTGTTTAAATTATAAAATTAAGACATAATTAAGATATGTGGAATTAAGTTAATCAAGTCTTATTACTTTTTTCACGTGTAATAATCAATTAATTTCACAGAATATTAGAATAAAAAATAATGTGTTATGACAGTACGAAGATAATATTCACCCAAAATGGGCTGACTCACTTAATGTTTTTAAACCTCCACTATGGACCCATCACAAAAATTACTGAATAAAAAAACAAATCTTATACCTACCTAATTCATTGGTTAGTTACTATATTTTGTTGTCACAAATGTGGTGTCTACTAATTTTGTCCCAGTGCTAACTGGACAAATAATTCTCCCTGTTTTATGGTTTTTTTTTCTTCAGTCAGCACATTCCTATAACACAAATGGTTCGTCATTAGTTTCTGGAAGAAAAATTAGGCAAAAACTGGAAGCTTTATATGGTAAAATAGTAATGAATGAGTAATGAATGAAATAATTTTTATGCAAATGTAATAAAATCAAAAGAAAAAATATTCTTTGATAATATTAACAGTTGATAGCATTCTTTCTTCATAAAGAAAATTTAGGATTTGGGGTGGCACACTGACTAAAAGCTAAGGACGGTGAATAACTATTTAGGGGAGTTTATATTACAGTGACATTGCACACAGCTGACTCTGCATTGCATTTCTGCCACTATTAGAGTGTGATATCTGGAAAATAACATAAACCCTTTGAAGCTTCCTTGTTTTAACAGAAAAATAATGGAGACAGTGTTTTTATTATTTTAAATCCTTTTACCCATTAACACATTCCTTAAAAATACACCTTGATATTTCTACCACCAAGAGCCTACCTGAATAATGCAAAGCAAGAAGACAAACTTTTGCAGGTGTTAGCCCAGAATCAAGTTATGACATAAAGCTTGTTGTTTAAGACAATTTGATATATAATTTCCCTTGCCTTAAAATGAAGGAACTGTTGAGCTGGACATGATGGTGCATGCCTATAGTCCCAACTGTATGGGAAGCTGAGGCAGGAGGATCACAAGGTCCAGCCCAGACTGGGCAACTTATTTTTTTAGCAAGATATGTTTCAAGATAAAAAATAAAAGAAAGGGCTAGGGATGTAGCTCCATATGGATGCTCTGGGTTCACTTTCCAGTACTGAATAAAAATGAAGTATTCGTGACTTATTTTCCCCTTAAGATTATTGTAACGATTAAGTATGATGATATAAGAACTTAAGACAGCAACCTCGTGAGGAGGAGATTAGGCATGTGGACAGCTTAGACAACGGAAATTGTCTCAACGATTCCTAACAATACTTTCTCACCAGTGAACATTCAATTTTAATTCAACAGCAAGTACTTATTTATTCATTAATCCAAGCAATACTGATATTTATTCTAAACAAGGCTGTTAGTTATACTAAGGAATGAAGCAGTAGTTACTTCAATATTGTTGCGGGTACAAAAACAGAGAAACCAGCACTTTAGTGAACTGTACTACCAGCTCCCAGGAAGATAAACACTTTAAAAATTGTGTAAAAAATGTGTGATTGATTATGTGCTAAACTATGTGGTACATAGGCAAATGAATGGTATAGATCTTTTAATTTTTAAAAATGGTAAAGAGGAACACAAATATTCTGTAGAGAACAATGCATGGGTGGTGAACTTTATGAGCTGAGACATTAAACACTGAGAAAAGAATATCTAATAGCACAAATGTACAATTTCTATTCTCTTCCCTTTAGTGACTTTTATTGTTTTGGTTTTGGTATTTGTATGTTCTTTCTATCTTTGTGTTCTTTTGAGTTGTGAGTCTTGCTTGAATACACTAATGCCTTTTCATACTAGGTTCCTTGGAACTCTATTTTTCTAAAGCTGTGTAAAAACAGATTTCTTTGGGTGTTTTCAATAACAAATACTTCTGGAAAGAGCGTGAGAAACATTGAGGCATAAGATCAGACAACTTCGATGATACAAGAGTTGTTCGAGCCACTGAACCATTTCTCTACCCAAATTACTTATGATGAATATTATAAGAAAAAAAGTTAGGAGAAAATAACCTTTTAGTACATAAAGAGAAAACATAAAATTATCCCCTGGGAACTACAGGTAGTAGAAACATGGTTTTTCAATAAGAATAGATCAGTTCATAAATAAATAACCATTAAAATAACACGGAACAACCTGTAAAAATATCTGATGCTTTACTAACTGATTGCACATTTCTCCAAGGGCGAAAACTGGAATTTAGAAAAACCTCGGTTTATTCTTTGCCTTTATTGTAATAGACTTCCAGCTCTTGAGGGATTATGATCATGATTCATGAAAGAATGTGCTTAGGTCTTTGTGCTGGAGGCAAAGTAGAGCAGATCCGCACCGCATAAGTCACGCTGCCAAGTGGGGAAGAGGATCCGAGGAGAGAGACGAATTATGGTCCTGGGAAATCTGAGGAGATGCACTTAGACGCTCCTCTCTATCAGTTGTGTTCTCATCCTGAGGCTGCAAGTAAATGTGGGCTCGTTGATTTACTTCTAAGGACTATGCTCATTTTTTGTTTTTGTTTGTTTTGTTTTGGCTCTAGGGTCTCAAGCCTCAGGAACCTATTATGGAAGTCTTATTAGAGATCTTTCAAGCTCTTTCAGTCCTTTATGTTCAAAGGCATGACCTTCTTTTCTCCTCAGTGGGAACACCTCTTACTTGAGTTTTAGTTTCTTTCCTTGCACTTTGCTTGTCTCAGGCAGTTTAGTATACTGTAATGCATCATAATTTGCAAGATGTTTTGTTTAGATATTTATCACTTTTTTGTTAAAATAGGGAAGGAGAAAGTGCTACTATTACCCTTTCCATTCCTATCGGGTTAAACTAAGCCTATAAATTTCCCATTCTGGTCCCAGATTAGGCCCTTAGATATTCTCAGGGAGTAATAATGACACAATTCTGTAAATTTATGATCTTTGCTATAGACTTAATGCCCCCCATTCATCTACTGAGATCTTATTCCTGATGTAATAACTGGAGATGCGGCCTTTGGGTGGTGACTAGGTTTGGATGAGGCCGTGAGGGTGGAGCCTCCACAGGATCGGTGCCCCTAGAAGATGCAGAGCCTGGACTTCACACTCGAAGGCAGCCATGTTGGAAACAGGGAAAGAGCTGTACCACGATACTGAATCTGAAGAGCCTTAACCTTGGACTTCTCAGCTCTAGAAATGTAAGAAATATGTGTATGTTGTCTAAGCCACTTAGTTTATGGTATTTTAATATGCAGCCTGAGGTCACTGAGACATTCACTTTTTTAAGTCTCTTAAGACATATTTGGAATGACATCTAGTTCTCAGGTAGAATTCAAGATTATGCTGAAATAAAGAGAGACAGATATGATGGAGGTCAAATCTCATTAATTCATCAGTGTGGGGACTGTGAATAAATTGTATTACTTCTCTTAGTCTTAGTGCCTATATAAAACTGTTCATAATGTTCACATCATTAAAACAAATCATGTTATCATCATGTTTCCTCAGGTTGCTTCTCTCGGTGCCTCTTGTTGGAAAGCTGTTTCTTCCTCTGAGGCTCAGACAGGTACTCTCTTGAACCTAGGTTCCCCATCAAAGCCACTTCCCTCTCAGATGGAGGTGAAGTGCTTTAACTGTTCTTTACTGAGCGCTTGCAAATGACAGATTCTTTGGGATTCAACTGTAAATAAAACACACCCTTTCTCTTGTTATGTTTCAGTCTTCTATTTAAGTAGCCATTTCCTGTTCGAGCACCTCCAACTATAAATGTCATGTGGCTGAATTAAGAATTTTACCCTCTTTGCAAATATTCTACCTATGACCTGCCAACAAGCGTTGATTTAATTTTCACAATGTAAAACTTTAGAGTTGACCTTACAAAACATTCAGGAAGCTTTTATCTATGCACGAATTGTTTCTATTTATGGAACTTCTATTTTGGTTTCCATGGAAGCAGACCCTGAGAAGAGGACTGAGAACAGGTAGTTAATTGAGAGCAAAGAGTAGTAAGTACTTCTCAGGAGTAGAGCGGTGAGGAGGTGCACGTGTGGAGAAGGGGGTCAGGAACAGTCCATTACCAAAATGTAACCCAGCTGGACAAGGGAACTGTAATCCCATCAGGAACTGCTACCCACCAGTGTCCAACTCATACTTCAGTGTTATTCTGCCTGATGAGCTGGCCCCTCAGCTTTTACATGTAATTGTTTGATCGCTTCTCCTGTAGGGAGTTAATTTTCAGGCACTTCAGGCTCACCTTTACAGCTCCTTGGCAAATGTGATAGCTCACTAAGAATTGGAGCTACAAGTATAGAAATTGTTATATATGAAGGGAGTATGTGCAAGACACTAAGGGCTCGCACTTACCTGAATCTTAGATAACGTGACAGAGTGTTCACCCCTCAACATGGCAAGGTCAAAATGTGTTCTGGAATTCAGAATGGGATCTGACTTGTTTCAAGCATTCATTTTGGCATACCCAACTTTAACCCCACTTTCTTCACTCCTCTCCTCCTGCCCCTACCACATTCCTTCCTTTCTCAGGTATGAAGTCAGAGCAAACCACGTTGCCTCATTCTTAAACCAGGGTTAAAGCGTCCTTACTTTGTGCACTTCTATCACAAGCACTCAGCACTATAATGGCCCCATGCACACTCCCCTAGACAGTTGATTCTTCTTCAAGAACTGAAAGTGATCTTTTAAAATCATAGGCAAAATCACATCTTTCCTGGCTTCAAATTTAGTTTTCTCACATATAATATGAAGCCCTACAAGGTCTTACTGGCTTTGTGTACTCACTGGCTTTGTGTACTCATATGCCACCTTTATTTTTTTGTGCTGGGAATTGTTGCACTTGCCAGGCAAGTTCTTGTGCCACTGAACTATATTCCGCCTCTTCACGTGACTTAAAGGTACTTATTTTGGACAAGTCTCCCCTGGCACAGGCCACTGCAGGCACGAGAGGTTCCATGCTGTGCACACGGGAGACTGTGGCCTCACAGCATCCAGCCTTTGGCACTGCTCCCCAGATACTGAGGTGAGGAGTCCCTGGCAGGGCTCAGGACCACAGAATCCGGCCTTAGAATCTCTATACCTGGCCCTTCGCAACAGGGCAGCTGGTCACATTACTAAAGGCTCTTGCTCTACTTTAAAGCAGATCTGACCAAGTGTCAAGTGTCACCTCCTCAGAAAGGGCTTTCCTAATTTTTCTGTCTGTAATAGCATGTAGCACCATTGTTTGTTTTCTTTCTAATCTTTACTTTCACAGCACTTAATTCTATTCATTATATATCAATTTATTGTGATGTAGTTTAATGTTTATCACTTGCATACAAGCTCTATATGGGGCCAGTGTTTATCTAGTTTTCTCACAATCCTCTACTCAGCACCCAGAACGGCACTATGTGTGTCAGCACAGCCTTGGTTGTGTCTCATGAACAAAAGATCACCATTATTCTACAGCTTCACGTACTGAAAATGTGTCTCATGTCAGTCTAGACAGCCAATGGGAGTCCAGGATGGAACTATTCATCAAGGCCATTTACTCACAGCCTAATGCTGGCTTTATTTACCACATGTCTATGAGCACTTGGATGTTTACATCTATTCAAAGTGACAAGTCACGATTACCACTCACATTCTGTGAACTAACTCAAGACACAAGGCGGTGGGTGGAGAAGACCAACTCTTTCAGATTTCCTTTTAAACAGCCTGATGACCAGAAATGCTTAGCTCAGATTAGATAATAAGTATTTACAGAATTAACAAATAGATGAGCCAGATGAGTACACAATAAAAATCAAATTTGAAGGTATTTTCCTGACAATTTAATTTAAAGACAAATTTAAAATATTTATTTGTATACCCATGGTTTAAAGATATACACATATGTAAAAAATATGTACATATACACAGTAGTAATTCAGTTCATCATTACTCATTACATACCATAAAGTATTATTTAGGAATATAGAAAGAATGATATTTATTTTAGAGTGCTTAATAGTAGTCTCCTTTTTTCACTTCTAGAACAAATTCAGAGATTCTGTTTAATGTTTAATGTGCTTAGGGAGACAGCTAACTTTGCATTAATATTCATACTATTTAAGTAAATACTTTGTGATAATTAAAAATTCTTTCTAAAGTATGAAACAGTTCAGAGAAAGACTTCTGAAGTGAACCTATGTTGGAGTTCAACTTTATCACACAAGTTTCCTGGACTATCACATAAGCAATGGCTTCTTTGCAAGCCATGCATAGAAAGCATGGAAGTTTCACCTTTCCCTGCAAACACCATTTAATCTAACAAAGCCTAAGAAAAAGGCTAAGTTACAATCTATTGGCCCATCATCACAAAGCTAATTTTCAGTTGGCAATTTCAATTTCTGGCCTGTTCTTGTTTAGTCCAAGGAACTACTATTTTCGTGTTGAGAGGCTCTGTTAGGACTTTAAGCATATATCCTGTTCTACATTAGATTATGCCATAAATGTATTAATTAATTAAATATATAATGGACCAATGAAAAAGAAGAGAAAGTAATAGACATTCTGGAAAGACAAACTCTTCAGAGGTGTTTTTATCAGGGTAGATACAGATCTAATTGTTCATCTTGACTGCAAAGCATTTATTATACGTAGGATTTACTGAGAACTTCCTAAAGGACCAACATAGTTGTAAGAGCTTTCTGTGCATTAACTATTTCAATTCTCACAAATACAAGCAAAATATTATTATATCCTTTCAGCAATCAGAGGCACAAAATGATTAAGTGACTCAATTAAACATTTCTTGCTAGTAGTTGGTGGGTTTCAGGTCTACCCCTACACAGCTGGCTCCAGAGTCCCAGTGCCAGGTCACTGGCAGCACTAGTGCTAGTACAGCCCTCCAAAACATCGTATGCACATATTTGAAAATATCCTCAAACACTTTGAATTCAGAAGGATTCTTCAACTTGTGACTTGCTATTTTTCATCTTTTGAGGGAAGAGAAATTGAGTTGAGCCATATAAAATAGACAATATAGTTGATGCATAAAAGTCACAAAGCTTTTTGAGAAAATGATCCTATTATTTTAAAAAGAGAGCAGAAAAAGATAACATACAGGTTGCACAAGGCCTGGAACAATGACTGTTGAGTCTAATACTTTATGTTTAAATGTAACTTGCTGCTGTCAGAAGCCCTAATGCAAGTTCATGAATAGCATCACTGAATGCTGTGCACGTAATATCATGTAGGACACTGGGAGGAAATTAAGAGCATTGATGAAAGAGATAAAACTGAAATGAGATTGAGACCCAAGTGGACTATTACCACTCTTGCATATCTATATCTAAATCATCATAATCCATTAAACATGTACATAAAAGATGATTAAGAGACAATTCTTTCAAACAAGAATTGGAAAATCATTTTTCTTATGAAGTTGCCCTATTTTTGCTATGTTCATATTTTCTGTTTCTCCCTGATTCTATCTTGGTAGGGAGCAGCTATCTAAGACTTTCCTCTGCATCTTTTACATTAACCAAGTTGTTGGCTCATTGTTGTTTAAAGTAATTGCTTTTGATCCTTTTTTATTTCTGCAGTGTTAGTCTCTCATTTATTTCTGTTCTGATCTTTATTGCCTTCTTTCTGTTAATTTACTTTGAGTCATTTTCCAGTTCTTTTAAGTGTAAAATTAGTTTGTTTTTTCACTTACCTCTTTTTTCTGCTATAAATGTCCCCTTTCTTAGCCTGTAATTTTTGGTATATTTTATTTCTGTTTTCATTTCTCTCAAGGCATTTCCCTGGGGATTTCATCTTTGACCATCTGGCTCTTCAGGGATGTGTTTAATTGACACACATTAGTGAATGTTCCAATTTTCATCCTGTTACTGATTTCTCATTTCATACCATGGTGGCTGGAAAATTTCCATCCTCTTACATTTGTTGAGGCTTGTTTTGTAGTGAATGACCTATCAGGAAGAATGTGTGAGGTGTGCTTGAAAATGTGAATTCTGATGCTGTTGGATAGAATGACTGTATAGATCTGTTAGTGCCACTTGAGCTATAGTGTTACTTATGCCTGCTGTTTTCTAATTAATTTTTCTTCATAGATGATATATCCAATAATAATAGCAGAATATAAATCCCCTACTGTTATTGTGTTGCTGTTTAGTTCTCCTTTCAGTTCTAACATAACTTTGCTTTATCCATTTATTCTTGATGTTTAGTGCATATATTTTTATTGTCTTGGTGAGTTAAGTCCTTTATTATTCTGGGCAGCCCAGTCACAGGGTTTGACAACCAGCCACAAGGTGCCTTGAGACTGAAGAAAGGGACAAGTAGGTCCAGGATCGCAGACAGCAATGTAGTCGGGACTTCCTGATAGAGGTGTGGTTCTGGGTGGCACTAAGATCACGGTATCACCTTGAACTGGGTCAGAGAGCACATCGAACAGTAGTCAGGAGAAAAGGGACTTCATCCAAACCAGAGTTCACCTGGTCTATCTCAAGCCAACTCCAAAGATGTTGGGCATATTTCTGGTACAGATAGCACCATCATCACCATAAACCTCCACAAGCTTTAGGGTGAGAAATTATGTAGGGGAATAAAGAACAAGGTTCCCCTGGGTCAGTCATGGTGATTACCACTGAAGACACCTGCAGCTAAGTCAAGGTCAGTTTCTGCAGTTGTTATGTAAAAACTTTCTTGTGACAATTTTCTCCTTACAGTCTATTTGGTCTAAGTATAGCTAGCCCTACTCTATTTTCATTATCATTTGTGATTTTTTTCTTTTCCTTCGCTTTCTTCCTATGTGGGTGCTTAAGCTAAAGCAGGTCTCTTGTATGCAGCATACTGTTGAAATATTTTTTATCTATTCACTGGATGTATTTTGATTGGAAAATTTATTTTCTTCACAATATGGAACAGGAAAGGACTTGTTATTACTACTTTGTTTTTCTATTTTTAGTTCCTTTTTTCCTACCATTCCCCTATTCCCTTGTGATATGATCTCTCCATTTTGTAGTGCTATTTATCTACTAGAGGCTTTTTTAGGGTACCATAAAGCTTTCATCAAACAATTTTTTAGCTGTAAGTCTGTTTTCATCTGATGATGTCATTCACATCCAAAAGCTCTCATTTTACTCCCTTTGTATGTTTTTAGTATCACAATTTTCATGTTTGAAAATATTATGTGATCCATTAATGAAAGATTTTGGTTATAGCTTCTTTGAATATTGTCTTATACCTTTAGATCAGAACTAAATGTAGTGTATACATCAACATTATAATACTAGTATATCATGAATTTGGAAATCTGCTTACATTAACCTATAAGTTCTATACTTTTTGCAATTAGGTAACTAATTAACTTACTTCTATTTCAATTTGAAGTATTGTCAGGTATTCACTACCAATGTCTTTCAAGGCATGTGTAGTGGTAATGAAATCTCTGCTTTTCCCTTTCCCTTTCTCTTTGCCTTTCCTTTCCTGATGTGAAGACAGAACCCAGGGACTTGCACAAGCTAGGCGGACTCTCTGCAGCTGAGCTATACCTCTAATCCCCTCCCCTCCTCAGCTTCTATCTGTGAAAGTCTTTATCTCTCCTCTGAAGAACAGCTTTCCTTGGTTTGAAATTTTTGGGTGGCAGTTCTCTTTTGTTTCAGCACTGTGAGTGTCTTATCCACTCTCCTGGACTGCAAGGCTCCTATTGAGAAATTCAGTGACAGTCTAATGGGGTGCCTTGCAATTTGCAAGTTCCTTTCCTCTTGCTGTTTTGAAAATGTTTTCTTTGTTCTTTACATTGTATAGTTTCATTAAAATGTGACTTGGTGCAACCTTCTTTCAGTTATGTTGTTCTTAGAAACTTAAAGCTTCATGAACCTGTCCTTCCATATCCCTCCAAAGCTTTAGGGTGTTTTCAGCCACCATTATTTTTAAAAAAATAAGTTTTTGTTACCTTTTTTCCTTTCCTTCTGAGATTCCATAAAGCACACTGTGTTCAGCTGGTGGTGGTGTCCCATAAACCCCAGAGTCATTCTTTATTCTTTTTTACTGTGTTTCTTTTTTTTCCTGGAGTACTACATATCAAAAGATCTGTTTTGAAGTTCACAGATTGTTTCTTCTGCATGTTGACTCAATTTTTAAGGTCTATTTATGTCTTCATTTCATTATTTTCAGCTCTGGATTTCTTTTGTCGTTCTTTTTCTTCATTATTTCTATTTGTGGTTGAATTTCTCACTGTGTTTATTTTTTGTTTCTCTGACATTTGTTCATTCCTTATTTGTGCTTATTGTAACATCCTAAAATTTCTTAAGGTAAGTATTTATGGTTCTAGTCAGACATGTCATGGGTCTGTAAGTTTTCAGCTTGGTTACTAGAAAATTATTGTTTCCTATAGAAGTGTCATGTCACCTTGATTTTCTGCATTGCTATTCTTTCATTTGATGAACAAATCACCTCCATCAATATTTCCTCTATAAAGTAAAAGACCTTCACTAGCAGCTTCATTAGAAATTCTTGGGCTACCTCAGACCTTTTCTTTATACATGCACTTACTCTATTCCTGTTGTGTTCTCTTAAGGAGAACTATGAGGATTGTATGTTTTTTTCCTAGACCAAAACAACAAGCATGAATATGAAGAGTTTTCCTTTCATTTTCTCAAGATTAGTGCTTTGTAGTGTTTAAATTGTACAGTTTTTCCACTCTAGCACAGTGAGTCCAGCTAACTGTGCATGCAAAGACAGCCTTCAGAGATCTGTGCGTGGTATTTTTGAGGTTTAGTGGAATCCAGATTCTACAGTAGATGTGTCCTATGAACTGTGAGGACCATATTGTCTTGATGACTATAGTTTTGTAATAAGTTTTGATATTGAAAAGTATAGGTCCCCCAACCTTATTCCTTGTCATGAATATTTTGCTAGTTTGGGTGCCTTGTATTCTAGATGAAATTTAGGTTAGGTTTGCCAATTTCTTCAGCGAGCTATTTTGAATGTTGATAGAGATCACAATCCTTCTGCAGATCAATTTGAGGAATACCATATCATAGCAATATTAGGTCTATCAGTACACAAACGCCCATCAAAACAACTTTATGATGATTATTTTTTGCAAAAGCATTTTACAGCAGGCAGAATAGCTAAAAACACAAATGAATTCATAAGGTCTTTTTATTATTCCATTGTAGTTATTTTTACAGGTTTTCTTTTTTTCTTCATGTGGACTCACTCTATTGTTTTATTCCAGCTAAAATGACTTCCTTATAATTTCCTACAGGGCAGATATGCAAGTTGCACACTCTTTAAATTTTTGTCTATCTGAGAATACTACACTTTTTCCTTTCATGTGTGAAGTATAAGAATTCTTGGCAATTATTTTTCTTTCAGTACTGAAAGAAGATTATTCTACTTCTGGCTGACCACTAGGGTTTGATGATAAGTCAGCAAGCTTTTTGAGCTCTTAGGTGAGGAGTTACTTTTACATTACTGTTTTCAAGATTCTCTATTTGTCCTTCAGCAATCTAACTACTATGTTGGGATGTGGAGCTCTATAAATGTAACCTCCTGAAGTCAAATTTGGGAAAACTGGTCATCACATCATCAGATATTTTTTCTCCCATTTTATTTATTTATTTTCTCTCCCTCACTAAGTCTCACTACATGAGTATTGGCACACTTGACAGTAGCTTACGCAGTTCTGAGGCTTTATTTTTCTTCATTCTTTTCTCTCCCACTCAGGTTGGATAACCGCTGTGTACCTACCTTAAATTCACTGAGGTTTCCAGCTCAAATCTGTTGTTAGGTCTTATACTTTCATTTCAGGAACTGCACTTTTCAACTCTAGAATTTCTATTAAGTACATGTGAGAGCAATTTCTATTGCTTTCCTGATATTCTTTATAAAGTGAGATATTCTCACATATTCATTTACTACTTTAAATGTGGTTCTGATCTGTTATTGAATGCATGGCAGGCATTTTACTGAGTTCCCATTGCAGTCTCCTGTGTGGCACCTATTTATCTGTTTCCTTTCATGTCTTATCTTTGTTGGTGACACTTGAAAATTTTAATATAATGTGAAAGCTCCAGAAATCAAATGTCTTGTTTTCCAATGGCTTGTTGTTATGACAATGTGTTGTTGCTTTTCAAAATCACTTACCTGAACTAATTCTGAAAAATCTGTATTCCTGTCATGTGTGGCTACTGAGGTCTCTGCTTGTTCATTTTGATGGTCAGTTGATGATTAAACACAGATTTCCTTTAAGGTGACCAAAACATCTTTCAGTCTTTTGGCATTTTGTTTTTGGTTTCGTTTTTGTTTTACGACCGGGAATCCAACTCAGGCACTTACTATTGTCAGGCAGGCGCTTGTGCCACTGAGCTATATCCCCAGTCCTACATCTTTCAGCTTTTATCAAGTAGTTTTGTGTGTGTGTGTGTGTGTATGTATGTTGGCACATCTGGAATATTCTGCTGTACTATAATCTACCTTATCCTTCACTTCCTGTTCTGTGCAGAACCTCAACTTCCCTTAGAGGGAGAGAAGAGGGCCTTGCTAGGTCTTTCTCGGTGGTGTGCCCAGCCTTACATAGGTGCACATCCTAGACAAACACGTGGACCTTCTGTTCCCAGGAGTGTGTCAGGTCATTTAAATGCTTCTCCAGATATGACACACTTGAAATTTTCCTTATAAATTTTATGGTCATCCTTGTATTTTCCCCAAATTATACCACTGTCTCAGATGACTAATTATAGATAATGTCAAATATGTACAAATAAAAATTTAAACAATAATAAAAATTGACAAATGGCCTTGTGATAGGGTGGCTTGCACCAAGTCAATGCTGAATAAGATCAAATAAACATTAAGTATTATGAATGGTCCTGAACTATGGAGTTGGTATAGGGGTCAAAAATATACAAATCTGGGAATGGAGCTGTTTTACAATCTCCAGGCCAAGAAGACTCCCTTGGTAGCTACAAAGGTGCTTCTTTCTAGAGTTGTCATTGTTTCAAGGGGCTTGTTATTCAAGACAATTCCATGCAAGAAGGAAGTAGGTGAGAACCGGACAAGTTAAAATTCCACAGAGTTTACTGTGATAACTGACATTCAACTCACTGTTTTTAATCAGTATGCCTTAGTTGTTAAGAGCCTTTGATTTCCAGAGTTCTGAAAAAGTCGTTTATAACAGTTTTTGTACTGTTTTTATAGGAGAGTAGATTTTCACATGAATTTACTCTTCAGTGCGGAAATGTTTCCCTTTATGATGTGTTTCTTATGGCTTTTTATTTCCTCTGCTTGATTCTATGCTAGAGAAGACACAATATCGACTTATTACTTCATTCGTGAGTACAAAACACAGCAAATTATGGAAATATAATATTGAAACAGCATTATTTCTAGTTGTTCACCTCTAAGAACAATGGTATGATAAGCCCTCCTTTGCACATATCTTTAATCAACTATACTATTGTGAGGCTAATTTTAAAAGAGCAATTATGGAGTCAAAGTATGTGAGCATTTTAAAGCTACTGATAGATATATCCATTTTATGTAACTTTGATCTGCACAAATAGTGTAAAAAGCAGATTTTGGGGGGCCCTGTATGACAACAATTGATTTCCAATGATCTGTTGAAATCATAGATTAGTGAAAAGAAAAGATTTTCCTCCATGGACTTGTGAGGAAAAAGGAGGAAGGGGACAAATAAACAGAACTTTTCACAGCAATTCCTAATTTACTGAACGGATATTTTTAATCTGAACCTTTCAATAAACTGGAAAATACTACATTGACTTTCTATTTCTGCTCTGAAAAAATACCACACACTAAATGGCTTAAATGCAGAGAATTTATTTTCTCAAATTTGTGGAGCCTGGAATTGCAAGAGCAGATTTGCCTCTTGGGCAGTGTTGCCTCTCCGGAGGCATCTCTCCACAGGGGGAAGTTTCTGCCCTTTTCCTGCTTTGTCATAGAAGACACACCCTGTGTACACATCATACTTGGACTCTCTCCTTTTTATAAAGACACTAGATGAATTGGGTTAGGCCCCACACTGGTTTCTCTTCAGATCATATAAATCTTTCACCTTTTATTAAGTGACCTCATCTAAACTTAATTACTTCTATAAAGGACCTATCTCCCAGTACAATGCCACATATGAATTTTGTGGGACACAAATCAGTACATAACAAAGTCTAAAAACTATAGGTACACCTGAATATATACCTTTTATCTACCTATCAATTTTCATAATTGATGTGCTCTGAGAATCCTGGTATTGAAGAACCACAGTTCTGAGATTTTCAGAAATAACTTCTTCTGAGGTTTCAGATGCTATTCAATAGATACACAGGTCACTTTCTTTCAAACTTTTAATATCAATTTTGATTTCTACAGTGGTCTCCATATTGACCAATATGAATATATATTGGTAATACCCACTCAGGGCAACAATAATTATCCAATTATAATTGCTTATTTAAAGATCTATGCTAAAAAAATCAAATAACTAGCAATACATTGAAAACCAATTTATTTAACTAATGAATAATGGTATTAAGATTTAAGACATGACTTTTGCTAAAATAAAACAATATATAATTGCTGAAATCCATGTTATAATTTGCTCCTTTCATGCTACTCTGACTGTATTATCATTCATGCTAATAAATTGCCTTCAGTGACTAGTAGAATTTTTCATTATCTAAAAGTGAATAAATGAATATTAAAATAGCTCCATATTAAAAATATGCACACTCTAGTTACAGTATTAAAGGAATCAAAGCCTGTTAGGCCTGCAACATTAGCTAGAAGGTGAAAGGGAAGACCCTAAGTCATATCTTGTCTTTTGGCATTAATTAACACTCTGTCATTTATAATGTATGTTATTGTACTAAATATTGCTTGTTTAAAAATTATATATTTCAAAAGCATATTACTGAGCTTTATTTCTTCTCAAATGCAATATCATTATAATCAGTTGCCAATATCAGCTATGTTAGCTACTGAGGTACATTCCTAGAAGCAAGTTTGGAGGGCATACAAACATTCAGAATTTTATCTACACATTTATTTTACTGTCAAATTAAATTTAGATTAAAGATAGTCCTGCTAAAATTAAGCTAATGCAATCAAAATAACATTCTGTCATCTTTATGTTTAATTAAATTAAATGCAGAAGTAATAAGTTCTTATTAAAGGTTTTCAGTATGATTTGGCGAAAGCCATCATTTCAGTTTCATAACAAAGGAGAGATCAATGGTTTTGCCCTTTTCAATTTGTCATGCTAATATTTTCCTCATTTTTATCTTTTCTCAAGAGAAAGAACTTTGCTTTACATTGGCACCCTGATTAAGAGCTTGAAGAAATGTAGGATACATAATGTTCAGTGATACAGCAAAACATGGGTTATGGTCCTGGTTCTCGTATTTGCTAATTGTGTCAGCATAGACAAATTACGACCCTCTAAATTCCAGCTTTTTCTCAAGTGGAAGTAAAATATCTCTTAAAGGATTTTGAGAATTGAATGGGTGCTCTCACTGGGAGAGAAAATATTCTCAATATACAAGGACTTTAAACAGTATTTTTTGCCTGAAATGAGGTTATCTAGGCATTTTGGTATTCAATATTTTCTGGTTTTATTTACTTTTTTCAGTTCATGCCACCAGGCTAA
Organism: Chinchilla lanigera; assembly: GCF_000276665.1. Taxonomy (NCBI): domain Eukaryota; kingdom Metazoa; phylum Chordata; class Mammalia; order Rodentia; family Chinchillidae; genus Chinchilla; species Chinchilla lanigera. The sequence goes on along the minus strand of NW_004955405.1, from coordinate 1,956,644 downwards.
AGAGAACAGGATCAATGCTAATTAATTTCAGGACTCAACTGTAAACTTTAGGTCCGACAAGCGAACAGTTTAAAACAATTCAATACCTTACTGACACTAAAGCCTTTTTTGTAGAATGTATTCTAGCCTTTTGCAATCACAATATTCCTCTACCATGCTACATGGTAATTACACAAATATATGTCTGAATTGATGTTTATGAATGCAAACATCTTTACTGAATATTTAAATCAATATTGCAATACATATTATTTTGAAGTCAAATTTGTACAATCTGTCAATGATTTCTAATTCACTAACTTTCAATGATTAAGAAATTAAGCCTTACATTTTTCTTCAAGTATTCATTTGAAACAATTTTTGATTTTCATATTGTTTCATTTTCTGTATGTTTCATACTTGGATTGAATTAATAAAGCTAATGTATCTATGAACATGTACATAAATGCTCCTTGATCAGGTTAAAAACTGAAAGATGAGTCATGTAATGGTTGATGCAATGTAACAATGGTTGCGTCAACTTGAGAATTTAGAAGTTTCACTGAGTAACTCAGCAGTTCTACATCCCAGGATGTAGAGGACATGTCCTTACAGCTCCAGGATGTTGTTCATCATATCAACTTGAGAAGTTTAGAAGTTTAACTAAGTGATTCAGCAGGGGCTGGGCGCCTCTTTGTAAACATGCTCATCCTGTGAAAGAGGAGGGCACAGGAATGATGTGAGTGCTACACCCACTTGAGGGCAAGTATCCTCATAAAACATAAGGGAGAAAAAGAGGTTTGCTCTTCCACCCTTTTTGCTCTTGTTGCTTTTTCTGTCTTCCAGCACCATGAATGATTGACCCTGGTCCATGCCACCCAGCTTTGGAGCCAGCTGATTATGGACTGAAACCTCCACAAACTGTGAGCTAAATAAACCTTTCCTTCCTTAATTTTGAGCATTGGGTATTTTGTCTCAGCAGCAAGATAAAAGTAACTAAGATAAGTCAGATGACAAAATGACATTATTTGATCTCTGAAATGAGCTATGATTATTTTCTCATAATGTATACCTTTACAAGTTTATATATAAATAGATGAAAGAGAAAAACCAAGAAGCCTGCATTGGACACAGGCAGAAATACTTGTCAAGTGCTGCACAAGTAGAGGGGGAGAATCTGAACGTAAGCACTGGGACAGTGAACTCAAGATAGAAAGAAAATGGTGAGAATAAGTGTTTCAAACCTAACAGATTTGGAAATATAACCAGAAGAACATGACAAAGTAGCACCTAGGAGCACATGTAGTAACTATAGCAGTTTGTCAATGCACCCTGCTTTCACCATTGAGCTGGGAGAGTAGAGAACTGAAGTGAATAACGGTTCCACCTCCTAGGATGCCACAAGTACTAGGGGACAACATTAGGGTTACAGTGGCCAGCAAGCAGAGCTGCAGGGCTAAATGCAATGTGAGAAGAGGGTTACATAGTCACTGAGTATATGGTCTCTGTGCTAGACTGCCTCAGTTTCTTCACTGCTCTAATTTTTATTTATTTTTTTGTTTTGTTTTTGTTTTTTTTTTTTGGTTTTTCTCTGGTACCGGGAATTGAACTGACAACGTTGCGCTTGCCAGGCAGGCGCTGTGCCGCTGAGCTAAATCCCCAGCCCTCTAATTTTTATTTATTGTACCTACGAAATGAATACCAATCATCCTTCCCTTATAGTATTTGTAGAGAACTTATAGCAGTGTCTAACATATATTAAGGCACTAAATAAGTACTTTATATGGTCATGGAGAAATCTAGATCCAATCTGTAGCTGAAGAGTCAGTTAAGAATAGGAATATAGTTCCAGCCCATGGAGCAAGGAGTTGAGAGTCAAGATTCCAAGTGTGGTGGGAAGAGCTCTGGGGAGAAGGTAAATGGATCTTTGACAATGATTCAAAATAAAAGCCCCACTGTTCAACTATGAGGCATCAGGTTACAGATAGACGACAAGGGAAGGAGACAGTGTACAGTTCATGAGCACTGGGGAAGCCTGAAAGGGGTGCAGATGAGATGGGACCAGTACCCTTTTATACTTCTCTTCACAGTGGTGTAGGAAGCAAGGGGTAGCTGGAGTCCTAGTCGAGGGTATTGCTGAACCTTACAGTGTGAACTGGGCAGAACAGAAACAGGGGCAGTGAACAAAGACATGAGGTACTGCGGCATAGGAAAGGATGAAACGCCCCCTACTGTGAGGACAGGAGCAGTGCAAAACTGACAAACAAGATGCTCCATTCTTCTGTGCAATTTCTCTACTATCATTTTCTTAATGGTTGAATACATTTCAGACTAATGTTTAATTATTATTTCTGTATACTTCAACTGTGCTTTGGTATTCTGCATATAAAAGTATTAAATGATTAAAAGAATTAATGATTAATAAAAAGCATGACTGCAATTTGCCTGCGAAATACAATTTCAGGTATCTTTCCATTCTCAAGCATAGCATTACAAGTCTAATTATTATGAAAGAAAGCTATTTCCTTATCAGTGAGGGTGGGATTTCGTCCATCCTAAGCCTTCATGCCCAGGCACAATTCAGAGACAGCCACAGGCAAATCTACTGTTGAAGCAAAGTAATTTATTTACTAATTCAAAGCAGACACTACAAAGTGGAAATAAGATCCAGCGTACAAAGGGTCTCTATCAAATAGCAAAGGTAAGGTCAAGTGTTCAGAAGTCACAGGCAAGAAAAAAGAAATGTACTGTAAGTTAAGGTCATGATGTGGATTGACTGAAGTAGACAAACAAGACAGACTGCTACCAGAGAAAACAAAGAAGAAAGAACCATAGAGGTAGAACAGAAATTCCTTTACTCCCATTGATCATGGATCATATAATGAAGCTCTAGACACTGGTATGTAATTTATAGTTAGTACATCACCTAATCTTAATTCACCTATCATTCTTATAAAGCCAGTGTATTTACTGTTCTGATTTTGGGGGGTAAATGGTGTAAACAGTGCCCAGTATGTAGTAAGTTTTAAGTATTAAGAAAAAAAAATTTGGTTTTCCACTTACTAACAGTGTGAACTTCAGAAAAGTGATTTTCCCTGGGTCTTAGTTTATCTATAAGCATTTTCTTAGTAGTTGTTTTGAGTACTAGAGGAATAGGGCATCACATTTAACCAAGTGCTTAGCATACAGTAGGTGCTCAAGAAATAAAACTATTCATACAATTATATCCAGTAAATGTTGTAGAATATAAAACTATCACCACTCCTTTTCTGATGAGACAGTCTGCTACATAGTCCAGGCTAGCTCTGAACTTGTTATGTTACCATGCAGCCTAGGCTGGCTTCCAATTTGTAATCTTCCTGCTTCAGCCTTCTGAGTGCTGGGAATGCAAGTATACACCAGTTTTCAGGTGTCCAGGTTCAAAATATTACTTTTGTGCAATATTCACCTCAAAAGGTACTTATTTTAGTGACATTCACTATCTAGGAGTTGGTATATTAAGAATATGTGACTGATAAGTAGGTGACTGTGATGGGTAAATATCTTGGTTACTTTTCTTTTGTTGCTGAGACAAAATACCTGATGCGCAGAATTAAGGAAGGAAAGGTTTATTTAGCTCACAGTTTGTGGAAGTTTCAGTCCATACTCGGCTGGCTCCAAGGCAGACTGGCATATGGCAGAGGGCAATCATTCACGGCAGTGGAAGACAGCAAAAGCAACAAGAGCTAAAGGGAGGAGCGGTGGTAAGCAGCTTCTTTTTCTCCCTTACATATGCCAGTTACCCACCGCTGGGCAGGTGTAGGATTCACACCCATAATCCCAGCATTGGAGCATGGATCAATCATAAACTCCAAAAGCCCACCCCATGACTGCATGAGGCTTTGGGAGGACATCTAGACACAAACCATAACAGTAGAATTACTATTCAGCAAATTATTAATTTTTTCCTTGTTTCACAGTGGACCAACTAAATGTCCTACTCCATGGATACTGCTCTGCTATGAAACTTTCTTTGGCTAAGGGGATATTATTAATATTATAATTCTGCAGTTTTGCACGGTATTGACCTTTGGTGATATAGAACACTAAAAATATACCCCGGAGAGCCCAAAGGAAGGAGGAAACATGGAACAAGTTAGAACTCAACCCACAGGATGGAATCAACCTCAGAAATAAAACATGAATGAAACCTAAAAATGTCGTAGTTTATGAGCAAATATATCCAAATTCATTATCATGAATTTTGGGGGGAAGTTTTCTATATACCAAACTTATCAACAAAAAGATGAATAGAATGCCTAATAAAATGTCTATAAAAAAGGCAGATTAGGTGCAGGTTATCTGTACAGCTTTGTCTGAAATGACAGTATATCTTTTTGAGGCCATCTGGGTTGGCCATTTTGGTCTGAGTAGTGCAGATGTTCTTATCCAGGTTAGTAGCTACGGTAGCTGGGAGCAAAGAAGAACTAACTTGGAAAATATTACCAGGACATAAACACTAACAGATTGTGGGCTTCAAATATAAAAAATCAATTCCATACCATCTAAAATATCTAACAGGCTGTACTCAAAAAAAAAAAAAAAAAGAATTTGAGGGAGCAATTATCATATCATAGAAATATAATAGAGATATTTCAACAGGAAAATATATAATATAATACTGGACATTCTTTTAGTGTAGTGTTGGCCTACAGTGTAATGCTCTAAATTCATTTTAGTGAAACTATTTTAAAATTCTGCAGGAAAGGTGGTACCATATGGATTTTTCAGTATAGATGCAAATAAATTCTGTCTGAGAAACAGATGACCTCGGAGGTCATATTATAAATTTTATCTCCTTGCTTACAGATATGTAGCTACTCAAATGAAGGTGAAGCAATTTTAACATTTTCTAATAACCCAATTAATTATTCTATTGCATAAAATTCTTTTTTTTTTTTTTCCTGTCGTTTTGAGTCAGGGTCTCACTATGCAGTTCAGGCTGGCCTTAAGCTCACTCTGTAGCCCAGGCTGCCTTGAACTTGTGATGATCCTCCTGCCTCAGCTTCCTGAGTGCTGGGATTACAGGTGTGCACCACCATGCCCGGTTGCATAAAATTCTTGACAGGCATTCACTTCATATTTCTATGCAAGTCATGTTTTTAACTTTTGGAAAAAGTTAATAGTCCATCCATAGTGGGATCAAAGAATGTCTTAGCCTCCTTGGGTAGCCATAACAAAATACCATGATTTGGATGATTTAAACAATAAGCATGTATTTCTCATAGTTCCAAAAGGTAGGAATTCCAAGGTCAGTGACAGGTAAGGGCCCGCTTCCTGGATTAAAAAGGCAGCATTTCCACTGCCTCTTCATCTGGTGAGGAGATCAAGGTCTCCCATAACATTTATAAGGTCTCACATCTTGTTCATGTGGCCCCCACTCTCACGGCCTCTTCTCATCCTAGTTACCTCTCAAAGATGCTATTTACCAATTCAATTACTTAGGGGTAGAGTATTGATATAGTTTGGATTTCTTTTTTTATTACTTTATGGAAAGAAAAGGAAAACAAAATTTCACAACAAAATAATAGGAGAATGACAATAGTTAACTCATTACATGTTGTTACCTTTAAAATAGTTATTCAGAGTACAAGATATGGGCATTTAAAAAAATTCTCCAATCAATACTAGCACAAACTTTCCTTTTCAATGAACTAAGAAAAAATAATAGTATACTTAATTTGCATTTTACAAATTGTACTGCTGTTAATATGGGTGCACATATATCACTATGGTATGATGTTTTCAATTATTCTGGGAAAATATGCAGAAGGGGAATAGCTGGGTCAAATGGGATCTCTAATCTTAGCATTTTTGTTTGTTTGTTTGTTTTCCAGTACAGGGAATTGAACTCAAGACCTCACGCTTGCCAGTCAGGTGCTCTGCCGCTGAGCTACACTTCCAGCCCCTTAAACTTAGCTTTTTGAGGAGTCTCCATACTGATTTCCACAGTGGTTGCTCCAGTCTGCACTCCCACCAACAGTGGAAAAGTGTCCCTTTATCCCAACAGCATTTGTTATTTGTTGATTTCTTGATGATAGCCATTCTTTCTGGAGTGAGATGAAATCTTGATATTGTTTTATTTTGCATCACTTGAATGACCAATGATATTGAACATTTTTCCATATATTTATTTGTTATAAAATCACCACTCCTATTCAATATAGCTCTTGCTCACTGTCACCACTCCTACTCAATATAGTTCTGGAAACATTAGCCTGAGCAATTAGACAAGAGAGAAAAACAAAAGGAATAGGATAGAAAAAGAAGTTGAATTATCATTATTCACAGATAATGTGATACTCTACATAGAAGACCGCAAATATTCCACCAAAAGACTTCTAGATTTAATACATAAGTTCAATTGTGTAGCTAGATAGAAAGTCAACCCTCAAAAATCAATAGCATTCCTGAACATGAATAACAAATTCACTGAGAAATTACGGAATACATTCCCTTCACAATAGCATTCAAAAAAATGAAATACTTAGGAATCAATCTATCAAAGGACCTAAAAGATCTATACACTGAAAATTATAGTACTTGGAAAAAGGAGATTGAAGAGGATATCAGCAAATGGAAAGATATTCCTTGCTCACAGATAGGAAGAACCCATATTGTGAAAATGACCATATTCCCAAATTGTTATACAGATTGTCAACAAAATACCACCAGCATACCTCACAGAACTAGAGAGCACATTCCTAAAATTCATTTGGAACCTGAAGAGACCTGGAATAACAAAAGCAATTCTGGTTAACAAAGGCAAGGCAGGAAGCATCACAATCCCTGACTTGAAATTACACTACAAAGCTATTGTGATAAAATCAGCATTGTACTGGCAAAAAAAAACAAAAAACAAAAAACAAAAAACAAAAAACAGCCTTGAAGTCAGTGGAACAGATTAGAAGATGCAGACACAACTACAAACACATTCAGTCACCTTATCTTTGACAAAGGGCCCAAAAATATTTACTGGAAGAAAGATAACCTCTTTAATGAATGGTGCTGGAAAAACTGGCTTTCTACATGTCAAAGATTAAAACTAGACCTGTGCCTATCATCCTACCCTAAACTTAAATCAGAATGCTTTGGATTTCAAATTCCCCAAAAAACTAATATGCTGCCAGGCATAGTGGCACATGCCTATAATCCCAGCACTCAGAACCTGAGAAAGGATGATACCTGTGAGTTCAAGGTCAGCCTCTGCTTTATAGTGAGTTCAAGGTCAGCCTGAACTCCATAGTGAGACCGATTTTAAAAAACCAAAAACCAAAACAAAACAAAACACACCTAATATGTTAAAGACTTCTTTGCTGGCTATTGAGCTTTGGGGTAACCGGCTGCATCATGAGCTCTAACCTCATTAACTGGATTAATTTACTAATAAAACTTCACAGCATCATTGGACAGTGATTAAAATAGGAAGTAGGGTCTAAATAAAGGTACAGAATCAGGGGAATACCAGGTATTTTGTCTCAGCAACAAAAAAAATAAAAATAACTAAGACACTACCTCTTCCCCTTCTGTTTATCTGGTGAACTCCTATTCTCTTTTTAGACTCATGCCAGTTAGAACAGAAGACAGAGTTCTGAATCCACACTTCCCAGCAAATGCTTACCTAAATAATAGAGCAGCACTTCTTAAAGTGTCTGTTAGTTGCTTATTTTCATGCTACTCTTCTAAAAAATTTAATTTTCAAAACTGGCATCTATTATTTTCTCTATTCACATACAACATCTTTCCAAGAAACAGAAGCTTCTCAAATTTTACTGTATGACTTAATAAATATGTAAATTAATAGAGAATAAGTTATTTTATATGCCTGGCCCAAATAGCCTTTCCCCATCACCATCAGTATATCCAAGTGTTTTACTTACCTATTTATGATACTAAACAGTATTTTATATATAGTATTTAATTTTATTTGTAAGAAGACCCTACAAATTACATATTACATCCTAGTTTTTATACTTGTAATGACAAAGTCTTTGGCAAGTTAAGTAATTTGTCCCACATCACAGGTAGCAGATCTTTTCTAAGCCAAACTTCATCTCAAACCACTATATTGATAATGATTCTGTAGGTTTTTATTTCATGGGAATTATGAAGGAAAATCAATTTTCACTGTAGACAACTCTTGAAACATTTGACAATATCAAAAACACATTTTTCTTCATAGGAAATTAATTATATTTATGTTTATTTTTAAAAAATACTTATTGTACACCTACGATGGACTAGTGTTGTAAGAGCCGAAGATCCTGTAGTGAACCTCCTGAGAGCCCAGAGACTCGCTCTGACCCCAGGCCTCCCAGAAGACACATATTTTAAATGCGATGAGGTGCTTGTCAGAGTGGGGCATGCTGAGGTAGAAGCCTCCAGCCACAGACAGCTTTGTCCTTTTCTCCAATATGCTGCTCAGTACCATCATGCGCGTGCAGCACACTGTGATAAGGTTGGGAGGCACTGCAAGGGGTGTTTAGTGCTGGGACTTCCATTGAATGTGACATGCATTTTTAGAGTATCTGTACTTGCTGGTGTCATTTCCTTTTGTCCATTAGTCTGTTGTGTACTAATGCCTGTCTGGTGCAATCTGTGAGGAGTAATTCTCCAGATCTTGCATGAGGATTAAAACAAACACAAATATCACAGCCTTGAAAGTGAAACTGGCCTTGTGCATTGCAGACCTCTGACATCCTCCATGCATAGGACATCTATTGAATATCTGACTGTGACCAGCTGCTCTTTTAAGTTCGGGGGTATAGCAATGGGGAAAAAAAGGCAACATTAAAATTCCTGCCTTTCTTGAGCTTATATTAAAATGAGGAAACAAACAGAATGAACACATGCAATACCAACATATTAGATGGTGCTAGGAGAACTATTCAACAAGGGAGAAAACTGGAGAACGTTTGATAGTTGGTTACAGTCTTATTTAGATCATAGAAAAATCTAAGGGGTGAAGTACTTGAAGGAATCTAGGGGTGAATAATTCCAGACTCAGGGAACAAAACATAGGAAAAATACAGGTAGTGTGGCAGCAGCTTGAAGAGTCTGCACAGGAGAGATACTGAAGGGGTTAGAGAAGGCTGTGGTGGGGAAGGAAGGTTGGTCATGCTGAGCAATGTTGTAAAACTCCACCCAAAGGTGACAGAGAAATCTCTGGAAAACTCTGAGCAGCAATCTTTTAGCTAATCGGTGGGATGTGGATCAAAAGTGAGCTAGAGGCTAGGAAGAAGGAGCACCAGGTATGAAATACTTAATGTAATGTATAACCAAACTTGTTCACATATCATTTTAAAAATAAATTTTATTATATTATCATAAATGTGCTGATTACAGAAAAAATTCAGTTGTAATGAAAAGAACAGATGATTCACATAATCCCAAGCACAAACGGACAAACTTTAATACTGGCATATTGTTATAAAACACCGACACCTTTGCGGCCTTTAAAACCCTGCCTCTCGTTCTCTCCTCGCTCTCTCCTTCTCTGTTACTGAGCTCCACAATTTAAAAATTTTAACAAATGTTTCCTCAAACAAGTATTTATTCTGAGTATTACTTCAGTCACTGGTCAACACCATGAGTAGCACTTTTAATCGTATATTTTACCACTTAGTAATCTTTATTCATTAAGTCGATGGAATGTCCATAAGACATTCACCAGTACAATTTGCTTCATTAAAATTTAAGAGAAAGATGCTCATAGAGATTAAGACTATTTATGGAGCCTTTATTAAATTCAGCACATGCTTTTTCATCCGGTCCTACGCTAAACAGAAAGCACAAATTCAGTGACGAAAACAGAATAATATTAAATTTACATTACCAATTTTATCAGCTGCTTGGGATGAAAACTATGTTAAGAATTACTTCTTGTGCTACACTAATAAACTCATATTTTATAAGATAAATAACCAGTGCAAAATTGAATAAACTGTAATTTAAATGTAAATAAAACTGAATAAATTGAATTATAAAATTGGCTAATTTATTGTCAAAATTCAATACAAGTTAAAATATCTGTTACTAAGATTTCTCATTATAATAAAATATGGTTCTAAGGGAAAACAAATAGAGTTATCAATTCACTACAATTCTTTCACCTTGAAGTATGCAAAGTATTTTATAGAGTGAATGTAACATAACAGTTTGTTTCATATAGTTCATATTATATAAGTGAACATGCAAACTATTTTAGGAATTATATGCTTTCAAATGCATAAAAATATAACTAAAAGGAAATGTTGTAAACATTATGATTTATTCTATCAAAGTTTTTATCAACAAAAATTAACAAATATCAAATTAGCTAACATAATAGAGGATATATGCTGCTTCCCTGAGAGACATCATTAAGCGTAATTAAAGGCCAATATAAGAATCTCTTCTCTTATGACAACTCTACTGAGCTTTAAGATTTTATTGTTAAGGAGATTTCTGAAAAATCTACACTTATAAAATATTTTAAAAGCCTTTTTTTGGAGACAAGGTCTCACTGTGTAGCTCAGGCTGGCCTTGAGCTCACTATGTAGCCCAGGCTGGCCTCAAACTGACGGCAATCCTTCTGCCTCAGCCTCCTGAGTGCTGGGGATTACAGGCGTGGGCCACCACACCTGTCCTAAATATATAATGGTTTGGCTTACAGATTTTGATTTTAGGATGATGTGAAAGCAATTCACTCTGAAGAAACTGCACTTCAGATTTTGAATTCTGGATCTTTGCATGGTGTACCACTGTGCAGTATTAAACACTCTCACAGTGCGGGGCATGGAGAGAGCTCTGGCTCCCACTCAGCACAGGACTATGGGGTAAAGACCTCCTTACGGTGCATGCTGTTGCTCAGCTGCGCTGTTCAGTACATTAGGTATGAAAATGGATTTGTTCACAGAAAATGTTTCCAGTTCTGATGGGTTTATTAGGACGTATCCTCACTGTAAGTCTCAGTGTATATGCACTTACATGCAAATATATATAAATATTTTTGGCATCTGGCAAAATTTTGCTTCTGTTCACAAACTGCATAGGTTGATGAACACAACCATGTCCATCTTTCCAGAATGATGGAGAAAATTAAGTTCATGAACCAAGATAGATATATGTAATTTTAAATATTACTATAAATGTTAAGTATACGTATGAATAGTTATATTTGATGAATGTATATATATATATTTTTGCATATTAAATGAATGCAAGTGACTTAAAATCTAATCCTCTCTTTACCTTCATACTTATTTAACTTTGTATTATTTTAACAATAGTAGTATATTCTCGAATATTTCCATGGTGAACAATTATGCCTGGCATTATTGCAAATAATCAACAGAATTTATTGAATCAATAATGGTAGTAAAATTTTCCATTACATAATAAAATATTTCAACAAGTCTTTCTACTCTTATTAAAACAATAAAAAATCAAAAATACTAATTTGAATGAGAATTGCTTTCCTAAAATTAAAGTTGGAAAAAAATCTTTATTTTTTTTAAGATGATCAGTTTGAGATACAACTTTGTAATTATCTGGTTTATATCAAAACTATCACTAATATTCTTAGTAATTTTGTAATTACAACAAAAGCTAATGAAGTGATAAAAATTATACATGAATATGACACATTGTTGTCAATACACATATTTCACTGATTATACATAAAGTCCTTTGTACAGAGTAATGCACAAGATATAGTAATGAGCAAGAGAAAAAGGCAAAATACTAAAGCAGAAATTAGCAGATAATGTGTATGGTTCTTGAATTTAGGCCTTCGAAAAACTCTAACTCCAGGCCATTATTCAGTTTGTGTCAGTGCAGGTCTCAGTGGTGTTCCTACTGTACAGCAGTGGATGATCTAGAATCTATAGGGTAGGGTAGAAGTGCATGTAAAAACCATCTACAAATAAACTGAATTTTCCCATAAACCTTGATCAAAGGGGCTGGGGATTTAGCTCAGCGGCACAGCGTCTGCCTGGCAAGCACAAGGTCATGAGTTCGATTCCTGATACCAGAGGAAAAAAACCTTGATCAAACATTATCAAAGGAGTGCCATAGACTGAAAGTAAAATGGTTCACAGCTAACTTGGAGAAAATGGGAAGCTTGGACATTGAGCAACAGATGCTTAGTCTTGGGTCAGCTGTAGGAAGGGAACTAGCGAAGTGGACAGTGCGTAGGACTATGTGACATTATGATGCTGCTTTAGGCAAAAAGTAATGGTGTGACACAGTAAAAAGTACTGCTGTCATTTTCTTGAAAAATATTATACAACATTGGTTAACCACAAAGACTTCAGTGTTGTTAACAGTCTCTACCTAGAACACAGCTTCTCTTCCTTAGTCTGTTAATGTGCTGGGGTGTGGGGAGCACGCTTGCGCAAGTGGGGTGTTTAGTGATATCTCTGGCCACTTTCCAAAAGATGCCACTAGCACCTCCCAATTACAACATACAAAAATGTCTTCAGACTTTCCCACTTGTCTTACTTTTCTCTCATTGCTGAGACAAAATACTCGATGCCCAAAATTAAGGAAAGTTTTATTTAGCTCATAGTTTGTGGAGGTTTCAGTCCATAAACAGCTGGCTCCAAGGCAGGGTGGCACATGGCATGGGGGCAACAGTTCATGGTGGCAGAAGACAGCAGAAGTACCAAGAGCAAAAAGGGAGGAAAGACAGAGAGCAAATCTTTTTTCCTCCCTTATATTGTATGCAGGCTACCTGCCCCATGGGGGGTGCAGCACTCACACCCATAATCCCAGCTTTGAGAATCAATCACAAATTCCAGAAGCCCACCCCATGACTGCATGTGGTTTTGAGGGGACATCTAGACAAAAACCATACCTCCAGTCTTCCCTGGGGCCAAAAGACCCTTAACTGAGTATCGCTGTGTTAAGGATAGTTATAAAGAGAATTAGCACAGGTGAACTAGATACTATATTTTTCTACCTTTCCTCTTTTATAGTTTGACTTAATATTTTCTTTCATTTTCTTTGCTAATTCTAATAAATACTTTCATGCTAACTAAACAAAAAGAAACTTCCTTCATTTCTGTTGATGAGTGCCTCTATGAAAGAATTCTTTACCAGTGCATTTTCTTGTAATGTGATTTGAGCTTTAGTCTTTTACAATCTTCCAAACCAAAATGACAATTCATGCAGCAGTTTCTCTCTAGACATAGTAGTGTAAGGAAAGGAAACAAAACACACACACCCATGAAATTAACATTCAGAAAATTCCTACTTAGAGATCCTACTATGACTGGAGTTCATCTGAACATGAAAGTTCATGCAAAATTAATCACTTCAGTATCTCCTCATTAAAAATTTTAACTTTGTGCTTGCAGTAACAAAATAAGCCTTAGACAGTTTAGAAACATTCAGAATAAACTACAATTGCTTATGGTCCAGAAGTCCTTCAATGAGATTCTCTGGAAAGCTAGCCATCAAACTGTTTCTCTTTGCAGAAAATTCAAAGGGTTAATATATATTTTAATAATATGTCTTCAATCATATCTGCAAAAAATGTTTTTCATATTTTTATCATATTGGACTTCTAACAAAACTTTGGGAGCCTTTTTGTGAACAGGTAGCAAAATAGCCAAGTTTATGGAGACTTACTCTGAATACCTACATTTTCATTACTCTTTTTGTCTCATGACATGTTTTCAGGAAGAAAAAAAAGAGAAAAAACTGAAAAAAATTCCCTCACTTTAAAGATATTCTTTATTAAAAAGGGTAAAGCCATTCACACACTTTATTCTTAGTCTACCAATTTTTCAAAGAAATTCTCTGACAAACTATTGAGTTTCTCAGTAATTTCTTTAAGTGTCTTTTCCCCGTCGTGGTCAAGGCACTGTGTTAAGGGTATACTGCCGTTTTCTCCCACATTACCAAGGTGGCCCATATGTGTTTCCCCAGGCTCAGTTATGCTTCATTTCTTCCAGGCCCATCACAACCAAAATCCCTTGAAAATACTTTCTTTAAATCCACAAATAAGCTTAGTTGATAAGGTCAAGGTCAGAAACCTAACCTTCAGAAATGCAATAGACCTGTCTATTGCAGGGCCCCTTCCTTTCTCCTGTACTATGCACTATCGTTTCACCTGTGAGATTAATCACTATCTTTCCACCAGTAGGGAAACCATCCCTTTCCCACTGTAAACCACACCAAAACTTCCTCCAGATTCACATATTCCACAGATTTCTACTCCCTTAAAGGCATAAATATCCCCAAGTCCTGATTACAGTGTGCCTGTCTCTTGATGGCCTGCATTCTGTTCATTGAGTATATACTTTAAAAATTCTGTCTAATGAATCCTTTATACCTCTTCAAAAAATAAACAAGTGGATGCCACCGTGCACTCATGGTGCTTTCAAGAGTGCCCCAGAGACAGGCAGAAGTAGTTACGTCTATATCCAAGATAGCCACACCACGCAGGCTGAAATTTTGCTGCTTTTAATTACCATGTGTGTTTTTTAAAGGGCTATGTATATATGCTTCTTGGTTCTTGAGTTCTACAAACAGCCAAACTAAGGTGGATGCTTACATTATAAAAAAAATCCTCATTACAGTAAAAAACACAGTGCAAGAATGATAGGTTAAGTGCTATTTGAAGTGAGGGGATTAATGGAAATTTGTTTTTCAGTGTAATAAATATTTTTAAATTTAAATATTCAATGTATATTTTGATTATTGTATGTTGAGCAAACATTTCTGGCAATTTCTGTCAAATAAAAACATCATGGTATATTTTCCTCCACTTTATTTACAAGATCTGGCACCATGAGATGCCTGGCTCTTCCAGAAAGTCAAGAAGACAGTGAAAAGTAAACATTTTGAATTGAAGAGGATGAGGCAGCCGAGGCCGTACAACTAAAGAAACACTACAGGACCTCCAGAAACGCTGCAGAAAGTGGCAAGAAAACTGGGGTAGCCGTGCATGAAGCCAGGGCAAGTATCCTGAGGGATATTAATGGCAAAGTATCATCTAATGTAATATTTTTTAACATTTAAGCATTCACTATACTGTTTCTTTTTGGTTTGTTTTGAGACAGAATCTCACTATGTAGTGCAGGGTGGCCTTGAACTCCCTTATGAAGCCCAGGCTGACCGCAAACTCAGAGTGATCCTCCTGCCTCAGCCTCTGGAGTGCTGGGATTACAGGCATGTGCCACCGTGCCCAACACTATACTGTTTGGTAACACACCACGCTTTTCTAACAGGTAGGTGGCTGGAGCTGTGCTTATTCATCCCGAAAACTCTGTATTTTGGATTAGTAGGGGATAATATTAGAACACAGCACCATAATTTAGTTTTGTTCTTTGTTTATTTAGGTCTTCAACAGCAGCTGTAGTCAGTAATAAAAATACATCTCAGTCTATATCAAGTTTCCTTAGTCTCAGGGAAGAAAAACTAATTTAAAAGATCTCATTGTGATACGCCGAACTGTCGAGACAATATGATAAATTGAAATTTCAGTTCATTCTTTTCTACAAACATCTATCTATAATACAACAATAAATTGGTATAAATATTGTCTATTGACTTTTTCATTTTACTGTCACTCATTCATATGTAGTTTTAGCAAGTAGTCTGGGTGAGCGTTAGTATTCAGTTACTTCAGTTCTTTCCCCAAGTCCGTGCTAGAAAATGTCCTGCACATACAGAAAGCCACTCTGCTCCTAGCTGTGTCTGGGGAGCGGCAGAGCGTCTGTATTCAGATTAACGCAGCACACACTTAGTACTAATTGTGACATTAGGCAAGGTATTCATCCTTTCTAAATCCCCGTATTTTCATCTATGTAGTAGAAACAATGGTGGGACCTGCTACTTAGGGTTGTCAAGCTTACTAAATGAAATGTGAATGCCAGATTTGGAATAATAGTTACTGTTTATTGTGTTTTTCCTAGCTTGGCAAGTACCCAGCAAATAATAGTCACTACGTGTGTTGAAGTAACTAGGTAAGAAGATAGGACCCTATTTTGCTGAAGTGTAATGATTTGTTTTCTTAAATGTGTCATGTGAAAAGGAAGCATACAACTGTAAACAGGTATTTAATTAACAACTGGACACTTGTATAGTGCTGCCACCGACACACTATGAGGACATCAAAATAATCATTATCATAACTGACCCATTATTTACCGAATTCATTATGACCTTTAGAAGTTAATATACTTTGCCATCTAAATTAAATATGTACATTCTCAACACCTTCTATTTCATGCACTCATATTTTGTCATTGTTTTACTTTTAAAGTTGAAATAACTTTTAAATATTAGATGCAACTGCAATGATTGGGTTGGATTGCTACCCAGGGTGACTGTTCTCATACACAATCATCAAATGTGTCCTTTTCATTAGTGAAAATCTGTAATGCAACAGAAAAGTAAACAGAACAGCTGAAAGGCACCAGGCATGACTGCAGTACCCAAAAGTACTTAGTATGTTAGCAGCTCGCTGCCTTTGAGTCATATATAATATAATTCTGAAAATGAATTAGCTGAAAGGTGTTCTTAAATTTTACTAAAATATATTATGTTTCCGAAATTCTCACACTAGATATTTTTTGTTGTGGTGGTTTCAACTTGAGAAAAACGCTGTGATTGTGCCTGGGCACCCTGCTAGTCTCAGTCACGTGTGGTTAATTGGGATGTGGTGTTCTGTGGTTACAGCCTCAAGACTCCACATAGCGTAAGTGTTCAGAAAATATTTCCTAAATGAACAACAGAAATGGTGAGAAGCTTTTAATGTCATGGTTTTCTAGAAAACATTTATTGATAAATCAAATTAAACTAAACCTAATGTTCTGAATATGTTACTTCCTTCTTTTTTCACAATGCATACAATGTTTAAGATGCTCAGGATTAATATTTTTAAAATGTACAAAATTAATTATTGCTGAAGAACAGCAATAACACTGTTCACCATTTGGGTATTTAAATATTCCATTGATAAGATTTGAAATTGTGACAATAACACATGAACTCATAATATTTCTTCTATTTACAAATCTTTTATTTACCCCTTGTGTTATAAATGCAAAAAAAACTAGAAAGGTAAATGAAATATTGAAAACACGATAAAACAGCATATGTTCAAACATTCTAATGAATGCTTTCTAACTTAATAATCATTTTCTATATTCCAAGAATATTTTGAAAAATGAGCTAAAAAATAAGGAGCACAGCAGGGCATGGTGGAGCACACACACCTTTAATCCCAACACTTTGGGAGGCTGACATAGGAGAACCCCAAGTTTGAGGCTATCTGGGCAAGTTAGTGAGATTATGCCTCAAACTTAAAAAGAAAAACAAAAGGCCTAGTGTGAAGGCTCTGGGCTAAAGACTACAATTACAAAAAATTACCAATTTCATGCATATAGTGCACGTATGTGTGCATATAGGTATATGTAGACATGCACACCCACTAACGTTAAAGTAGTGTGAGAACTTTAGGGCAATGCAAACCACTATCATAATATAATGAATATTTACCTATTGATTTTATTACCATAAAAATAGTTGAATCAATGGATACAGTAGGAATCAGAAATTGGAAGCAAATATTATAAGGATTTCACTTTAAATTCAACACTGCAAAAAGGCATTTATTGAAGAATTAAAATTCTGGTGGACAATTTTTCTTATTAAGTAAAAATGTAAATAGTACAGTCTGGGAAATGAGGTGATCATATGCTTATCTAATAAAAGTTGGACATGTAATATATGATTTAGGGGATAATGTGGGAAAGCTTTAACCCTGAAGCAGCAGGGAGAAAAATTACATGATAATTATTTGTGTCGGCTTATGCAAATTATCTATCTCTGGATCAAACAAAGCATATTGTTGAGAACAGGGGAGTCATTTTTGTTCACACATTTAAAGTATTATGCTTATCACTTGTCATCACTAGAGATATTTTCAGTGCTTAATGATAAGGTTGCAAGAAGGTAAACGTCTAAAAACTGTTGTTGGAATAACACTGTCACTGTCAGTTATTCTGAGAAGTACAACACTGATACTTACATCATGCATTGTCGAGTATGATCATTTAATTTTTAAAAAGCTATAATAAGCTAGAATAAGACCTTGGTAGCTTCAAAAGCTCTTGACAACTCATCAGATACTTTGTTGAATATAAACAGAGTATACAAAACAAATATTTGAAAATCTAGATGAGCAAATGAAGTATAATCTGTATAACATACCGCAGGCAATATATTTACATTATATAACAAAAAGTAATAACAATGTATACATGACATTTTAAGAAAGGGTATTTATTTATATGTTACAAATTGAGCTACATTTTTCTGAAAAACTATGATGGAATCAAAGGATTTTTATGAAAATAATGTAACACATTTATCAAATGATAATTTTCACACTGTAATAAAAACCAGGTTGATTCACAGGAAAACAATGCCATAGTAGGAACTGGTGCTGTCTGTCATTTATATTTAATTTTCTCACTAGTTGACATGGTCAGTTTGTTACTCTTTGTCTCCTGAAGCTAGGTAGCTGCAGCCATATGATTTGCTTTGGTTTGACCAAGGAAAGCTAAGAATCATGTGAAACTTCTAGTAGAAATTTCAGACCCTTTTGCCATCTGTTGTGTTCTTTGTGGCTGAGAGAGCTCTAACTGACAAGCTGAGATCATTTCATGGCTTCGGTTGCAGAGGAATGGGTCATGAAAGAGGACTGCTTGTGGAGTAACAATAGATGTACAGCATAAGCAAGAAATATTTGATGTTAAAAGTCACTAATATTTTGGGACTGTTGTTTCTGCCACATTAGCTTGCCTACTCTGATGCGTATTGACAGTATTTATTCTGTTCTATCTCAGGAGTTAGGGAAAGAGTGCAGTAGGAAGGATATGAATTCTGGAACATGGATTTGATTCATATTCTAGCTCTGAACCTTCTTGTTGGCATGACCTGGGAAATTTTTCCTCTGACTTCTGTACCTTAATTGTTTCTAATATAAAATGAGAACAATAGGAATATTACCTGTCCTGGAGTTTTCATGGAAGAGAAATGAGAACTTGTTAATTGGAATTCTCACTATTTGTGTGTGTGTGTGTGTGTGTGTGTGTGTGTGTGTGATTTTATTTTAAAGAGGAAAAAATAAAAGTAACAATAAAACAGCTTCAAAACAGCTTAGTAGGAGAGCTGCAATAATTAATACATTGCGTATTGTTGTCTTCATAGTAATTATTCAGAGTACAAGATATAGGCATGAAATCTTGTTCAAACAATATTAGCATAAACTTTTCAACAAAGAGAAACTAGCTGTATAATTATCTTAACTATCTTGTGTGTCAACATATTTTTTTCTTTGTGCATTTCTTCCTTTTCCCTTTCCCCCATCACAGTTTGTCTTTTCTTTTGAACAGCTTTTTCCCAATTCACAATATCCCTTGTACATTTTGGATTTTATTTACTCATTCAGTTTCTCCAACTAGTGAGACAATATGATATTTACACATATGGGTCTGATTTATTTCACTTATGAGTATGGTCTCCAGTTGCATCCATTCATTCACCTATAAAAACCTCAAGTTTATCCTTCTTTATGGCTGTGTAGTACTCTATTACATTTAAAAAAAACATCTTTTTTATCCATTTCTTCGTTAATGGGCATTTGAATTGCTTTAACTATTACAAATTGTACTGTTACACACACGGGGGCACATATCTAACTGTGGTACAATGTTTCTAATTCTTCTGGGAAGCGACCCAGAAGGCAAATAGTTGGGTTGAATGCGACCTCTAATCCTATGTTTTTGAGGCATCTCCACCCTTATTTCCACAGTAGTTGCACCAGTCTACTCTCCCAGCAGCAGTGGGTAAAGGTCTCTTTTCCCTACAGCCTCACCAGCATTTATTATCAGTTGATTTCTTGATGATAGTCATTTTTTCTGGGGTGAGATGGAATCTCAGTGTTGTTTTAATTTGCAAATCAGACCTCCTAAATTCAAAGACCCAATCCAAAAATCAGCATCTGAGATGAATACTTCTGAGATGTACTTCTCTGATGGAGAAATACAAATGGCAAATAAATACATTTTTAAAATGTTCAACATCATTGGTCATTCAAGAGATGCAAATTAAAAAACACTATGGTTTTTTATTTTTATTTTTTATTGTTTGTCTTTTTTAGACAGAGTTTTCCTATGAAGTTCAGACTAGACTTAAAGTCACTTTGCAGTCCAGGTGGCCTTGAACTCGGGCAATCCTCCTGCCCCAGCCTCCTGATTACTGGGATTACAGGCATGTGCCATCATGTGTGGTGGTCACTACTGTTTTAAGATTATACAAGTAAACACATATAAAGCACTAATGAAGCTGTTTGGCACATAGCACAAATAATCAGTACTGCCCATTATTCTCTGCACCCAGGAGAACTACCATACATTGAATATCTTCATGCTTATACATTAGTATGATCACTATTCATAATTATAAAAATCAAAGGCAAAAAACTTACCACTTTAGAATTTCAGCAATTCATTTTTTGAAAAGTGGCACACACTAGGATGATGTTTATGTGATATCACCCTATTGAGAAGAATATCTGATTTCTAATAATACTAGTGATGTCATTTGGGGCAGGTTACCTACTTTGCATTCCAGTGTCCTTGCTTACAAAAGGGTATTGAGTAGTAGACATGAGCCTACAGGCTTTTGAGAAGATTAAAATATTTAAAACATGTAGGGTTTTTTGAAGACCACCTGATAGTAACAGTAAAGAAACACTAGCTATTACTGAACTTTAGTGATTTAGAAAATATTCCATTATCCCCTGAGTATCCAGGGAATAAGTTGATGAGGAGGCATATGGCTCTTGGCTTAGTCTTCATATAAACAAGCTGAGAAAGAAGAAATAGCACTAAAAGTTAGGAGCTTGATGTGATTAAAGGCACTGAGACTTGAGGGTAGAAGTAAGACCCTCGGTTGTGGAACAGTAAAATAGATAAATCAGGCAGCAGATATTGGATTCAGTGTTTTATATGTGATCTTCTTCTTCTTTGTTTTTTTTTTTTTTTTTTTGGTTTTTCTCTGGTACCGGGAATTCAACTCACAACCTTGCACTTGCCAGGCAGGTGCTGTGCTGCTGAGCTAAATCCCCAGCCCGTATATGTGATCTTCTTATGGGAATTATTGCATTGTACTTTTGATACTGAGCATAAGAAAATGAAAAAGCATAGAAATTTTCTAATTTATTACAAAACTACACCTGAAATATTTTGAGACAGGCACTTTCTACTCAGTTAAATACATACAACGAGATATGTAGTATAACTGAAGAAGAATATATAATAAAGAAGGGCTATACTTTATCTAAATTATCTTCATGAATTATTGCTCTAGTAGGAATAATTTTAAATAAACAGCAAATGGAAAATAATTACAGTTTACAATTTAAAATATACTGGGTAAGTTTAAATAACTGTCTTTTATTTTTCTCTACTTCTCTATATTAAAAGTACATATGAAACTGTCTTTTATTTTTCTCTATTCTTCTCTATATTAAAAGTACACATCCAAAAAAACCAGGTTTTACATTTTTCTCATATTGAATCACTGAATTCTTATTCTTCCAATATAAAATTCTGGAAACTTTGAAATAAATGAAAATTAAAAAGAAAAATTTTTTTATCAAGAAAAGTAAGTATTGTAATTTTTGCTTCAAATTATGTTTTTAAACATTTAAAGCCTATGATAGCAATTTTTAAAAATGGCAGTGTAGGTCAAACAATAACCCATAAACTATTTCTTTATAGCTCAGCAGCAATGAAGAATCTTACAAGGCCAGGCTTACCACTCCCGGCCATAGAGGAAGCTTCTCAGCCTGCATAGCAGAAATGGAGCTGGTGGGGAGGAAGGAGTTAGAGCAATGATTTTTCTTTAAGGAAAAGAAAAAAGGGCGGTAAACCTCCTACAATCTCTTTGCCAACGTGAAAACTAGAAGGTTGAGTCAATAAATGAATACTTGGTAGATGTAAGATCCTTATCTATGGCAATTTTAATAGCATGTTACAAATTGATTTGAGTGTATGAATTTACATCATGGGTCAATGAGTATGGCACAAAGAAACTGTCACATCGATAGGACATATAAGACAGATATTTCATAGGTGAAAATCTCCTCCCCTGTATGAGATAATCCTGCAAAACTTCATGCGGTGATCTCCCTATCACTCTGGATCAGAGGACGGATATACAGTGGAACACGAATGCGCTTGGAGGGCAGCTCTCAGTATCTCGGATGTGTCCCTTCTTCCAGCGAGCTTCATTGCCAGGATCTTTGAAATGATCAGGAGAGGTTGATACCGGGTAAGATCTTTGACTTGTGTGAGTTTGATGTGACAATCAAATCCCTTGTGTTAGCCTGACATGTGTCGACTGTTCTTTTTCATTTAAAGTCAACCGGCCATCTCCAATGAATATATAGCATCATTTGGTCCTTTTTATCTTTTAAATCAATTTTTAAAAATCAGTCCTTGGCTTTCCAAAGCTTGCATTCTGATAAATAAGCATTAGAAAATTAAACAGTCCTGATGGCAACCTTTTAGAGACAAGTGCCCAAACTGTAACCCAACACCCACTCATTTATCACAAAATGTCAACTCTGCAATTAAACCTGAATACTCAGCTGTTAAGTTAGGAAAATCAACTGATAAAGTAACATCTTGTGCTGAAAAACAAATATCCATGTCATAGGTTCGCCACCACTGCTCTATAGCTTGTTTTTATGTATATATAAAATTATTGATGTTGCATACATTACTAAAATGGATACAATAGTTTTCAAGAGACTAGTCCCATTAATTTTATTGATACTATTGATAGAAGTCAATTGAAAAGGCTCTCCAAAAAATAAGTTATAAAGTCTTGCAGAAAAATTTTACTAGTTATATAAATTGAACCATGAATCTATTATTATATATTAAGATCTTAAGAAATAGATGAACTATAAAATAATTATACTTATTCCCAGATAGTTACTTTATTGTTCATGATATATGTTCATATTTATTATTTTTATTATTATTTTAAATCAGGATCGTTGAATACTTTTTATTATTTCTCTAAAAGACATCAGAGTTACCATTTTAGTCTAAAATAACTTACACAGTTCCCTTATAGCTGCAGAAATTGAATTAGATAAATTTTGGTCTAGAATTTTTATTTCTTATAAAACAGAGTGTCTTAGTAGAATGCCCTTCCTTACATCTGCATTTATAGGTGACAGATGTGTGATCTCTAATTATTAGAGTGACACTGGCCTGAAGTGCATCATTATCTTAGATCTGACTACTATAATATAATTAGGAACATATAAATATAATCTTGGAAGAGAAGCCTATAATTATGATTTTAGTTTGGCTGTCACCAATATTGTAAGATGTCAACCTCAAATTTATTTTCCTTTAGTTTTTCTTTTTATCACTACATGTTTGCAGTACATAACAATTACATTCATTATGGGGACCTGGAACATTATTCTGATAGTGAAGGAGGTGCAGTGGTACCACCGTTTATGAAGGTAAGAAGTTTTATGAGTTGGGGGAGATAGCTGGGTTTGTGTTTGTGTGGAGAGGATGGCCGTGGTCCTGCTTGTCACCTGATGCAGAGTTTGTGAAATGAAGCAAAGTTTTGCTACGTGCTGTTTGTGAACCAACTTGTTTGTAAATAGAAGTGTTTGTGAACCAAGGTATTACACAAAATTTCTTTGCAGGTCAGAAAATTTTGCCAGCCTTCTTAAAAAAAGGTTACTTTATGAAGAGTCAATGAATGAAAATATGACATTCAAAACTGTATAATTTTGCATAATTTTGAAAAATTTAGTGAGGAAGGTTTTATGCACCATCATAAAATCATATATAAATATTAACATATTATTTTAGTCATTTAAAAATCCTTATAATATAGGTAGACGTCATAAGTTTGAAAATTTTAAGTACTTACGTATTCAAATATGATACATATCATATAATTTTCTACATATTTGCATCTATAATCAGTGTATACTTTCTACAGAATTCTGCAAACATATAGAAAAACAAAATTTAACTTTTAATTACAGACACCTAATAACAACTATGGATTTGAGCAGACTTCTTTAAATTCTAGTTTCATTATTTGTAAAATCAAATCAGTCCAACCTTTTACCTTGAGCTGTTGAATGTGAGACTATTCAAGATGAACATATAGGGATAAATATAGAGCATAATTTCCTTTGATCAATAAATACTGATGATGCATTACCTACAACCCTCATATGTCTCCTTTGAAAAGCAATAATCAACTTTTGTTTCGCTTCACCGTAGAATGTAGCACAATAATTATAATTTTTATAGATTTTTCTATAAACAATAGCAACATCTTCATTAATCTATTTTATTCATGTTTAATGTACTCAAATCCATGCAGAACAATATTGCAATACTTAAAGGAACAAACTGCGCAATAAACATTTTTAGAAAGACTGATAATATTTTCCTTTGAAATCAAATTGCTGGTTTGTAAACATTCACTTATGTGTATTCAGCATTTGTTCTAGGAGAGAGAGGGAGAGAGAAAGAAGAAGCACTGAAATAGCTTGCTGTTATTATAGAAGCAATTCTGAAATTGTACTTCTGAGGTAGTTGGCTTGTTTTGTTTGCACTGACAGTTTCTGCTACATTGTTTTTGAGGAAAAAGGTATTTTTCTTTGTGAACATACTCCAGTTGCTACTTCATGTTGTTTTTTTTTTTTTTTTCTACCTTGTAGTCAAAATATCTCTGTATTCATTTCAAAATAATATTAACCATTCAAATCAATAAAATCTTCAATGGGAATGTTTTCCCAAAGAGCACAGAGTTTTGTATTATATGCATTTAAATATTCAACATATAAAATAAGACTAGAGAAAATGAGACAAAGGAATAAACTCTAGAAAATTGTTAGAGAAACAATTTTCTTTTATCCTGCATTTTGAATGGGTGCCTCAAGGGGTAAAATTGACGAGGGAACAAGTGATATTTTGTGTACATAAATATATTTACAGTTTTATTTAATACTATGGTTCACACCAGGCATTTGATTATTCATATTGTATGCTACATAATGACATAAATAACTTAATTAATTTTATAACAGATTTCAGACATTACCAACATCACCCATGACTACTTCATTGCATGTCTGCAAAATACAGAGCACTCAACACCTCTCACATCCCTCTGCTTAGACGGATGGTTCTAGTACTCTGCACCTGCTCAGAACCTGGATCCGAGTTTTCAGGCTGTCTAACTCTATCAGTTATAAACTACAACACTCAGGCATGCCGCGGAGTTACCTGGGCATCTGATAATTCATGTGAGGTATTACAAAAAGGCAATAAATAGGGGCCACACGGAAATCAAGGGGCAATGTCAAGTCTAGGATACAAGACTCCTTTTACGTCACATTGTAGAAACTTCCTTCAAAATGACATTAACAGCCAATGAACTTTTTTGAACTCTTTTGAGACATACATAGTTTATGACATTCTGTAGCTAAAGTAAGACTCATTATTTATTACATTTAAAAACACTGTTTTCATGTTTTGGTCCTAATACAAAGGGAAAAGTTTACACATAATTTATTTCTCCAGTAGGAACTGTCCCATGCAAATTAAAAAAAACAAAGGCATTGCTTTTAAAACTAATGTGCAAAGATTATGTAATGAAATAAGATGGTCATCAGACAGACAAATGATATGGATGAGCAGGTTGAACAAACAATATTACTGCCAAGTGGAATTTTACATTTTAGAATATTTGCATATACAGATAATTTTAAATGAGAGTGTAGTTTTGTTTAAAATGCAGTAAGAATAAAGCAGGCATAGCAAAATCTTCATTCATGAATATTCTGTGTAATGGTCTACAAATGCAAAAAGTGTAGTGTATTTGGAATGAAAACATTTCTGTGTTACATAGTCTGAGAAATAGTTAATATATAGAATGTATAGAATGATTAGAATAATGGAAAATTAATTATACTCAATATTTAACAAATCATAGATTAGTGATTCATTTCCTATGATCAAATAATAATAGAACTTAGGTTGGAAAGTGTACTGGTTTAAATAAACGTTCAGTGCATGTAGGATTCCACAGGGCCTTGAAAAGAAGAAAACAAAAAGAAATGAATGACAAATTAATAAAATGAAATGAAAATTTAAATGAAGGTTTAAAATGTTTAACATTTAAATAAAAACACAGACCAACATAGCTGTTCTTTTTATGATTTTCTAAGTCAAAAATGTTATTAAAATATATGAAGAACATTTACATTAATAATGCTTAAAAGTTACCAAATTCCAGTTAAGTAAACTTCACCACAAGGCATGAGATGAAAGAAAGGAAGACTGATTAGAACAACTTTGTTATTCCCTTGGCATTGTATATGAGTACAAAAATGACAATTTTACCCAATTCTTTATGCACTTCTCAAGTAAAACCCTATGAGAAAATTAAGTAATTACCAAGAAAATTTCACATTGATTCCTTGATATTTTTACAAACCACAGTCCCCATCTTAAGCCCAATCAAAAAGTTCCAACAAAATGTTTTTCATTTTGTACAAATTATTATTATAATCTTTAATCACTAAACATTATGGCAAATTCCACTATTTCCATGATATATTTCACCCTTTAAAAAAGCAACTCCATTGTGTAAATATAACATGTATAAGGAGAGTTTTAACCTCTAAGAAATACAGAATACATTGCTCAGGAACATAGAATTTAGAGAGCTAGAAATGAAGGAGCAGTACCAGTAGACAGTAGCTTACATGCTAATATAGTATATAGGCCATAGATCTGTCAGTACAGTAACCTGATGACAATATATTGCACTGGCATCTGTGAGAGGAAGGTGAGACAAGAAGGGTAAGATTTTAGCAGCAGTTATGGATGCTGGTCAGAGCAATGAAGATTTCATCCTGTGGATCTTACTCAGTTATTCAGTGTGTGTGTGTTTGAGAGAGGGAGACAGAGAACAGGATATAAGCTGTGTATTCGCGCACACCTTTTGTGTGTATCACCTACAAGGACTAACACAAAACTAAACCCAGTGTGAAGAAGCCGCGGGGCAACGGGAAGGACTGACAGGCAACTCTTCCTGACAACATGATTTTCCCTGTCCAGGCACCGGTTGCAGGTCTGTGAGCAGCTGACCTGTTAGTCGGGTCCTCCTTAAACTCTTCTCCAGGCACACATCCCGTCTCTCCCTCTGGTTTCCCTTCATTTCCTCTTCCTGCTTACTGTCTTCAATGTCTTTATTAACATGGACAGTTCTCTTGATTATTTCTTTGATTTCTAATTGATTCTCTGCCTTCACTCACCTATACTATGAGGCTTATGGAAAGAGGAAACCCCCGTGTTTGTCATTCACTACTGTGTCCATGCTTGGAATACTTCCTTTTTAATGGCTGTAAGTGAGCAAAGATGATATCTGTGATAAAAAAAGAACCTCGGTGCTACAACTGTACATTATACACAGAGCAAGACTGTGCATGTGCCAAGCAAACGTTCTCTAAAAAAACAGAACAAAACAGTACAGTCTCTATGGCCACCAAGAGAGACCTAAACATGAAGGAGATGTCTTGGGAAACGAATGAATGTGAAAACTGGGATGGAGTATGTTATATTTTAGGGATTTTAGAAAAAATGGAGTTCTGATTTCCTCTGTAATCCAAGACCCCTAATACTCCTACCTTCTATAAAATTCTAACCCAGACCCATCTTTTAATATTCTATAAAAGATCTGGCAAGTGAAGGGGAAAATACCAAATAGGTTGAATATGTTCGAGACAAAACGTCATTAAAATATATAACACTACCATTTCTCTTTCCATAACAGTTCATGCTGTCCTAGCACTTGCTATGTAACAAGGACAAAATGATCTCTGCTTTTCTGTGTAATATTTAGCTGGTAGAACACAAGAGGACGGCAGGCATATCTTAAAGCTTAGTTAATGAGAATCATGGCTTTCCCTGATTACTTCATGAAGACAACAATAATGTGAAAACTTGACTTCCTTTTTATTAGTTATCCCAAGGACTTTATACATTGAGAGAATCATCTATAAATGCATATTCTTGAGCTATGAACATAATAAAGCATTCAATATAATGTCATGTAAAAGCAGCACTCTCTAAAACTTAACATTATAAATGATTCTATTTTAAAAGAAAAGTGTCAAATGTTTTTGCTTCTGCAAAATTTCCCAGTTATTTCATTTTGTATGAGAGTCTCAGAGAGAAATTAAATAAAACTTACATAAACATAATTTATATTCGTAATTGCAATGAAGGGCTTGCTTTTCCAATAGTATATTTCCAAACTGAAATTAATTTTTATTAATTTGAAAGGCTTGTGTGTTCATTGTAAAATGTGACTAAAAGAGATAAGCAGAAATGAGGAAATAAAATGCCACATTCTTCCTAAGCAGAGATCATCAGAGAGCATAGTAATCTTTGTGTATAAATATTCCCATATGTATTTTTTATCAAAATAAACCAACATAGTGCATTGCTCTTTTTACATTACTGTACTTGCTGTCTTCTTGTAGCAATGCTTTTAAATGTTAATGTTAATAAGTTTTTATATGATCTAATAACAATTCTTATTAAAATTTCCTCAGAAGTCTTTCCAATACATTTTACTACTGAACTGCCCAAGCCATGTCTTGGTCTTAGACTACAAAAATTGTCTGTATGTATCGTCCTTTAAATATTTTACTTTTTAATAGATATTTCCCTTTAAGGGGAAAACTTCTAAGAATTCAGAAAAATAGAGACACAGGTACCGTGAATACTTACACAGCCCTCATCTAGGTCCAAAAAGACCAGCTGATCTCGGGCAAGTTTTCCTGTTGTTCTGTCTGTGCTTTCACTCCGTGTGTGTGTTCGTATGCACAATGTGCATATGCATTAATTTGTCACTGGGCCTCTTCATCTGCTAATCAAGAAAGTCTGTCAACACTTAACAGCATTTTCTCTTTGAGGGCACTGTGCTCTCTCCAAAAGATCCCCAGCACATTACTTATGGATCCCATTGTCTCCTGCTTCCTGCAGACAAAAACTAAACCTGCAAGCTTGGCTTCAGGTTAGACCTTTATGCCTACTGCTTCGGACTGCTGCAGTTGTAGAGCTTAGTTACTGAATGAAAGTATTGGGTATTTTGCAGTATTGTCTTCAGAATATAGTACAATATAAAAACGTACGCAGAGAAATGGGCTGCAAATCACTTTATTTAGTTCCTTATATTTTGTGATTCTGGGAATTTATGCCAGGCCCTGTGAATGACAGGCAAGTACTGTACCACTGAGCTGCATCCTTAGCCCTTCCAAATTACATACAAATTTTTATTATAGATATATTCATATATTTATATATATTTGTATTATACATTACATATTATATAAATATATTTATATGTGTATTTATATCTTGAGACAGGGTCTTGTTAAGTTACACAGGCTGGACTGGAACTTGGTTTTTTGTTTTTTTGGTTTTTTGGTTTTTTTTTTGGTTTTTCTCTGGTACTGGGAACCGAACTCAAGACCTTGTGCTTGCCAGGCAGGCGCTTTTGCCACTGAGCTAAATCCCCAGCCCCATGGACTGGAACTTGGGATCTTCCTGTATCAGCCTCCCAAGTTGCTGGGATACTGGCCTGTGTCACCATGTTCAGCTTCTGAATCCTTTTTTAAAAATCTTTCTCTGTGTTTTAATGCTGTGGCTGTATCAATTGTGGTTGTATCCACTGGGTTAATCGATTTTATGGTTTTATTAATTGTGGTTTTATAAATTTTATATCTAGTTATGTATAACTATTTCAAGTGATTTTTACCTTTTAGTTTTCTTTTTTATTTCAAAATTCTATTAAAAGATGTACCTAAAGAAGTCACACTTGTTCTCATTCTGTGCAATTTGATACTGCTACCTTCCCTCCTTTACCATAAACATTTTCATCATTGATTTTGTGCTTTCCATATATATGTATGTATATATACATACATACTTGTGCATATGTATTTGTGTATATATGAAGTGAATATTACATTATTACTTCATTAATCAATAATCTAAAGATTTCTACAAATCAGAATACTGATGTTTCCTATTCTTTATTAGCTATTTCCCTGTACTTTTTGAGTAAGCTACTATCAAACAGCAGACATTAATGGGCATTTGTACTGTTTTTCATCTTAAGGTATTAGAAAAAATGTTCATGAGAGGAAAACTTAAAAGCATGTATTTTGGGAAATATGAGAATATATGTCAAGTGCTGATTTTTAGACATAGTATTGGTAGTGAGGACAAAACATGAATAATTTTGACAGGTTTTTTTAAAGTTTTATTTTAGAGGTAATGTGACACTTGATAATGCTCTTTCTTTAGAGAAAAGAAGTAAGTGAGATGGAAAGTACTTTCATTTGCTAGTTATACTTTTTATTATACATTTTCTCTACAGTAATTCAGCTTCATAAATTTAAAATTCTAATTATCACCTTAAAATATGACTTCACAATAGAGTATTTCCTGGTGTTTTTACTTTATGGAACATAAGGTTAATGCTATATACATGTGGCTCACTTTTAGAAAATGTTCTAATGTAATATTCTGAAAATGCTTATTTCTTTGCCAGTTGGCATGAAGCCATTTATGCAGCTTTCTTTCTCCTTTAGCTCTCTGTGGATATTTTTAAATTATAAACTTATTATAAATCTTTATTTTGAAACATTATTAATCTAGACATTTCAATATTTTGTTCCTTTTAAAAATCAGTTCTTTAACTGGCAAAAGATAAACTAAGTATTCTCAAGTACCAAGGGATGAATCAACTGGTTGAAAAACCTTTCTACGAACAAGAGATATTAAGAGGGCTAATTCTCTTGACAAATGTCCCCTTTTGTATTTCTATATGAAATTCAGATAATGTTGTCAAAGCAAATGCCAGATCAAACAGGAAAAATGAAGTGATTTAATTAATTAAGCTTGATAAGCCAGTGAAAAAAGGATAGACGATGACATAACAGAGAAGCCGTGAGCTAGTGTAGTGTAAAAAAGAAAATACCTTCACACATTTATTATGGCAAAAGTTTTACCATTACCATTATTGCTTTAGAATATGTATAGTTTCATACTCGTTACCTGTTGAAAATTAATGTTTGAGTTAAATTTAGATGTTGCTTTTAAAAGAGATTATTTTAAAATTATTTTATACAAAATTTTTAAAAATTGTACCATAAATATACCCAGTTAATACTTGTTTAAATCTGGCTTACTCACATTAAAATTTTAAAAATCATTTAAAACATTATATTGATGTAAGATTTAATTTCCAGTATATTTGCATCATATACACACAGAAACCAATAGATTCATGACAAATACCAACTTGCATAATAACAGCAGTACAACTAATAAATGTAGGCTGATTTCTACCTATATCAATATTTGTGTGTCTTTGTACTTATGTATGTATTTATAAACTGTGATTTCACATATGTTCTTATACATTATATGTAACATATACAACACATTAATAATTAATATCATACTATATAATAATATATACAAAAATGTTATGCTGCTATGTGTATGAATGATAAATTTGCTTTTGGGGATATTCTTGATTAAAGGCTGCATAGAAACACTTTTGATAGAAGTGAATCAAAATAAAATATAAATCCACAAATGTTTACTTAAATAAGCACTTGGGTGTTAAGGTTTGTATCTAGATGTCCCCTCAAAGCCTCATGGCTCATAGGTTGGGGTTCTTGGAGCCAGCTGGATATAGATGAATGATGCTGGGATTAAGGGTATATGGTACTAAATTAGCTCACTGATTGGAATTAGCATAGTTCTGGGTGGCACCACTCAAAAGGCTGATAGCCAAGGTGGGATAAAGGGGACAGGCAGGATGACTGCTTACTGCTTGCTGCCTTCTGCCTGTCATACCATTGACTGTTTCTCCTCTGTGATGCCCCTTTGCCGGGGCACCCTGCCTTGGGGCCAGCTGACTATGGACTGAAACCTCTGCAAACTGTGAGCTGAAATAAACCTCGCCTCCTTTACCTTTGGGCATTTGTATGTTGTCTCAGCAGTGAGAGAAGTAGAACACTGAGTTAAGTCTTAGCGATTCATTTCCTACACATTATGATAATTATCTATAACTGCATGATGCATTATAAATAGACATTATGAGATGCTTAAATTCATGCTTTGTGGTTTCTTCCCACTGGTAGCAAAATTTTTTTTAGAAGGACCACCCTGCTAGGCAATGTCAATTACCATACTGGAAACATGAAAAAACTTCTACAGCTATTAAAGAAAGGTAGTATTTCTTAGTTAATTTTAGATTTCCTATAGAAGTGGCAGTCTATGATTTGGGAGTCAACTGAGAAATTATTTCTCTTCAACACTTTATTGTATCCTACTTTATCAACACCATCACTCACATAATTTCATCACTGATGATATCAACAGTTACTAGTTTAAGCTATATA
This sequence comes from Chinchilla lanigera, assembly GCF_000276665.1. Classification (NCBI taxonomy): domain Eukaryota; kingdom Metazoa; phylum Chordata; class Mammalia; order Rodentia; family Chinchillidae; genus Chinchilla; species Chinchilla lanigera. The sequence goes on along the minus strand of NW_004955405.1, from coordinate 1,924,072 downwards.
ACAATATTTTTGTATATGTGTTCTTCATAAAGATGTACTACTCATTTTATTTTCCACAGAAAAATCTTAACTATATATACTTATCAAGTGAAATATAATGTCTCAACATGGGCATACTGTGTGGCATGATTAAATCAAGCTAATGAACATATCTCTCAGTTCATCTCACCCATCTTTCTTTTTTTGTACTGAGACTTTTGAAATTCACTCTTTTCATTATTGAAATGTATTTTAAAATGTACATTATTGTTGACGATAGTCCTTTTGATGCACAAAAGAAATAAAACTTACTCCTCTTTAATTGCAACTCTGTGTACTTTAACAAGAAAAACCTCCGGGTCTTCTTACTGTGTCCTTTTGTTTACTTTAATGGATACTTTACAACTATAAGAAATTTTATAGTTGATGCTTAGCTTTATTATTTTACTATAAAGATCTCAACCACAACTATTTCTAACAAAAGGATTTCCAGTTAATTGGTACTAATATGATTTAAAAAAGAAAAAGACATGGTTCCTGGAATCAAACCACCCAGGATACTGTATGACTATATAAATTCGATTTTGCCTGCTTCTGCAGAGAGAAAAGAGAGCGAAATGAATGCCAACAAAATAAATAAAAACCTGGAAAAGTAAATGTAATTTTTATAGTGTGCTTGATTTGGGCCAGCATTCCTTGCAGTGCTAAGGGCTGGTGAGTAGGTGGTGGCAGTTCTGGGTGTCCTGCCCCTCCAGGTGGGCTGGGCTCCTCTCCGCATCTCTTCCTGCCCTGTGTCTGCTCTGAGCGTTAGCAGCACAGAGCAGCCTTTTCACACCATAGGGCTCTAAATAAAGCAGACTATTCTTATCTAGGGCTGCACCAAAGAGAAAGGAATTTGCTCTTGACAAGAGGTCTGGAGGGTTTTTCAGGGGATATACTATCAAGGCATTTAACATTACAGATGGTTTTTACTTTGTGCCCTTCAAATTGCAGATATGAACCTCCGATCTACCCAGATCACACAGTTTAAAATTTCTGGTCACTCCATGTTCTCACAATTATCATTTTCCTGTGCTATGGTTTTACATTGTGCTCAGCACTTTCTATTTCATTACTTGACAAATTATATAATTTGCTATTTAACTAATCATATAATTTATTCATTTATTATGCATATTGTTTATTATAAGTATGCCCTCACCAACTGCAAGCTCCATGTGGGAATATTTGTTGTTCCATTAAAGAATACATCCCTAGTACTTAGAAAATAGGCTGGCTCCTGGGGGAAACTTCAAAATATTTGTTGAATTAATGCATGGATAGACTTTCAAAAGAGATCCCTTTAGAACAGCACTGCTGTATAAGCTGAGACTCTTGCATGTAAATAAGGACCTGTGGTAGGTGATCATGTTTTCAGCTAGTATTTTCAACTGAAGTTATCGTTAATGTAATATGAAAAATTATAGCCAATGAACAAAATCTTGAATATTCAACTAAGTTTATAACTTTGACTTTTTAATTTTTAAAACTAAACAGAAATACTAGAAGTGAGTGAATATCAATATAATGAACATAAATATAAATAAAGCACCCAGGAGGAAGACATGTTTTCTAGTCACTGCTGGGGCACATTCCTATAGGCTCTGTAGAAGTACTGCCTCAAGAGCAATGGCTGCAATAAACAGCATCTGAACAGAAAACTTTCACAAACTACAGTTTATAAATCGGCGGATGCTGAGAGAGCCTAGTTGATAGCTAAAAGTTCTTAGAATTGAGTTTACTGCACAGACTGACAAATACTAGCACGTAACAGAAAAAAACTCTCCTAGTCTCCTCAATAGCTAATAAAGTAATTGCAGAGAAAGCTAGTCATCCTTATTGCTCACATGAATATGACACGATGAACTATTTTGATAATTTTAAGTATCTGTACAATAAGTATTCCAGGAACACTTACACATTTACATCTAATGAATGCAGCAAAGATTACAAAATACATAGAAAATCACATGGAGAAATTCACCAATATATTGCTTGAGAAGGCACATTTTTAGTATCTTTATTATTTTCCTAACAAGTAAGCAGGAGTTGTAAGTATAAAGCAAATCCTGCCATTTGAAAGCCCTGCTAAAATACTTAAAAAACTTAGCAGAATAAGCACCTGTTACTAAAATGATTGACATTTTATATTTACACTGAACTGAGACAGAAATGCGTGAGGCCACAAACAACCAGTTTTGAACAGCCAATGAGAACTACCAATAATGTTTAGACCAATAGTAATTAGTAATTTATTATTAGATAGGACTGATAACTTCAAAATTTTTAAGGAAAATATGAACAGAACCTTGCAAATTCAAGACTAATCAGCATCTATTAAACATACAGTGAGTTTAAAACAAATGCTAATGGAAGTAGAAACCCCCTTTACTTAAAATGTTAGTGTACCCTCCCTTTCTTGATGAGGGAAAGGAGAAAAGAAAGAAAGAAGGAAGGGAAAAAAATATATATATGTGTATATTCACAGGATAGCTGGCATAACTGTACTGCTGCTTTCTACTGGTCTGCTGAAAGGAAGAGTCAATGTTTACTTTTTTTTTCTTCTTTTTAATTTTTTGATCAATTTTGCGTGCTTGTATCTGGTAATTTGAACAACTAGTTTGAAGATAACAATATGTAATATAACAACCATTATTGAATTCCTATCATCTTGTTTAAAGAAATTGTGCATTGTTTCTAATTTTTTTATTATTTTTATTCTCTTTAAAATAAAAAAGAAAACGTTAGTGTACTTGTTTCTAATAGAAATTTAGAGGCTCTGTGAATATTCTGAGTGAAGTTCATGTATTAATTGAAAGGAAAAATTATACTTAAAATCAATCGCATTTATAAAAAAACTAAAAGCAACCTATCTTTAAGATCTTAAAGAAAGTATATGAATTTTCTCACTGTCAGAATGAAAGATCTTTACTGTAGAACTTTGCTTACTCCTTTTAAGTTATTTTCAGCAAAATGTTATTTGCAGTATTTCAAGCTATAAAGTATTAACAGACAGTTTATGTGGCATGGTGAAGCATTTATTTACACAATGGAGGCAATCAGAAAAATCTTCTCTGCCTCTTAATATAATCTTGTAATGGGCAAGACTGCTACTTGCGTGTGTATGTTCATCTTCTAACCTGTTTTCATAACACAAGTGACACTGAAGAAATTATTCTTTGGTCTTTCAATAAGCTGAGCCTGCGCAGACAGAGGAAGGTGAAGGATGTTAAATTGGCATTGATTACTTCGGGCCATTTTTCATTTATTTAATAATCTCCTTCAGCTCAAGAACTATTGTGATTACAGGCCCACGATGAGATACTGAATTTATTCTCTAAAAATTCTTGCCAGGCGCAGTACAAATTGGAGCATAGTATATGCTAATGGTTTCAAGGCTCCTGATCAGTGGGCTTCAGGAGATCAGTCATTTATTGTGCAAGTCCCTAAACTTACTCACTATAGTGAATTGTAATAGATTTTATTACGATCATTGCCTTCTATAGGTTATAATTTGTATTTTACGTAAAATGTGTAGCAATAGGTACCTTCCTCCAAATGATATTCATATCCCTGAAATAGGAACCTGAACAACGGGAAAAGATTTGTATCAATTTATGGCTAAAATTGACAGCTCTAGAAAAAGACGAAGGCATATTAAAACCATTGATGACATATTACACTTCTATATTTTTATTTTTCTGATAAATGCTATTTGCAAATTATAAATAAGTAATATATGTATGTTTATACTTTGTGAAAACTAAAATATAAATATATATTTTCTGAAAAGATAGGAACAAAATATAAAGGATAATATACAATTCTTATTCACATGAAAATATTAGATTATTTATAAATAAATAAATTTGAAAAGTATAGAAAATGTCTCATGGTCAAGGGGGAAATTGTACTAAAGATGAATCACATATTTCAAAATAGTTACATAATTCAGCATTCTTAAAATGTTTTAGTTATTTCTAATTTATTCATCTAAAGTATTTTGCCTCTCAGTTTTTCATACCAAAAATGCCCTAAATTTTATTGCTACAGTTACATATATTTATCTTCACGTGTCTATATTCCTATTTAGACATTATTTTGCTTATTCTGATGATTATATCATAGAAGAGATGACTAAGAAACATGAAAAATGCAATCTTTAGAACAGATTGATATTATATGTGAACAACTACACAAATCATAACCACCTTTGAGTAAGGGGACTCCTCAAGGATTCACTAACAAGAAAATATAATCCCTTAACTTTAATTCAGTGTAGAATACGACATTAGAGCACCACTATCACACGTAAAGACACGCTAGGAACAATGAAGATTAGGTGTTTATTTTTTTAACTTTGATTTACAGGTTTAGAAAGTGAAATAACATTAATATAAGAAATTTTGTAGAAATAATATTTTGAGACAAAGATGGGCAAATTCACAAGAAGCTGCTACTAGCTCCGGTGTTAGTACAGATCTGGTAACGCTTTACTTTCCAAATGTACTACTGATTCCTTAGGAAACATTTCTTACAAGTGGTCACTGACAGTACTACATAAAGAGAACAGTGTTGGATAAAGTTCTTGAATTTTATATTTATGTTCAAGTTAGAATTTAGTCTCTCAAATGTTATTTCGAAAAATGGAAAAAGCAATATTTGAATCCAAATGCATGCTTGTTTTTTGCCTTTCCCCTGTGTTGAGAATACATTTTTTAGGGGTTGGGGATATAGTTCAGTGGTACAGAGTGTGCCTAGCAAGTGTGAGGTTGTGAGTTTAGTTGGTGCTACCAAAAAAAAAAAAAAAAAAAAAAAAAAAAGACAGAAAAAATATAGGGCGTTTTTCTAAAGTAAATACTGGATACCCACAAAGATGGAATTCAGTTAACTTACTTGAAACCCAAAAGCTTTGAAGTAGTGGATTCTAGGGTAAGTTCTAATATGTGTGCATGAATGATGCTATGCTGGTATACAATATGATAGGAATTAGGATCTCTTTATTTTTATTGAGAAAGCTCTGACTTGCAGATGTGCAAATACATGGGTTATCATTAATGAAATGTCCACTGAGCTTATATTCTAGGGGCTAATACAACAATGATTGAAAATTTTTAAGCAGAAAAGTATCCTCAGAATAAGATAAATTCTGGATAATTTATGATAAATGCTCTTTGTGTTTTATAGAAAATATTTCAGTTTAAAATAAATATCAACATCATTTAAATAACATATAATACTAGAAGTCAATAAGTTGTGGTCACATATTGATAACCAGAAGACTTACATATCTAGATTAAGTATATTAAAAATGAAAGTGATAGGAAAATTCAAAAGAACCAGACTTTATTCATTTTTCAAATTAAAAAAAGCATATAAACATCTGAAAATAATTTGAGCTGGAGATAAAATCTTTGGTTTATAACCTAAGAGAGATAAGTAGTTTTATATTAAACATATTAATGCCTCGCATGACAACATCAAAAATAACATCTACTTTTATATTATGTAATTTAAGGAGGACATGCCTGCAGATAAACATCCTTTATCCATACAGTATACATTTTCATAAAATTTAATTATATCTCCCTTATCAACAAGGTACTAAAATAATATTAATAAATGTCTTTAGGTAGAAGGAAGGTTCTCACAGAGTTAGATGCAAAACAAAGATAATTCTTTTATTTTTTCGTCAAAGAGAAGTTTAAGTCATGAACTTGGCAAAAAGCAAATTTCATAGCTGGGTTTAAGAAAGTTTTTTGAGCCATACAGTGCTACTAAGATCAATATTGACTTAAAAGATGTTTCACAATCCTATTTTGGCAGCGAGCAAGTATTTCACACTAAGAAAAAATACTAACTTTCAATTAAATTACTTTCTATTGCCTGCACTAAAGCCTAATAGCTAAAATATTATGATGAATTTCTTTGCAGTTATATTTCCTTGTATGTGTCTGCATGTAAAAATAATGTATTTGGCCTTTGTGTTTGCATACACAACTTTATCAATTGTTAATAAATAAATTGGTACTTTCTTAAACTAAGTTGCCCTACTATTCTAATACATATCAACCACTCATCTGCAAATTCATTAACTCAAAATAGTGTATTAGAGATGTTGGTTTAGCTGAGCGTGGTGGTGCATGCCTGTAATCCCAGCATTTGGGAGGCTGAAGCAGGAGGATCCTTGTGAGTTTGAGGCCAGCCTGGTCTACAAAGTGAGCTCAAGGGCAATCTGAACTGCATAGCGAGACCCTGCCTCAAAAAGACGAAAGGAAAAGAAATGTTGGTTTAGAAAAGCTTGATAAGATTGCTATACTAGTTGCTACCTCTCATCTTTTTCAGTTCTGGAAGGTGTTTTGGAATTGTTTCAGAGAAAAACATGAATGGAGCCCCACTAAATCATACTAAGTCAAAGCATGGACACAGAAATGCAGAGGTAAATGCTATAGAGGTCTAAATATTAATAAAAAAGATAAAATGATTTTACATAGCTACTTACATCATAGCCTAGAAGTTCCGTCTGTGTGGATTTATCTACTCTTGAAGCAAAAGCCTTCTGTAAGTGCTGAACTTTTTCCTGAAAAATGAAAAAAAATCATACTATTGGTGAGTAATGGATTTCTAGTTGATTTGTGTATAGTTCACCATTTTCTCTGTGTCTATACTTTGTTCTGTTGGTGTTTTAAAAATCAACTTAAATATTTACAGGTTAATTTTCAGGGTACACTGGCCATCTCTTCTACTGTAAGATTTACTGTCAGGTACACAGTTGAGTGTTAAGAGATCCTGGTTATTTAAATCTAAGACCAAATGCTTGTGCTATGGCTTCTTACTAGCTGTTTTATTGATATGATTTTGCTGATTTAATTTCAGTGCATACATATTTAAAATCCATGGCACTTTCAGTAGCAAAGAGATTCCAGTTAGCTTGGGTTTCTCTTTATTAATTCTCTCCAGGAACCCCTGCACATTAAAGTACCCGTACTTTAAGGAAAGGGCACTAATTTAACATGGTGGAAACTACAGAAGGGAAGTAATATACGAAGGGAATTAAAGATGTTTGATTTCAAATGCAAATATACTAATTCTTGGCCAATTAATATCGTTAAATATGCATTAGTACACATTTACAGTGCATGATGACAGCACTCCTTGGAGGGAATTGGTAAGTGAACATTACACATACCATATCATCTTTTTTGTCCCCCTTCACCACTCCCTTTCTGGGGTTTCCCTTCTTATTACTACATGTGTCACAGAAAATACAATGGGTCATGGATTTAAATATTGCATAATGTGTTTACTTTGTGCCTGCTACCGCTGAGAGTGCCCTTCTCATGGGACCATGTCTCATCTTGGGATTTTTACTCTAGCCATCCAGTTTAAATAAGAAAAATATAGTTAAAAAAGATTTAACTGGGGCTGGGGGTCTAGCTCAGCGGCAAAGCGCCTGCCTGGCAAGCGCAAGGTCGTGAGTTCGGTTCCCGGTACCGGAGAAAAACCAAAAAAAAAAAAAAAAAAAGATTTAACTAACTTGAGAAAGTTTCCATAGAAATTTATGTGATTCTGCAAGATTTTGGTTTTTCTTAATTTGCTTCAAGGGAAAATTTCTTTCATTTACTTTTATGTTAAATGTTTGATAAACACTTTTATAATACCTAAATAGATAAAAAAGCTATGATTTAATTCCTGTCCTCCTAGGATTCACAGTGGTCATCAAGATGCTCATTCTTAAAAATTCCAAATACACAAAGCTCCCCACTCCTAACACCTCTCCATTCCTTTCCCTTCCCCTCATTCTTTCAAATTCTACTAGGGATTTACAAGGTTAGCTGGAGTATTTGACATAGTCTACATGTAATTTACACAAACATAATTTAATTTGCCTTACTGGAACTTTAATTGTCTCCCTGAAATGTGGAAAAGAAATATTTTAGGTACTACTCTTATCTCATACCTTTTAACTTCCCCAGTTATAAAACCTCCAGCCCACCTATACAGACAAAAATGAAAACTGGGTTACATAATTTAAAAAGATGTGATGTGAAGTAAAAACTTGAATTTTAAGGAGTGAAAATGTGGCCGTACTTTCCAAATTTATTTTAAAATGAGAAGGAGCATCCTAAGTTTGCTTAGGCTTGGACCGGACTGGGCTTGGACTGAAAGGCAGGAACAGGTAAAGACAGTAGTGGTGCCTGCATCATAGGAAGGCTGTTTAGAAAAGTTTGGCTGTCTACTTTTGAGACAGACTGGATTGGAACCAGAAGCATCTCAAAAGCACATTTGTTTGTAAATCTGTTTATAAACTTTGCATATATACAGTCAATATGTGAATACAGTGGTGGGAAGCAGCTAGTAAATGCTGCCTGTTATGGTGTGTGTTTGAACGTCCTCCCAAAGCCTCATGCAGTCATGGGGTAGGCTTCTAGAGTTTATGATTGCTCCATTGTCCAATGCTGAGATTATGGATGTCAGTGCTACACCTGCCCTGGGGCGGGTAGTTTGCAGACAATGTAAGGCAGGGAAACAGGCTTCCTTGCTGCTCCTCCCTTTTGCTCTGGTTGCTTTTGCTATCTTCCACTACCATGAACAGTTGCCCTTTGCCATGTGCCACCCTTCTTGGAGCCAGCCAAGTATGGACTGAAACCTCCACAAACTGTGAGCTAAATAAACCTTTCCTTCATTAATTCTGGCTGTCAGGTATATTGTCCCAGCAATGAGAGAAAAGTAACCAAGACACTCCCCTGGGACTTCACCTCCCATTTCCCTTTCAAGAGATTCTGTATTGTGAGGTTGGGATGAGCTGATAAAATCTGGCTCATTGGTCCATACTGTAAGACTTAACTCAAATAAAGATAAAATTACAAACAGCTTCATAACCAACAGTGTAATCAAAGCAAAACAATAACAATTTAAAATACTAAATAAAAATAAATTATTTGGTGAAATAAAAATGAACATTTTTAACAAGCTTCATTGGATTCTTCACAGGCATAAATAACAACACATGTGATGCATTTGGATTGTATACTATGTATGCCATATCTAAACATGGAGAATATAAGTTTCTAATAGTCTTAGGTATAAATAATAAAATTAAATGTTTTATTTAGTGTCATAGAAGGCAGTACATATATAAAAGATTATAATAAATTTCTATAAAATATTATTAGAAGATTAAAAATTAAAATTGTATAGCTTTTAGGAGACAATTCTCCATGAATCTCTTGTAATTATGCAAAATAGATGGTTATTTGTGCATTAAATTTGGTATATGATGAGAATATTATAGATAATCAAACAGAAAATATATCACAAATGTAGGTATTACATCCAGGTGTGGAATTGCATGCCAGTAATCCCAGAACAGGCAGGAGGTCCACAAGTTTAAGGCCAGCCTGAGTTGATTAATGATTTAGCTAATCTTGTCTCAACAACAAATTTGAAATTTATAAAAGGGCTGGTGATGTAACTCAGTAGGAAGGACCTGGGTTCACTTGAGTTTATTTATTTCAAAATAAATTTCTCTGTATTGAAGAAAAAAAGTAACTATTATTAAATGGTAAGATTGCAAGTAAATTTTTATCTGATTATATATATATATATATATATATATGGTATCATATATATATATGGTATCAAAACCAAACATCTTATATTTTTAGTTCCATGGTGATACAATGATTAAATTCTTGAAAAAGTATTGGTTTAGCAGTATTACTAGCAAAATTTTACTACTATGATGTGATTATACTTGTATTCTTTAATTTATTTTTCTGTATATTTTTACAAGGCATATTCTAGAGATTGCTTAGTGAGAAGGTCTTGTAAAGAAAATAAAAGAAAATTTCCATTGTGAAAGACAGAAATGAAAGATAATTAGCTTTGAATATATACAGCATTGTTACTATAGACACAATGAGAGATCTGTATATGTCAGTGGATATGCCGGAAAGGAAGCATTTCAGAGAGTTAAACTGGGCAGGAGGGTGCACGCCTGTAATCCCAGTACTCAGGACGCTGAGGAAGGAGGATTGCCGTGAATTCAAGGCCAGTCTGGACTACATAGTGAGTTCAAGGACAGCCTAGGAAATATAGTGAGATCCTCTCTCAAAAGGGAGAGCAAGTTATATAATTTGGAATACAGAAGCTACTGATGTCTCAGATATGATGATTCACATTGGAACCATGTCCCCATAGTGTCAGATATTTGCAGGAGGAGTTTTGGAAGGTGACTGGATTAAGAGGATGGTATCTCCATCAGTGGATCATTAAATGCTGACTCCAAAGGTGGATGTACTATGAGGATGTGGGTCCTGTCGGAGGAAGTAGGTCACTGGGCATGTACCTTTGAAGGGTGCATCTTTCCTCTGGCTCTTTCTCCCCATCTCTCTGTTTCCTGGCTGTCATAAAGTGAGCATCTTTCTTTCACTGTGCCATCTCACCATGATGTTTCTGCCTTGGAATCAGTGAGTTATGGACTGAAACTCTGATACCATGAGCCAAAGCAACCTTCACCTCCGTTAAGTGGTGGGTGTCAAGGATTTTGTCCCAGGGTGAGAAACTGACCAGTATACCAGTTAAGACCAAAACAATGAATTACTGTCAGCCAATTTAGATAGAAAGTGAATGATGCAGAATCTTTCTTACATAATAATATTTGCAAATAAATAGAAGCCAGAGAGATCACTGCAAAGATGTCTGTACATCCCTATTGTTTCAAAATTGCTTAAAGAAAGGCAATGTAAGGATAAGAGTGAAGATCAAAATGTCATGGCCCCTCTATTCCTCAAAAGACAGAATGTTATGCAAAAGGATTTGAGAATCATCTTAGCTTTCAAATACTATTTTTAAATTAATTATCACAGCATATTTTAAATAAATTATGACAACCCACTTAAATATGCCCTTTGGTTTATATTTAGTCCAAAAGAATCAGAATAAATCAACATAGACAAGAGAAATAGTTGAAATGTATTCTTTACTTTTCTTGACCATAAATTAATTTACCACATGTGGTTTAATGTGGCTTTTTCAGTATTCTCTTATGTAGAAAAAAATTTAATTTCTCCTTCCATCCTCTCTCAGAGGGGCAGTAGGGAATTCAAACCACTCAGCTTCAGGTAGACTGACTTTATAAATAAATGTAAACTCATCACAAAATACCTGTCCATAAATTTCCCTTTCCAGCAGTGACAATATCTATACTTGTGAATAAAACACATTCTCTTGCTATTTTATTAAACATTGATAAAACATGTGTTTAAAATTTTTAATAAAAGGGAAATAGGAGATTATGTAGATAAAATAACTAAAATGGTATGAAATAGATAAATTATTTCTGCTTATTTATTATTGTCTGACCTGCGTCCAGAATATATATTTTGAATGTTTCATAACATTATTAGAATAAAGTATGACTTCTAGTCCTGATTTCCAAATTATTTTGAAATTAAAAGGCTATAATATTTATAAAATAAAAATCTAGTACCATGGATGCATATAAGTCAAAGAAATAATACAACACGTGCTTATAATAAGTACTTAATAGCAGTCACATTTTTTCCTCCTTATTTTATCACAATAATTATTATTACTAATCATAAAAAAATTTAGAATGACTGTTATATGCCAGGAAGAGTACCAAGTAATAAACACACACACACATATGTACCCTCTTTCCCCCAAAACAAGACCTAGGTGGAAAATAATCAGCCTTGAAAATCAGAGACAACAAACACAAGCCCCATCATCCTGGCCCTGCCTTACCTGCAGTCACTGCTCTCATGTGTGGGGCTCCTCTGTAGGGCCTTAAGGCAAGGATAGGCTGACTGGAGCCAGCGTTTGTGATCTCCAGTTTTCAAGGCTAATGATTTTCCACCGAGGTCTTATTTTCGGACAAACACAGTATATTTTACATATCATTTTCCTTGTACTGAAGAACAGGAAACTGACAGTAAGTTGAAATCAGTTGCTAAAGATCACTGAGATAGTAAGTGGATTAGAAGGTGATAATCTTCTGGTACACTTTATGTAAAGACATACAGATTCTTTGGAAATATTTACAAAAAATGTTACAGCCTCCATGTCTCATATGCAAGGGAACAGTGCAGCTGCTATATGCTAGTCATCGAAAGAATAATAAAACTCTATTCTTGATGTTCCTTCTGCCTATATTCTCTTTTACATTCTTCCAAGTTATTCTGCTTTACTATGGAAACAATTTTCAATTGCATATAATTTACCAGTGTATCATCTGTGAAGGCTACAATTCCACAGAGTACTCATTACTGTAAGTATGATCAGTAATGCATTTTGGAGCATGACTTAGGAATAAAATGTAAAGTAAATGAAAGGTTATAACATAAAAATTGGAGACAAAGTGTGAAAAAATAAGTAAAAACTAAATTTTGAAAAGGCATAAAATTTTTTGATAGCAATAATATTATCAGTTTAAGCAGAGTAAGCTAAAAATATTCTGCTTAGGCTGCTAGAATCACTTCAGGATGTGTGTGAGTGGGCATGTGATACACACTGGATATTTATATAATTTGCCTCTGCAGTGTATACTGTGCCAGTAAGAAGACTAGCTCCTTATTTCTTTTTTCTTGTTTTTATTTTGTACTTTTTTGTAAAGATGTCTTCTTTGACTTTTATTAGTACTCTATACGTTTGCAGTATGTAATGATTGCATATACATTGTAGGGGATCAGTACATGTACAAAACACATTTTAGTTTCATTCTTTTCCCCTTCCCTGCGTGCCTCTTTTATTTTCAGCATCAGATTCATTTTTTACCTTATCAGATCTTATAAAGTCAATTTTCCTATATACAGAATGATATGCAGACTGACAGGCCAAAGAACATATAAAAAGTGTAAGACAATTGTACTGCACCAAGGTACACTTTTAGATACATTGACTGCACTGGATTATAATACCTTTTTCTCTTTGCCCCTATTATGTCTTTCATTTAAGGATATATATTATATATTTATACATATATAATATATCTTGAAATTATATATAATATATAAGAATTTATTATATATCTTGAAATAAATATATATCTACATATGTAATAGTTTCATGTAAGAGAAACCATGTGACATTTAAAACATGTGAAACCATGTAATATTTAATCTTGTGTGTCTAAAGTACTTCACTTAACATTTTGGTCTCAAGGTGCATCCATTTGCCTATTAATGACTTAGTTCCTTATTTCTTTGAGAATTTCAAAATTTAAATTTCATCTAAAATATGTATCTATTGAATAAGTCAATAAAAAGTACATACCACTTACATGTGTTATTTTTGCACTTGCCTTTATGCATTGAGAAAGCATAAAAACCATACAGGACATGCAAAGAGGAATAAATGTTAAATGAGAGATAAGAAAAAGCTAGGACAAAGCAAGTAAAAATAGTATTTTAAATGAAGCTTTTAAACATGAAACTGAACCTATGTCTCACTGGTTACAATAACAAACCAAAAGGGATTAAAGACTTAATTTAAGGTCTTAAGCTATGAAAGTGCTGGAACAAAACAGGCAAAGCATACATTGGAGGAAAGATCATCGGTTGAATAAATGCTGCTGGGCACACTGGCTGCCCACATGCAGAAGACTGAACCTAGACCCACAGCTGTCTCCATGTACTACACTGAAATCAAAATGAGTCAAACAGCTAAATATTGGGATGGAAACACTTAACCTGCTGGAAGACACAGGCATAGACAAGGACTTTCTTGGAGAACCCCAGTTGCACAGGAAACAGTTTCAAGAATCAACAAATAGGATCTCATTAAACTAAAAAAGAAAGCAAACATAACAACCAACAGAATGAAAAACAACCTAAAAAAATAAGAAAACGATTTTTCTAGCAATTCCTCAGACAGAAAACTCATGTCCAGAATATATAAAGAACTCAAAAAATCCCCCCCCTCAATAAAAGGCCCAATCAATAAATGGAAATGTATAGACTTTACAGAAGAAGTACAGATGGCTCATAATTACAGGAAGAAATGCTCACCATCATTGGCCATTAGATTCACGTTAACTAAAACAACATTCAGATTCCACCCTACCCCAGAAAGGAGTCCAGCTCTCTTCAATGCTGTGGGGAGAAAGGAACTGCTCTACACTATTGGTGAGAATGTAAACTACTACAACCACTATGGACATCAATGTAGAGACTCCTCAAAAAACTAAACCTAGAAATTCCATTTGGCTCAGCTGTTCCCCTTCTAGGTATTGTCCTGAAAGAGTTAAGACAAAATATTAAAGTGATACATGCATAATCATAGCATGCACTATTTATTATAGCAGCACAATTCATAATAGCAAAATTTTGAGAGGTGACCCTGTGTTCATCCACAAATGAGTGGAGAAAGAAATTGTGGTATTTACACACCATGGAGTACTACTCTGCCATAAAGATAAACTAGAGTCATTTGTAGGAAAATGGGTGCACCTTGAGACTACAATGTTAAACAAAATAAATCAGACACACAAGTTTAAATGTCACATTTTTTTATATGAGAAACCTTAAAAAAGAGCCAAAAAAAATAGATAATCAAGAATAGCAAGGTAGATCATTCTCCCAGGAGGAGGGAAATGATAAGGGATGGAAAAAGAAAGTAGGATGTGTCATGTACATGTATCAGCTGCACAAAAGCAATGTGAATACTATGCTCTGCAAACATACACAACAAGGAAGGAAATTGAGGGATGGGTAGAAGGGGCGAAGGGAAAGGGAAAAAGAAGGTGAAAGAAGATGTGTGATCCAATGTCCCACAAGGAAGGCGGACATTACACACTAAAAACATGCACTAATAAACTAAAACTTAAAACGAAGTGTAGGGAACATGCTTTAGAACATTAAGATGGACAATTATATTTTGGGCAAAACCACCAAAACGCAAGAAACAAAGCCTCTGAGACTGAGCAAAGCACGGGAGGCAAGAATGGGGTTTCACAGATCGAGACTGGAAGCAAGGGGTATGGACAAATGCAGAGCCAACCAGAGGAGAGAGGCTGGAAACCCCCCAGCTACTCGGCACCCCAAGTTCCCCCTGACCCTGCCTCTGGGCTACACACTGTCCCACCAACGCCCCGGGTCACAACGAAGCAGTCCTCAATTTTCCCTTATCCCAGGCTGCTTTAGTTCAAGCCCATAGAGGTGAATTTGAGCCTGAAAATATTCAGCTCAGCCCTCCTGAGAATCACCACGAAGCAGCGCTGGTGTCTGGCTGGTGGAGAGGATACTTCTCAAGTGATGGCTGGGTTCATAATACCGATAGGTTTTCTTGGGGCCCAGGTGACAGAACCTGGAATAGCTACACAGGGCTGCATCCAAGGCGGGGTCTCTTTGCACTCCTAAGTACCTGCACAGAAAGCTACTGAGTTGAAAAAAGAAAAAAGTATTTCGAGCATTTTTTTCCAAGTCATTAGCCAAGTGTATTTGACAAGGTGGGAGAATAGAACATATATCATTCAACAGCTTTTAAAGCCTACTTTGCAAATCTCCATATTCAAAATAATTCATGTTCGTAGCCCATGGCTCACAAATGTGAGCAGCTGCGCTGTTGCTGAAATGTTTTTCAGTGTTTTGGTCAGTGTTATGGTTTGTCTGTGTGTCCCACAAAAGCCTCATGTGGCCATGGGGCAGGCTTTTAGAGTTGATTGATTGTGGGTGTGAGAGCTACACCAGCCCTGAGGTGGATAGTTTGCATATGTAAGGGAGAGGAAAAGGGTGCTTGAGGCCATTCCTCCCCCATTCTGCCCTGGTGTGTGCTTTTTGCTTTTGCTGTGTTATGCCCTAGCTCTCTGCCATGTGCCACTCTGCCTTATAATCTGCCAAGTACAGACTGAAACCTCCACGAACTGTAAGCAAAATAAACCTTTCCTTCCTTAATTTTGGGCATCAGATATTTTGCCCCAGCAATGAGAGAAAAGTAACTAAGACAGTCAGCACACCTCAGGAAAAGCCTTGTGAGGTTTTGAAGTTTCAGGAGCTGGGGTTATAGCTCAGTGGCATAAGCGCCTGCCTGGTAAGTGCAAGGTCCTGAGTTCGATTCCTGGTACCAAAAAAAAAAAAGGTTCAGACAAGGACAAGAAGTTAGAACAGTCATTTTATGTTCATGTTTTAAAAAGTGGTCTAATATGTAAAGACAAACAGAAAGAGGAAATGTCAGGAAATCAAACTGGAAATCATATTTGTTTCTTTTTTTTTTTGGTTTTTGGTTTTTGGTTTTTCTCTGGTACCGGGAACCGAACTCACGACCTTGCGCTTGCCAGGCAGGCGCTTTGCCGCTGAGCTAAATCCCCAGCCCCTATATTTGTTTCTAGTGGACCTTATGATGTCCAGATTAGGAAACTGCATGGCATCTTCCACACCTTACCACTCAGAGAATGGTCCACAGGTGATTTTACAAGAACTAAGGCTTAACTCATCACATGGTATGCTCCAAATTTATAGAAAAGATCACCTATAACAGGTTATCCAAATTAAACATATATCTAGATTTAAGAAGAGTTTGGGTCACTTCATTTAAGAAAGAAATAGACTGATTAAAATGTAGATTGGGAATGTTAATATATAGAGACTGAGATTGTTAGGACTACCTGTACTGAAACACAAGTAGTATATGGAAATTTTTCTTTTGATTTTCTTAAGTGTGAACTGGATGATATTTCCCACTTCATGTCTAACATTATTAGTTTAGTTCCTAGTACATTGCATGGTATATAATTATTTGAAAAGTTTCACTAGTGGTGGATTAAACAAATACTTACTTGACTCAATTATTGCTTACAGCAGTTTGACCCATGCAATCTTGTTTAATGCTCTTATCACCAACATGGGGCTATATAAGAAAGGCCTTATTATAGAGGGACATGACAGAGACAGCTTTGAGTAAGAGCCTTTAGAAGCTCAGCTCATAAATTCTCAGGGTATCACAGTGGGTATTTAGTGATGGATCAAGAAAAGTCTGAGAGAAGTTATACCTAGGAAATACGGAGATTGTTCTGGCTTTGTCCCTCCACATTTGAGACAGCAGTTTATAATATCTCTAGAATTTGTTTCACAATCATGTCTTCCTTATATGTCTACTGCCACTGCCACTGCCCTGTCCCCCGCAGAGGCCTGAACGTGGGAGTGGCACCAGATACATGCTAGGCATGTATAGACCAACACTAACCTTTACTGCATGAGCCTCTGCAGTGGACTGAAAGCTTCCCAGCAAAATTTATGTCCCTCTGGAACTGTGAATGTGACGGTGTTTGGAGATGGTTTTTGTGATGCATTCAAGTTAAATGAGACTAAATTCAATTAGGATGGGCCACAAATCCAATCAATATGCCTGGGTTCTTTATCAGAAAAGAGACCTTTACACACAGTGATGTGGACACACAAGAGAAAAGGCCAAATGAGGACAAGACAGAAATGGATTCTAGAGTGGAACTTGTACAAGCCAAGGATCTTTAAAAATCACCAGAAGCCACTGGAAAGTGGAAGGGGCCAGGAAGGATCTTTCTTGAAATCTTGCAGGGACACATGGTCTAACCATCACCTTTATGGTACAGAGAATATACTGGAAGCTCACTGAGCTGCTCATGCAGCTCAGTGTTTAGGTTTGGATTGCACTGTGTTCCAGTTCATTTGTCTGGATGTTTTATTGTGCAATTAGTTCTTGGGTTAGTCAGCTTTCTGTCACTGTGACACAATACAGGATGTTTTATTTTGTCTCATAGTTTTAGAGGCTTTAGTCCATGGTTGGTTGAGTCTATAACTTTGGGTCTGTGGTGAGGCAGTTGATCAGGGCAAGAAGCATATCGTGGAACAAAGTTGCCCATCTTGTGGGGCTTGGAAGGAAAGACTGAGAGAGGAAATTCTTGGGTCCAAAAGTCCATTTAAGGGCAAGTGCTCAATGACTTAACTTCCTTCCGCCAGCCTCCACTTCCTCAAGGTTCCACCAGTCTCAAAATCACGAGTGCTGGCTGCCATCCTTCAGCACATGTGTCGTTGAAAGCATTTAAGATCAGAACCATCCAATTCTGAATTTAGAAGGGCAAAAAAGGATGTGTGTTGCTCCCATTTAGCCTCAGGACACATACATACACACACACACTCACTCCCACATACTGAATCGATTGGAGGTAATGGAGTATCAGTATAGTCACTGGGAAGATGTAGGGGAGTTATAACAGTGTTGATCAATACAACAGCCATAAATCCTTAATTCAACCTAGAAAGTTGTCCTCTAAGAAACCTTTATCACCACGTACAGAAACCTGTCTGCAATGACATCTTGAAAATATGGTAAAGATTCCCCCAGCATTTTCTTGCTGGATATTTTTATTGAAGAAGATCAGGATATAATACTGGATATACACTTTATTGCTATAGTTCAAAAGTTAACTCTCTGATTTAAGAAGAATCATTTTAGGATATTTTATTTCATGGTATTGATTTAATTTCAAAGTGTATAAAATATTTGCACAATAAACTGTGAAGTGACACAAAATTCTTTCAGGCCATCATTCATTAACAGTAGCATGCTGATGACAGCTTCCCAGAAACACCGTCACAGAAGAGACAGGGAGGTAGCTAAACCCCTCCAGCACCAGCACCGCATTACAGGCTGACAATCAGCAACAAAACAGTGGACGCCATGGGTCAAAGTTCCCCAGACAAGCTGTACACACGGACCCAACTTTGCCGGTAAATTCAAGGCATTCTAAATGCCACTAAATGCATTCTCTTTCCATTTCCCTTCAGCATATTCAGAAGCAAACATGAAAATACAAAATAAAATAAAAGCAGATATGCGTATCTGAAGAACAAAATCGACTATGGCAGACTTGGAGGAATTGCTCAGAATTCCTAGACGAATTATTAGTGCTTTGAATATTTATTCATCTTTTAAGTGGAAATGATAGGGAAATACACTTACAGTAGATTTCACCCATTCTTACAAATATTTAATGAGTGTCCTCAATTGTTAATTCACCCATCAGTAATTATAGTACACTTAACTATGAAAAGTAAACTGCGTTTACTCCTTGTGTTGAGTTAGAAATAAAATAAAATTTTATTTTTTTATACATGTTGGGTTATTTTGTGCATAGTTCTTCAATTTACGATGGCCACAATAAATCCACTGTAAGGTGAAAATATCAAGAAACTGGATTTCATACACCTAACCTGATGAACAACCCAGCTTGGACACACGGCACACCGCATAGGATGGGCTGTTCATCCTGGGACTGCCAGGCTGGAACAGCGATGGCTCCCTGGTACTGCTAGCATCTCCAGAGATTATCACACCGCAAGTCCGTAGTCCAGGAAAAGTTCCACTGTGGAAGGAGAATGACTGTTTGGAGAAGGTGTTATGGGGAAGGGGGAGTAGGAAGGGTTGAAGACAGAAGGGGATAAAAATGATCAGAAGGGATAAGTCTGTATCATCAACTCCCCCGAGTGAATGTAATTATTATGCATTGCAAAACAGAGTAATAAATAAAATAAACATCCTAAAATATAAAAAATTACAAATTTTCATAAATAATATAAAGTTAAGTAAGGAGAGAGAATAATATGAGATTATATTAGAGAGAGGGATTGCAAAAGTTCATGCTGGTGAGCCAGGGATTTGGGGAAGAGTTTTGGTATTTGCTTTTTTTGTTTTGTTTTGTTTGCTTTGACTTGTTTTCTTTGAGAAATTGTAAAGTGTATGGGACAGCTGGAACACAGCAAGAAGACTGTCACCACATTGTTAGACTCTGCTAAGCACTGAGTATATTACTTCAGTGAAAGTCACAGAAATGTTTTAAATAAAATTCCATTATATTTGTTCAATATCATTCTGGCTGCTTTATTTAGAAGAAAATAAAAATAACGAAGATATGGGGAGGAGGGAACTAGGAGGTGAACAAAGTAGTCTAGAGGAAATTCTTGCAAAATGGGTAGAGCTCTGAATGTTTTCTGATCTCAAAATAAGGGCTAGATTTAATAATGAGCGGTTAATTGGGGGGATGGGGTAAGGGAAAGAAAAAAATAAAAATGAGTCTTCAGTTTCTGTTTGGAGCAACCAGAACTCTGGTTGGAGGTGGCATTTCTGGCACTGAAAATACCACTGGAGAGCAGGTTCAGTTAGAGACAGGAGTGCGTGGAGATGAAGTGAAAGGACAAACTGGGAGATTAAATGAATGACAGCTGCATTAAAAAATGGGACAAGCACGAGACATGCAAGCAGGTATATGATAATATACTTTGTATGAGAGAGTTAAGTACTAGTAATTTAGGCTAAGAACACAAACTACATTTACGAACCCCATCATTTTTCAGGCTATGGACATACTTCTTTTCCACCCAGGAGTCCCATTTGCTCCCTTTGCGTACACAAACTTTCCCGGGAATCTCGCCTTCCTCCAGCTGGGTCCCACAGCAACCTTCAGAAGGCCAGGAGACGTGACTGGGTTGCCCTGACTCCCTGATTTGGAGAAAACAAAACCTCATCCTAAGCTGAAAGATAACATTTTTCTGGCGATTTTGGTTCCAAGAACCAAAAAATAAGTTAATCCTTTCTGTGTAACACGTAGTAAAGTATGGGAGAAAGTAATGATCATGTTTATGTCCATGTACGTCAGAGAGATTATTACGGTCTGTAGAGAGGAGAGGACAAAAGCAATGATGCACACTGCGAGTGAAAGCTAGCAGCCTTTAGCTTGTCAGTCACACTTGTTGCAGGAGCTCAGCCTCAGTCTTGTGCTTGATTTAAAGAGTCACTTCAGTCGTCCTTTAGTGAATTACTGTTCCAGTGTTTAGTGTTTGATCGTCTTTCAAAACTGCCAAAGATTTAAAATACAAAAGTCATACAATAACTATGTGTGTATCTACATGTTGACTAGTTACATACTGACTACACTTCTTTCTTCTATGTTCAGTAGGTGTACCTACACAGTATTCAGATCTTTCTCCTATTATGTTTTACATAGTTGCACTTCAAATAATAGTGGTAGTGACTATTTTTAAAGCTGGACAATATATTATAGAAATATAGTTATCTATCATAGATGAAATGTTTTCAAATATCCCATATAGGCATATAAAAGTACATAAAAAGTTAAAATGATCTCCTCCCATGCTACTCCCATTTATAGATTTGGCTACTCTTTACTGTTTCAATTTTTATTAACTTTTGAGATTACACTTTTAAATATAATTTCTTGATTCATCACATTTAGACACAATTGAAACCTAACAAAAAGTTTGAGAAATTAGTAGTTTCTTTATCCCCCCCTTTTCTTTGTTTGATCTTTCCATGCTTTTGACTACGTAATTATGAATAACACTGTTTTAAATTATAATAGTCATTAATATTTTAGGTTGTCTAGTTAAAACTCTACTTCTGGACATGTCATATTTACACAGTATCTAGTAATCCATTATGAAATCTGTCACAGCTCTTCCTCACTCCCTTTTTATTTGTTATATTAACATTTATCACATTTGATACAATTCCATTATTCGATACTTTTAATGTCTTCCATCCTTTGTTTATCATTAAGTACATACAGTAAAGTTAAAATGTTATAATTCTTGAGAGGAGAAGTAGTGTAATTTGTCCCAAGAATAAAATGGTATTCAATTGATTAATACTTTGAGTAAACAGAAAATCTTTTAAGATTCTATTTTAATGCAAGTCCTATAGCTCACTGTCCTTTCCTTACATGTGAACTTATAATGCATGTATAGTAATGAATTTTTCTTAAATTATATTAGTTGTGAAATGTTGAAAACATTTATATTAGTTTATGAAACACAATGAATCTTCTTGTGCATATCTCTATTTTTATTTTCAGTTATGCTTTAGATGAATTGTAGGAGTCAAATTAATAAAAGAACATTTGGCAAATATTTTTATTTCTCCTCCTACATATTACTAAATTGGATTCCAAAACACTGTAAACAGCAAAGGTCCAACTCCAATAAATATGTGTATGAATTTTTCAACAGTGCTCCCAATACTGAATTTATATTTTACTATATTGGTTATATTAGTGAATGTAATGTTACTTCAAATTCATATTTACTTACCAACAAGGGAGCATGAATGTTACTAGATGCATTTATATTGTTTCCTCCTATGATTTGTCTATAATGTCTATTTCCTTCCACAACTGTGAATGAAAAGTATTCATTTTGAGAAATTATAAAAATCCTAGGGATCAAAGGCTAAAAATCATAAGTTGTATATATTGATAGCAATAAGATAATAAGGTACAAATCAATATGCTAACACTATGAAAGAAAATCTCACATCTACTCTTTACATTTATTTATTAGTAAAATCTACCCAAGTCCTTTAACAATATTTATCCCACTCAAAATGTCTGTGAGGCATTTCCACATAAATATCCTTCATGCATCCCACTGTCAACATATTCTAAAGAAAACATGTAATGTTCTAGTAGTTTTCTTTTTATAGATTCCTGTGCCAGTGAAAGACTATTAAAATATTTCCCAATACAAACCCTACAAGTCATCCTCGATACCTATATTCCTAAGATTATCTATCACAAGTGCAAGGAATGCTGCTGATAAATAAATTCGTGACACAGAGGAAGTAAGTGCCAGGGTTAGCAGCTGTTCTGATTTTCTTCTTATTTAACTTGCCATTTAAGAGAAACATTTGATTTTGATATACTAGCATGTATCAAAAAGGTCTTTTTCTTCAGAAATATCTGTCTTCAGTAGAATTTATGTGATTTAGGTGACCTGCTTCAGTTCATAACCAGTCTTTATCAGAGTAATTTATGTTATTAAGGAATGCATGTACTTCCACCCACCAGCATTTTTAAAGCTTTGAAAATAATTTACCAAGATTATATACTGTATGTATATAGGATATATTGCAGTACTATCAAACTAGTATTTTATTTGGTAATTTAACTTTAGAAATAAACTCAAAATATAATTTCTGAGCTTATTTGACTTTGAGACCACATAAATATGTTTGACTAACCATTCCCTAATAACCTCTTTATCTAAAATAAACTTTAATCCTAGTAGATTATGTTAACTCTATATTTGTAAAATTGCTAATTCTCTTGATTATTAAATTATATTATTTACAATTTTTCCTTTTATTCCCTTTTGGTGCTTCACTCAAAATAGATTATATGGTTTTGTATTTGAGAATTACCTAATTGACACGAATCTATGTGACTGACTATGTGATGGCGAGGCTATCCGCAGATCCCTGTCATGACATTATCAGTAACTCATTATACAGAGTAATTACGGTATCCTATGAGCACAGTTTAACATGACCTCTATATTGCCTTGGTTCAGGCACAAAGATTAGAGGGCAGTACTTTTTGCAATGTCCTGCTGAGATTGTAGGCAATGGTAGATGTTACTCACTGTTCACAAAGGCCAACATCAAACCGAAGCAACACAAATCAGTGGTTCGCCTCAAAACAGACACTGGCAGGAGGATTCCAGAGGAAGTTATTAGGAAGCGTGCCTCAGAAATAAACGAGGGCATTGAGGAATTCAATGGGAAAAGAAGCATCATCCAAAGAAGCTCGGTGGCTTTGGCTCCAACCGACAGAAGCGCTCTGGGCAAAGGGAAGGGAGACTCCCTCAGATTCACCACCGTCCAGGCGCAGCAGCCTGAGAACGGACCTCAGCACAGGTCCGTCTTGGGTTAAGGGAGTGGGCTGGGTGTGCCCAGGCTTTCAGCACTCAGGGCCAGCAGGAACTGAGGGCCTTAGAGTTCAAAAGCTAGGATGGCTGTTGCAGTCTTTCTCCTTGCTGAGACACGATGACAGCACCCACAAGTTAAAGGACGAAAGGTTTATTTTGGCTCACAGGTGACAAGTTTTCATTCATACTCACCCGTTCCAAGGCAGGGTGGCAAGGCAGACAGGAAGCGGAGAGGGAGGGGAAGGACCTGCGCCCCAATGCTCCATCTCCTGCAGCCAGTCTTCCTCTGCCTCGACGCATCGAGCTACACACTCACTGTGGGCTCATTCACTGATGATCCATTCACCTCCCTTCCGCCCAATCTATGAGCACAGAAGGCTTTGGAGGGCCGTCTGGATATAAACCATAGCAAGAGCTCACGCACAGATTGACAGGGGCTGGGTGCTGAGAGTGAAATGCCCAAATCCACATGCATGCGTACACACACACACACACACACACACACACACACACACGGCAGTACAAGAATCAAGCGGAGGACAGCACTGCCAGCATCTGCCATACTTTACTTTGCAAAGACTTAGAGGCCTATCCTTGAAGTGACACACAAGGTATCGTAAGCCCAAAGTGGTAAAATCATTTCCCAGAGATATGAATCTAGTGAGTGGCCAAGAAAAGTGGCGAATGCGGTTCTCATTTCTTCAAGTCTGGTCACTTTCCATGCAGTGCTCTATACTGACCACCTACCTACCATCGTTATTTCTTTTTTTTTTTTTTTTTGGTTTTTCTCCGGTACCGGGAACCGAACTCATGACCTTGCGCTTGCCAGGCAGGCGCTTTGCCGCTGAGCTAAATCCCCAGCCCCCCATCGTTATTTCTTAGAATCCCTATTTTGTACATTATTTTACAGCACTATGTCATAGAGTACTTGGAGGCAATTTTGATTTTTGAAATTGTAAGATTAGAAGCCTGCTTTCAGCATAAAATCTGGGATTAAACATGAAGGAATACTGAGTCCTCTACATTGCAATATTTCCTCTTCATATAATAATTTATTTACAAGCAGTTTTCTGAACATATGTAGTTTTCACATGCTATTTATGTTAACTGATTTCTTGGCTTCTTATTTCAAATAAAGAAGAGCTGGCTTAGAGGGACTGGGCTTTTAAAATAAAACTTTAACAGTTATATTTGCACAAACATGTACATTAATATGTCTTACTAATTTGTAGAACATGGTTTACAATAATGCCTAGCAGTTTAATCTATACTATAGCAAATGGCAAGATCCCTTTTATTGTTTTTTTCTTCTCCTTCTTCTTCTTCTTCTTCTTTTTTTTGGAGACAGGGCCTCATTCTGTACTTCAGGCTGGCTTTGTGGAGCCCCAGCTGACTCAGAACTTGTAGGGAACTCCTGCCCCAGCCTCCGGAATGCTGGAATTACACCAGTGTGCCACCACACCGTGCAAGACTTCGTTTTTTCACTGTATGTATACCACATTTTTGTTGTACATTCATGTGTCCATGGGTTCTGGATTGCTTCTATGTCTTGGCTGCTGTGAATAATGCCATAAACTTTATTTTTAAAAATGAAATGGCTCTTTCTTTCCCTGGTGAGTCTATCTCTCCCAGAGAATTATTGTTTTTTATGCATAATTTTTCCTAAAGTATTGAAAAAAGTCCTAGAACTGTAGAAATGATCATTTAAATAAAAACTAACTACTGTGAAGAGAGTGTCTGTATGATAGTACTTAATGTGGGATGGGGGAGGTAGAGGAGAGTAAGCCAGCAAGAATAACAATGTGCAAGTCTGCAGAATTTTAAATATAAATTGTAATCACTTATGGGTGTAATTCTTACTGAGACTGTTAAACTGATGCTTAAATGCATCTGAAAGTTTTCTCAGGTAAAGCTGATATACACTTTTTGTATATCTTAATTTTTTTCTCTTGCAGAAGATTGATCAGGGATTATTTATCAATAAAATGAAAATACCTGAAAAAAATCACATTTTTATGTACTATTAGACACAAATAGATTAAAAATCATTTCTCACATTCTACATTTTACCTAATAATCAAGTGAAAGTAAAAATATTTACAAATATTGGTAGCTATCTCCTGACCCTAATTGAAAGACTAACCAATGAATTGCTCAACATGGAGTTATAGATATTTACTAGCAGTTTAGTAATATTAAAAGCCAATTTACAAGGTAGAAACTGAGAACATTTGTTTTTTATTTCTATTTAACATACTTTCATGTCAAAGCTAACATATTTTCACCGGGCATGGTGGCACACAGCTATAATCCCAGCACTTGGGAGGCCCAGGCAGGCGGACTTCTGTGACTTCAAGTCTGGCCTGCATAGTTGAATTCAAGGCTGGTACCACATGGTGAGATCCTCTCTCAAACTAACCAACCAACAAACAAAGTACAAAAATAGAATATATTTTCAATTGAGACCTCCATTGCTGTTTTCAAAGAACTTGATTTTGTACAAGGAGATATGTAAAAATGATAAAGTATTCCTTAAAGTTACAAATGATTTGTATTTAATTAATTAGGCAAAATAAAAGCATTCATTGTTTTATCTGACACTTTAAAATAGTGCCTGATACTGATTCTTGTGGTAAGCAACAGAGATTTTCAAATACTGAAATACACAACAAGAATTTAAGCCAGGCTAAATTCTCCATTATATTTCCCCAAACCAGAAAGATGGGCTCATTCCTCTGAATTTATTTTTATTGCCTTTTATTCAGTGCTCTTTTCTACTCATGCCCTTTTAAAGGATATCTAAATCAAGAAAGGGCACTTAATGTTAAGGCCTAAGAGGTAGAACAAATCAGTAATAAAGGTGTGATGAATTAGTGATATAAAATTGTTTTCCTCTTTAATCTACTTTCTATATTTTCTCATGCGCTGCTTTTTATTGGTATTATAACTGAACTTTTAAAATTCAGCTGTAATGCAGTAGTACTTAAGTACTGAGTGGAATGAAATTCTTTCCAAGACAACAATAAAGAAGTGTATATATGTATGGCTACATGTTCACTGTTAACATAACTATGTATCCTACACCTTCAGTGCCTGTGAATGTATGAGTTCAATTCATTTGCAACTTAATTTACCTTCTCCTTGGTTTTTACAGCAGCTCTTTAGAAGTGGTTCTCCATAGCCCACACGGTATATCTACTTTTCCCTTCATCGTAAGTTCCAAACACCCTCGTCAAGGGCTCTGTTGCTCTATCGCTGGTGAGTCCTAATTGGTGTCTTTTTTCTCAGTTAGACTTGATACCGCTTCTGCATATTACAGACACCTGGCCTGTTCTCAGAGGCTGTGAGTGTATCAGCTCAGAGAGAGTACAGGAAGCCAGAAATGAGCCTGTGCCGTGAAGCAGGAGAGAGCCCCAGGTGAAGATTATGCAGTGGGCTGTAGTCTAGATGTCCTGAGTGGGCGGACCCCACGCTTCCTGGGAAGAGCATGTCATACCCCTTACAAGTCTCCCCTCTTTACCGAGTCTGACCCCCTTTAGCCCCACACAGTCATACCTTGGGTGACAAGTCCTAAATGAAACTTGGTGACCCTGCTGACCAATTAGGCCTCTTTCACATGCATTTGTGTTGCAGTTTGGGCCCTCTTAATGGGCTCTAGGCACGGGGTTGGTTCCTTGACCTGTGTGGGCCTAGTCAAAAATCTCTCCTTCTGGACACAAGGGTGGAGAGTCATAGTTGACTGGAAAGAGCCCTGTCAGTCTCAGATCTCTGGCTCCTTCTCAGATTCCAAGGCCAAAAGAAATCGTACCCTACACCTTGGGCCGATGCCTCCTACAGGACCCGACCCAAGTGTGCTATCCTTTCATCAGAATGCCTCCTTAGTTGCTTAATAAAGTGTGTTACACCTTATTGCTCTGCCTCTGAGCACTGTTTGTGGACCTTCCTTCAAATCTCCGGGCAGACCCACTTCACAATACAGAGCGGTTAGGTTGACTCCTAGCATTTTTTAAAGATAAATATAAAGTGATAATGTGTGGCTATATATTTGCTATTATTAGTAAAACTACATAACCTGCACCTTGAAGACCTGTAACTATATGACTTCAATTTATTTGTAACTTTACTTACTGTCTTTTTTAACATTGGTTCTGTAGAAATTGTTTTCTATTGTCCATGTTGTGTATCTGCTTTTCCCATCATTATAAATTCCAAATGCCTCTGTAAGATTTCTGTCACTGTTGATTTCTAATTGATTTGTCTTTTTGACATTGGATTGATATCCCTCCTGGGCTTATAGAAATACAGAACATCCTCAGAAGTCTTCAATGGATGAATTTACCCTTGCTTTAAGAATACACAGAAATGACGCAAAATGGACTTTAAGCTGTGGAACAAACTGGCCAACAAGCTAACTTCCTATTTATCCAGTTTTAAGAATGCACTGGATTCATTTATACAACTTCTATCTCTTGAAAAGATGAAAACTGAACCAGGGTCAGAAAGTAGCTAGCGGGACTCAGAAGAATGTAACACTCCTCCCCTTTTTCCCATACCTTCCTTAAGAAAGGCAAAAGCCATTTGTGGTTAGTACAGGTTGATACATTGTGTCAATTTGAGAGGCTTAGAAGTTTAACTAAGCAACTCAGAGGGGGCCAGGGTGCTCACTTTGTAAACATGCTCATCCTGTGCAAGAGGAGGACTGGCAGATGGTGTTGAGTGCTATACCTGCCCTAGGGTGAAGAGCCTGCTTATAACATAAGGGAGGAAAAGAGGCCTGGTCTTCCCCTTTTTGGCTCTTGCTGTTTTCCTGTCTTCTACCGCCATAAATTGTTGCCCCTGTGCCAGACCACCCTGCCTTGGAGCCATCTGATTATGGACTGAAACCTCCACAAACTGTGAGCTAAATAAACCTTTCCTTCCTTAATTTTGGGTGTTGGGTATTTTGTCTCAGCAAGGAGAGAAAAGTAACCCAGACATGGTTCCCTGTAGAATCTTCCCTCTTTGCATGTAGAATCTTCAGTGTCATCCCTCTATAAAGGCTGAATCTGGGGCATCTCATATCCACCTGCAAGCTTCACCATTCTGTCCTCTTTGTATAACTATTTCTGTAAACTGGGTAATCTCCACCAGTAAGAGATGTTTATTCTGTGAGCACTTAGTCCCTCTATTTGAACTGCCTCATTTAGTTAAACTGTCTGACTTGGTAAGTCTCTCATTCTCACTTCATTGGAGGAGGTTTAGTATGTATCATACTTGCTGGATATCCATAAACAGAAATTATTCAACCAGAGAATACCTAGAGATCTGTGACTATATGAGGATTATAAGTTCAGTAGAGACCTAATTTTCTCTTTTTCCACTCAGTAGCCATGGCATTATTTAAGAGTCACTTCTTTATAATAATCACTTTATTATATAAAAAGAGAGTTCTGAAGATGTATCATTTCTCTGTCAGGTGACACTGGTCAAATTGATAAACCTCTTTGCATCTCAACTTGCTAATCAGAAAAATGAAGATTATTGGATATTGCAGCATAGTTTTTTTCTGAGAATTACAGGAGAAGAAATGTGGTATGAATATATTTTCACTAGGTTATTACAATTCTCACTAATAATGATTATTAATAATTTTAGAAATTTAATATCTTACCATTTAATAAAAATAATAACTGTCTGTACAACTTTAGAGAAGGTTCTCTCCCACGGTTGTTTAACATTCTTAACTGAAATGGTGACAGGTACTTCTAGTAGCTCAGTTAGAATGGCAATTACTATATTTAAGAAGAACAAGATGAATTTCTTCCATGAAAAGAAAAGTCCAAGGCTGAAATATAACATAGATGCTTGAAAGATAGAATTGAAAAGAGACTGAAGGTAGGAAGAAAGAAGGCGTAAAGGCTGACGGAGAACAACAATGAAAAGCAGCTGATAGGTGCTGGAAGCTCAGAGGAGCTTCAAGGTAGTTTGGCCAACATGAGGAACTTACTTGAAGACGTGGAGGTGCCGGGACTGGCTCGAGGGAAAACATAGCAAAAGGAATCAATGAAAGAGCATTTGGAATGAAAAGAATAAGCAGCAAGGGATTTATGGTGATGAGATTACTCGTATGACAGCCAAATTCTCTTTAATTTGGCAGATTTATTCTTGACACTTGATGATGCAATTTACGTATTCAATCAAGTCTGCATTTCATTGAGAGACTTTTTGCTGCTTGGGAGATGGTTGTAATGCCGTCTTTCACCACTGGTCATGTTTTTTCTCAAAGGCCATCTCTTATCACTATCATCTTCTCCTCATCTCTATTACCATTCCAGCAGACTAAACACTGATCTTACAACTAAGAATGCACCTCAGGAAAATATCGTGTATTCTCTAATGACCAAGCAGAGAACAATGAGGGAGGAACTCAGCAAATATTAAAAAGTTTCTTCTACTTAAATTGCCTAAAATCTTAAAAGAGTCTCCAGCTCATAGAATCACAATATATGTTACACACACTGGGTCAAAGGCTGTTATATTTTACGTGGGGTAACAATTCTTGAAATCATTTAGGGTTCTGCCTTTTCAATGGTAAGTTCTCTACTGCTGTCCTGTAGTACTTCTGTGACTTCAACTATCTCATCTTTTTCAACTGTCTTCAGTATGCAGAAGTACAAAATTCTATGTTGGGTAACACATTTTCCTTCCTTTTTATTCACCATGTGTTCCCTTTGCAGTTTGTCATGGTAGAGATACATATTAGTGAGAGAACAGCAACCAAGGGATACTTTAAAGCACATAAACACACTGCAGTTTGTGAGAGTCTCATGGCCAGTGATATTATCCACTGAGATAAAAAGATTATGTGACTTTTTCTTGCTATAATTTCTCAAATGATGTCATCTAAGGAGTATAACATTATCACCTGAGCTCTTTATTATAATGCAGAACTAGGCAAAATGAGTTTATGCTTTTAGTAGGAGACAGCATATATTACAAATAAAAATGTTCTACTTCTACTGTAATGGAATTTGAAGGACAAACATCACACAAGATGATATGAGGTTTCTCATTTTTAATTTCACAACTACATTGCTGAGATATCCCCAAATGCTTGTTTGAAAAAATTCTTTATCTGCTCTTTGCTTCAGTCCATCAATTCATAGGTACTGAATTCTATCCTATCATTTTTTCACCTGTTTGTGTCTTTTACAGAGTGTAACTCACACTTACTGAATCTTTTCCACATTTTACATTTATTCTTTAATAAATATTATCAGAAAATATTTCAAGCATCTAGGAATGAATTTTAAATAACGTACTTATGGGCTCACTATGTAGGTCTGTCAACTTTTTGCATTTTTGTCTATTTCAGGATATTTAAAAGAACACAAATAAATAATTATTGATGCTACTGATGTGTTCTATACAGCTATCCCATTTAGGTTCCACTTATGGTTTATATCTAGATGTCCCCCAGATCCTCATATGCTTATAGGGTGGATTTGGGGGGGTGATTGGATCATGCGGGCTTGGTAATCATCTACTGATGCATTTATAACTAAATGTGATGCTGGGATGTAGAGTGGAAGGGGCATGGCACAGAAGGGCATATCTCCCTCCCCCACCCCCTCTGTGTGAGTGTGTGTGTGTGTGTGTGTGAGTGTGTGTGTGTGAGCTTCTTGTCTGCCAAGCCATGAGCCACTCTCCTCTGCTGTGCACCCCTGCCTTGGAGCCAGCCAACTGAAATGTGTACAAACTGTGAGATAAAATAAACCTTTTCTCCCTTAACTTGACGTGTCAGGTATTGTGTCTTAGCGATGAGAAAAGTTTTGAAAAAACTCCCTAACTAGAGTTAATGACTAAATTACTTTGATGTGTATTTTTCATGAATACAATTATAACTTCACTACATATGTATACAACCACAAGAAATATCTGTATTAATTGCATTGTATAGTACTGTATGTATCCTTCTTCCCCGTGTATATTTTCTGTGGCCCCAAAAGGTACCATCCTTCCATGCTATTTTCTTTACATTATAACATATAATTTTATAAAACTTACTATATGCCAGACATCATGCCATGAAAATTGTTTTTGCCATCTTTGAATCACTTTATAAACCAGTATGCCAACCTTTCTACCTAAATCTTCTCTTTTGTGCCTCTCTGCCCTTGGATATAACTACCTGAGTTCTCAGGCACTTAAAGTGAACACGATTAACTCATTCGCTTCTCCTTCTCCTTCCTGGCTCTTTCTCTTAACTTTGGAATATCAGAAATGGCTTCACATGTCACCAAGTTGTCTTGTATAAGAGGTCACCTTACCACCCTTTCTAATTAGTCACCGACCTCTCCTTCATGCTTTTAACTCAAAAAATTACCAAACTCATCACCTCACCAAATTTCTTTTCTCTGATTATCCTTTTTAGGGCCTTCTCAACTTTCAGTTTTATTTCAGTCTTCAGAAACAACCCATCTGAAAGAGGAAGTAGCTTCAAATAGTTCCCATAGTGAG
Organism: Chinchilla lanigera; assembly: GCF_000276665.1. Lineage (NCBI taxonomy): Eukaryota > Metazoa > Chordata > Mammalia > Rodentia > Chinchillidae > Chinchilla > Chinchilla lanigera. The sequence goes on along the minus strand of NW_004955405.1, from coordinate 1,891,838 downwards.
AAGCCAAGGCACCTCAGAAACAACCCATCTGAAAGAGGAAGTAGCTTCAAACAGTTCCCATAGCGAGAAGCCAATGCACCTCACCGTGACAGAATGACAGAAGGCTCTCTTCTAAATGGCACCTGCCTTTCCCAGCTTCATCTCTGCCACTCTCCACTTCGTACTGTTCTTGATTAACACTGGAATATTTTCAGTCCCCTATGTATATTCAGCTATTTTAGAATTGTATACATTTGCTGCTCATTCTGCCTGAAAAGTCTCAGAATTTCCTCCCTTGTCTTTTATTTATCTTTCAGGGATCTTTGCTCTTAGGGTAGGCATAATCCCTCTTCCTCTAATCAATCTTCGTGAATTCTAAACACACAACTTTTGATATCTCACAGTGCCTAAATAAATATTAGTGGGAAGTGAACTGAATTTAAATGTATTATCTTCAACAAATGTGCAGATTTGTAGCATACACACATGAATGGTTTTTAAAGACAAGGTTTGTAGTTTGTCAATGATAATCACATCATCTTTACCTGACATATGGAAATAATTTATAGCTGTCTCTTTTAATTTCTTGCTGTCATGAATTATACTGATAGAGTAGCTCAAACTTTAACTATCCTTGAATCTTACATGCTTAGTGAAGCAGGATAGTATATCACTAAGACCATGAGCTTGGACATCATACAGGAGCTCAGATTCTAGCTCTATCTCTCACCACACTGGTTCTGATGGAAAAGTTACTTTACCTCTTTAAGCCTCACAATCCTCATGAAATTCAGATCATAATAGAAACTACATTTTAGAGTTGTTATAGACAGATGTGGTATCATGTAAGCACTGAGGAAATACTGTCTACTATCTAAGTGATTCTTTTTAATTCATGGCTACATTTAATTTGAGGAATTATGTATCTTGTTCCTAAGCAGAACTATTCTGTACGTGGTAGGGTTAAGAGGAAAGATTAACTTGTCATTTTTAGTTTTAAAATTAAGCTAGGAGGACTGAGTAAATGGGAAAAATATTCAGAGTTGTCTATGGTATAGAGTAAATGAATAAAATAAGTCATTCATTCTTCAATGATTAGAATGAGCTCAATTATAAAAGTGTTGGCTGTAATTTTTGAATATTCCTTATGACTCAGAAAATTCAGACATTATATTACTTAGTACACAAATGAAAAATTTACAAAGAAAGTCAGAAAAATGCCCAGTGTAAAGTATTACTAAACAGTTTACATATATCTAGAATCCATGTCCTGTGACATGACAACCTATGTGCTCATGATTTTAACTTTGCAGTCAGAGGGACCCCTGGCATACAGGCTGTGACAGCTGCTTGTATCCCTGAATGTTTTAAAAGGTTTGCCATCCTGGGCTGTAGTTTCTGAAAGGCTATGTTTATATGTCTGTATTCATTTGTGAGCAAGTTGACACAAATAGATACATATGTTTATGTCCCTTGGTAAATTTGTATCCATAACTTTAGCTCCTTTTTATGACTAGGAGTTATACTTGGAACATTTTCACTTACCTTTTGCTTGACTCTTACCACAAAAATAAAGAAGAGTGAAAAAGAATAAAGTTATTAGACTTTGCAGTTCATAGCAAATGCAATCTTCATATTTGGGAGATAACTACCGAATTTTTAAATGACTTAACTTTATTGTAATGATATTGGCCAAATTTCTTAATTTTTATTCTTTTAAATTAATATATGACAAAATGTTTAATGCAGTACTTATTTTTTTAAGGCTAAGATCAACTGCAAAGGATTTAGATATTTTCTATTGCAAAGATATCCTCGTAAAACTGATTTAAATGGCGGGTTTCCCAGTAGCAGCTGTGTTGCTCTTTGAAGGTGGCATAGTTGGAACAAAGTAGGGAAATACAATGGGCTTCACCTACCTGAGAGAGAGGGACAGAGAGAAGAAGGGAAGGAGGGAGGGGAGGAGGGAGGGAGGGAAGAGGGAAGGAAGGAGAGAGGAAGAGAGATATTTCTGAAATTGATCATAAGAAGGCTAAAAGATTCTGGGGACCTCTCAAAACTATTTAGGAGTTTCTATTTTCCCAAAAAAATAAATTTTCTTCTTCTTTCTACGCAGTTTGGCTGTCTTTTTCTAGCTCCCACCCTCTTCCTCTCTCCAGTATTTGATGTGTCTGTAACACAATAAAGATGGTAAAAGTATTGTAGAAATGGGATTGAAGTTGCTATTTAAATATGTTAAAATTGAAGCAATAATCTAAATTTTTAAATTTAAACCATATAAAACTGGGAATTTCTTTCTTTTTTTTTTTTTAAACTAAATGTGACCGTTTTGTTTTCTTAGCCGTTTTAAGGTCTATCTCATTCTGTCTGTAGCCTTTCCCATGTGGCGTGTGTGTAGAGTGAGCAGCTAATTTATGTCATTTATAAGATGACATTAAGCTACTTTTTTGTGGTACTGGGAATTGAACCCAGGGCCACGTGCTTCCCAGGGAGGTGCTATACCACTGAGTTACATCCCCGGTGACATTAAACTATTTTTAAGATCATACACATGGAACTATAGTAATGGAATTGGGGTTGTTATTTAAATGTGCAACATTTTTTAGTAAAACAATAAATACAAAATTTTAATAGAAAATTTCAATAAATATTTTTCTTTTTACTTTTCTTTTAAAAAGGACAAACTATTAATAATTTTCACTAATTAATACAGTAAGAGATTATGAAATCATACTTGAAAGGTTTTACTTTAGAATCGGGAACAAGATAAGGATGTCCGCTGTCACCACTCCTGTTCAATATAGTTCTAGAACCACTAGCCAGAGCAATTAGACAAAAGAAAAAAGTAAAAGGAATAAAGATAGGAAAAGAAGAGGTAAAACTATCACTATTTGCAGATGACATGGTACTTTACATGGAAGACCCCAAAAACTCCACAAGAAGATTCCTTGAATTAATCAACAAATTCAGCAGTGTAGCAGGATACAAAGTCAACAACAAAAAATTGTTAGCATTCCTATACACAAACAACAAACAGACTGAGAGAGAAATTAAGGAAACCATACCTTTCACAATAACAACTAAGAAATTGAAATATTTAGGAATCAATCTAACAAAAGAAGTCAAAGATTTCTTCAGTGAAAACTACAGAACTCTGAAAAAAGAGATCAAAGAAGATTTTAGTAAATGGAAAAACATTCCTTGCTCATGGATAGGAAGAAGCAACAGTGTAAAAATGGCCATACTCCCAAAACTGCTGTACAGATTCAATGCAATTCCCATTAAACCACCATTAGCATACCTCACAGATCTCGAGAAAACACGCCTTAAGTTCATCTGGAACCAGAAGAGACCCAGAATAGCAAAAGCAATCCTGGGCAACAAGAATTAGTCAGGTGGAATCACAATCCCTGACCTGAAATTCTACTACAAAGCTACTGTCATAAAATCAACCTGGTACTGGCTAAAAAACAGGCCTGAGGATCAATGGAACAGACTGGAAGAAACAGCCGCAATGCAAAACACACTCAGCCACCTAATCTTTGATAAAGGGGTCAAACAAACTCACTGGAAGAACGATAGCCTCTTTAATAAATGGTGCTGGAAAAACTGGCTAGCCAAAGACTGAAAATAGACCCAAGTCTATCACCATGCACCAAACTCAAGTCAAAATGGTCCACAGATCTCAATATTAAAACAGAAACACTAAACCTATTGGAAGAGAAGGTAGGTAAAAACCTTGAAGACATAGGGGTAGGCAGAGAGTTCATGAACAAAAACCAAATTGCATGTGAAACACTTGAAAGAATCAACAAGTGTGATGTTATCCTACTGAAAAGTTTCTGCACATCCAAAGAAATCACCAGCAGAGTAAAAAGAAAACCCACAAACTTGGAAAAAATTTTAGCTGACTGTCCCTCACATAAAGGGCTTCTATCTAGAACATATACAGAATTTAAAAATATCAGCTCCCCTCAATTCAAAGACCCAATCCAAAAATGGGCAGCTGAGATGAATACACACTTCTCAGATAAAGAAATACAAATGGCAAAGAAAAACATGAGAAAATGTTCAACATCATTAGTCATTCGAGAAATGCAAATTAAAACAACACTGAGATTCCACCTTCCCCCAGCAAGAATGGCTAGCATTAAGAAATCAACCAATAACAAATGCTGGTGAGGCTGTGGAGAAATAGGAACCCTTTTCCACTGCTGGTGGGAATGCAGACTGGTGAAACCACTGTGGAAATCAGTTTGGAGATTCCTCCAAAAACTAGGTTTAAAGGTCCCATTCAACCCAGGTATTCCCCTTCTGGGTATTTTCCCAGAAGATTTAAAAACATCGTATCACAGTGATATATGTGCACCTATGTTCATAGCAGCATAATTTGTAATTGCTAAATTGTGGAAGCAACCCAAGTGTCCATCCACCGAGGATTGGATAAGAAAATTGTGGTACTTTTATATAATGGAATATTACTCAGGTATAAAGAAAGATAAACTCGAGGACTTTATAGGTAAATGGTCACAACTAGAGACTATATTCATAAGTGAAATAAATCAGACCTGCATGTACCAGCACCACATTGTTTCTCTAGTGTAAAACCTGAAAGAGTTCATTTAAACTAGGAGGTATGATAGACATTGCGAAATGATAGGAAAACACTCAAGGGTAAGGGCAACTGGTATGTGGGAAAAGAAAAGGGAAAGAAGGAAAATTTTGTATGTATGTATATACAGGATAGTTAACATAGTTGTTCTACTGTCTTCTATTTCTTTGCTGAAAGAAACTGTCAGTGAGTCCTTGATTGATCAATATTACATGTCTCTATCTATTTTCATGAGAAACCACTTTGAAGATATCAATATGTAATACAAGAGGCATTGTTAATTTCCTACCACTTTATTTGTAACTCTGTACTGTCTGTACTGTTCTTTTGCTATTTTGTAAAAGGTTGTCTGTCTGTTAATGTTTTCCTTCTTTTATTTTTAAAATAAAAAAAAATCACACGAGCATACCAAAAATGTGAGTATTTTAAATTTTTTCTGTTAAGTACTTATTTACTATAAACTTAAATATTTGTATACAGCTTAATACTCTACATATTTCATTCTAATTCAAACTAGACTTATGATGGAATCATAAATCTTAAACATAATGGAAGTAAAGAATCTAGCTACTCAAAGACATGGAAACACCATAACAAGCAATGGCTTCCAGAGAAGGGTTTTTAGAAATAAATTGATAAAAACTATGTATGGATGTTAATAGTAATTTAGATTAGAATAATTCAGAGTTTCTTGATATTTAATAATGAGTGTTCAAGTATACATTCTTCTCACATAAATTTTACTGTTTTGAACTGTAAAAAGGTAAAGTTAAAGCCATTTATTTATTCCTGAAGTAAAATTGCTACTAAATGAAAATATCATGATCTTCAGCATAATTTAGCAGAGAGTTTCAATTTAAAATGAAACAATAAAATTTAGCAAACAAAATATTAGTTCCCCCACATATTTATAGTTTTCCATGAGTGATATAAAAAGAATCATAATTAAATTAAATTAAATTAAATTAAATGCTTAATTTCAAAATGAACATCCTTAAAAATTTTCAGTGTCTTGTGGATATATGACGGTGTCTCTTTTAAAATGTCTTTACTGTTTATTCCCTGAACCATGTATATAACTACATATAATTTAGTAAACTTGTTACCATCTTGCTTTAAAGCTGTAAGGATTTAATCATAGTTATTGTTATCAAGATACCTACTGACAGACCTTGCAAGAGAAATGCCCCAGGGGCTAACAGTCCAAGGGCCTTTGGTTGTGCATCTGAGACCCTGGGGACCACAGGGAGAGACAACACGTGGTAATCTGGGATTCTTCTGTCCACTGCTGAAATTCACCCCACCTTTCTGGACGTGAAGTTTCCACTTTAATCACTGCATTAATGCCATGAAGTTTCCATTAAAGTGAAAATCTGACAGAATAATTAAGTCTTCCATATTGGAGTATTCTCACCCAGTAATTCGCAATGCTATGCCAAGGCAAGGTTTAAGGCAGCAAATTTTGTGAAAGGTAAATGATCAAACACACCAAAATGCTCAGACATCATCAAGTACATTTGGAAGAATAATCTCTTTTTTGAAGCCTCATTTTGGTTATGTCTGGAAGGAAACTGAATGGCCATCTGCATTGTTAGAAAGTGCCAATAACAGTGTAAACCAATATGACAACTAACATGTGATAGGAGTGATTCTAAGTGCTAAGGCAAAGTTTTAAATATTTTATTCAAGGTCACAAAAATAGTAAGTGTCATGGCTGAGATTCAGACCCAGAACATCCATGTCCAGAGTAAATGTGTTTCTCCACTGAGAAATAATTAATATGTTGAGAGTCTTTATTCTGTGCAAAGATGTGGAATAAGACAGTCTCAAAATAACTAAAATGTAAAGACATTCAGGGTGGAGGTATAAGAATGTGCAAACATTTGCAGGTCTAAATTTGAAATTTAGATCATGCATTTTAGACCATAAGCCTGTCTGCCCAGGTACAACATTCCACTTATCATTTCTCAACTCCATGGGCACAATGTAGGGAAAATAGATTGCCTTATTAATCTAAATGTGATGTTTAGGGGGCTGGGGATTTAGCTCAGCCGCAAAAGCGCCTGCCTGGCAAGCGCAAGGTCGTGAGTTCGGTTCCCGGTACCGGAGAAAAACCAAAACCAAAACCAAAAAAAAAGAAAAAGAAAAATGTGATGTTTGCTAAATGGGTCTGTATAGCATACCTAAGCAGAGATACAAATGAATGAAAATTTTGATGAAAATAATCAAAATTTGTAGAAAATGGAAAGATTCAAGATAGAATGCAAAGAATTTATTAGGAAGTAGAAACTAAAGGCATTTTGGAAGTCTACATAAAAACATAGGCATCTATGATTACATAGAGTAGGGTTTGGTAGTATCAGGTTTCTAGGCAGCATAATTTATACTCACCCAGATGTTTTTGAGCACACATGTATGGCTGAGTAAAGGAAGAAAGAAAGGAATCTATGTTGGTGAGTATTCCTTTCACAATGGGTCACTGGTTTTCTAGATGGACAGCATGAGGGAGGAATGTAAAGTCACACATAAACTCAGTCTTTGGTATGTCCTGTACAATAATCAACTTATTCCATTTGAGAAAATGAAGCCTGACTTGTTGAGCAAAGCTCCTCTTACTAACTTCATATAATTTTGAGGGTAGTACTTCATGTTTTATTCTACTGGGAGTGCAATAGCAGTTATGGAAAGACTACTTGTATAAAACAAAATTGAATAAAACTTAGACTTCAGCTTATTGGATTTTTTTGTCCCTTTACATTTAACAATTTTTTCATTCTTCCTTATCATTTCAACCTAAAGCATTCAGATATATTTAGTAAAATAATGATGAAGAAAATAAGACTTGCCTTTATTTAGCAAATACTTTGTGACAGGGAGTTTCTTGGTTGGCTTTTTAGATTTATCTCATGTATTCCCTGCAGTAACACTTATGATATTGTACAAATGGGAACACAGTAAAGGAAACATGATTAGCACTAAAGCCAGGTTCTATATTCTGTTGTCTCTGCTCTAAGGCCTTGTTCTTTTCATCTGATTATACTTTGCTCCAGGTAACACGCCAGGTGACATGGCGCATATTTACCACTGCTGCTGAAACCAACTCTAGAACACCGACCTGCAGGCGAGCTGAGAGAAGACAAGCGATGTGAAGGTCAGAGCACTGAAGGCTGCATTCCGCAACCTGAATGCGAAATAGTTTCAAACTGTGACAATATCAGTATCTTTAGGTGGAGCAAGCTTTTCCACCTAACCTACACTGCACCAGGGACTTATGGAGAGGCAGCCAAAAATAGGAATTTGATCCTACAAATAATATTATTTTGTCAGAAAACTAAGTCTCTGAAATTCAGCTCCCTCCATGACACAGCAAATAAGAGAATACTATGTTAGAATGATGGTGTGATTCACCCCAGTGTAAATTAACTACACACAGAGAAATGGAAAGCGCTAGGGTTTGGGCAGGATGGCACTGGGGAGTGATGGGGAGCTTTCAGAGACAGCGCTTAGCGTGAAGTCCGTAGGCCACTGGAGCACAGTCTCACCAGGTATCCCGAAACTCCCAGGCAGTTCTGGTGAGAGGGCTGTTATAAAAGGAGCAAGCCTGGCCCTCCTTGCCTCTCTGCTTCCTGGCTGCCTAAGTGACGGCTGCTCCATATGTACATCACCATTTGCCATCTACCACCTTCATAGGGACTTTGTTAAAACCTGTCCTATGCCATCTGGACTTTGAGCCTTCAGAACTGTGAGCTCAAAATACTTCCTTACTCCCTAAGTAGGCTCTGTCAGGTATTTCATTATAATGAGGAACAATTCAGCAAGCTAATGAGAAGGTGCATGAACCAAAGGTGCTTAAAAAGAAGGCAAACATAACTGAAAACCCACAGTAATGAAGTTTTAAAGATAGAAAAAGGCAAAGGGAAAGTTAATTTTGATTGAAAGGATTTAGGGTGGTTCTAGGAGGAGATAACAATGATGCTGTTTTTGAAAGAAGAGTAGTAAAATAGCAGCTATGAAAACAAAGCACACCCACTGATTATATCAGAGTGTACACTCCAGTGTGGTTTATAATATATGAATATGATTGAATGGGGCTCCACATGTCACCCGAGAGCTGTGCAGCAGGGATAACTAAATGTCTTGGAACTGAGAGGCTATCAGATAGATGTTGAGAGAAAACTCTCAGAGATCTTTTGGTTCTCATTCCACTTTGAAATCTGATGGCATGATGGCTAATAAGGAACTCTCATTGTTTTATTTTATTTATTTATTTATTTTTAGGAACTCTCTTATTTACAAATGTTTATTCTTGCAATATCATAGTATTAACCTTTCCCATAAATTTCTTCCATTTCTTACATTGGCAGCACACTATTTTCTGATCTTAAGTGGCAAAATTACTGTAGCTTTTGAATTGCTTTAACAATAATATTTAGAGTTAATTCTCACAGGTAAAAATATCCTTCAAGTTATAATAGCCTTAAACTTGTTTTCACATAATGAATTACTATGTTAGTATTTTCGGGCTTTTAACTGAAGGTGTTAGTGCACAAGCAATATGGGTGAGAATACAGTTTTCTGTTTCTGCCGGTGGTGGGGTAGCTTCCTGGTCAGCAAGAGGGGCAATCACGTTGGCTTCTGTTGCCTCATTGCTCCCCTTTGCAAATTTAATGATGCTTTCAGTTTAAAGCAAAGCAAGCTATCACAAGGGAAGAAGTAAACACCATTCTCAAAGCACAATATTCATGATTTTTTTAATGTACTCTTGTAAACACTGTCATGAGATCTAAGGATTCATTGTATCGCTTTCCATAAGCAAAACACCACTGCAATAGGCTACTCAGTTTTGGTTACGTTCTAGTAAGCTGTATTTTGTAGAAAGCTTTTTAATACACCCAAAGAAAATTTGCAAATGACTAGGCTGCATGTGCACTGACCTTCGCTCTTCTTTTGAATCTGCAGTATGGCTCATTTTAGTCAAGCTGTTGAAACATTTGTGGCATAATGCATCAAATTAAAGCAACCAGCTGTGATGTTTAAGCTAAAAGTTTATGATCTACAACTACATAATACTTTAGGGAATAATTGATATTGTATGTAACTGCACTACAGTGACATGCAAGATTTGTTACAAAACTCCTGTAAAATATCAGATATTTTATTGTATTAAGCCATTTAGACTTCAGGTTTAAAAAGAGCACCATCATTTATCCAAAAATGAATACCACAGAACAAATGAATAGACTTCAGCATCATTCTCTAAATATAGATGAGATGTGAAGTCATTTGTTCTCCTGTGTCAGGAGAGAGGTTCTTTGTTTTATCCTCCATTGTTTATAAAGAAGTTTCTCCATAATTTACAGACATTCTAAAATTTGGAAATGTCATTAACCTTGAGACCCAACTCTATCACATTTCTCACTGTATGAAAGTGAAGGCATGTAATAACTACCAAAACAAGATGATACTCATTTATCACGTCCCTTTGTCTTTGTTCAGTATGATGCACAGCAAATAATTGTTTCAGTGGCCAGCTGATACCAACTATTCTATGACACAGATCATTAAAGAGCTCAGTGACTTGAAAAATACCAGATATAGATAGCTGGGTAGGTCACTAGTTAGCTAGGCAGGTAGATGGACAGAGATATACATCTGGTTTCCAAGATGGCCAGGACACTGGGTTTTTAAAGTGACTACAGATGCGTAAAGAAAATGCAAAGATATGACAAATACTTGCTTTTAAGAAAGTCAATATAGGGATACCAAAGTCATCTACAAACATTTGTTGAATTCATGTTTTATGCCGTGTTTACATTTTGGCTAAAGGTAGAGATAGATACTTCAGACAGTTAATTACTTCCTCAAGGTTTCTCTGCAGGGCTGGGGATGGCTGGGACAGAAGCAGGTGGAGAGATGAAGAATGTTTGATGAGCTGGCCAAATGCACCATCCACAAGAGCAGCACCAAGTTAGAAAGCCTACCAGGAGAATTCTTCATAGGAAGAAAAACTTCTAGGTTTGAAAGACATTAAATTCTTTTACAAATAGAAGGAGAAAAGGAACATCTCAAATAAATTTACAGGTCTGCTACATAACCACGAGCTTTATGTGCTTATTTTAAAACCTTCAAACACAAACTCCTGAATGATTTGTGTTTGTAGAAAAAATTTTTGTAACTTTTAATATATTACCTAGAGCTGTGCCTAGAGATAACTGGAGGCAAAAAGGGAAAAAAATGCTTCAGCAGCAATTTTAGGTAGAAGAAAACGTTATTCAATGCCTCTGACAAGGTTCATAGGTAACTTTCTAAGGTGAAGATGGAAGGGAAATCCAACAGGAAGGAAGCATTCCCTTTGCATTACAGCAGCATTCTTTCACCTTGAGAACAGGCTAAAGGAAGAAATGTTGAAAGCTACATTTTTAACACACCTAGTAGCACAATGCTATGTGTAACCATCTGCTTGCATTTTGGAAAATGAAGTTAAAGCCAGTTATTAAATAAGGCATCTACAGTTCAGAAATTGGGAGTCATGCATTGGTCCTGCGGACGCATCTGTTAGCATTAGGGACAAAGTGAGTAACAGCAGCATAAGGTCAAGGCACTTCCAATTTTTAGCTTAATATTGGCTGTTTTTCTCCAGATGTTTGACATCACAATTCCACTGCCTTTTTCTTCTCTCAGAAGTGTAAACACACACTTCTCCACCCCTCTCCCCTACATATCTATGCATTTCTATATGGGTAATGTTTCTTTACTCACCCTTAGCACTTAACATGATATAGGCAGATTCAACAAGATTATTGGTCAAAGGGCCTAACAAGTCATGCAGGCAAACAAAATAAAAACAATAATGATCAGAACACTAAGTGTTTCCTTTAAGGATATGCATGAGATTTTTTCCTTCAGTCAGATTTTATTGGTACATTTTAGATATACATAATGATCACATTCATCATAGAGAATTTCCACCTGTACATGATATAACTTGATTCTTTTTTCCCTATTCTCCCACCCTCCCTTAAACCACTCCTCCCCTCCACATTTACAAAAGCTTTGTTTCAATTTCTTCCATCTTTCCTCACCTTTTAAAAAATTTCTCCCTTTTTCCTTTCCCCTCCCGTTTCTTGTTCCCTTCTCCATTTGAACATTTTCTTCCTATTTCATAATACCTAATAAAGACCAAAGTATATTAAAAGTGCATGAGATTTTAAAGGTAAATATAATTTTAAAAGCTTTGATGTGCTTTTAACTGGAATTGAATACACAGATGAAAATTAGAGACATAAACTGGAAGAGGACCTTTAAAGGAATCTGAGTAGTAGTTGGAAGACATGGAAATCACATAGGAATTTAATTCTGCTTTTTTTTTGCTTTTTTCTTTTAGAATTTGTAAGCAGTTGATGTAGAAAGTGCTAATGTTTATTCCAGTCCGTATATATTTGATATTTTATTTTATTGATATTTCATTTCCTGCTAAGTGCACATTGTATAACATAATAGCAAGCTCCTGACAAAAGAGGAAGACAAGAGAGGTGACAAGCATGGCCAGCCAAACAGGAAAGGAAAGCTAAGCACATGTGCTGTCAGTGTAAGCGAGACTTGTGTATGGAACATGCTGCTGTGAAGTATGAAAACTTCCTTGGGTGTGACAATGGAAGCAAGGATTATTTCTGTGGCAGAGTTTTATTTGTATTTTCATTGTAATTCACATAGGTATTTATTTTTGCTGCTATCTTTTAGATCTTGCAAGCAGGTAAATAGTCGATGCTGAAAATGATGTTTATTGTAAATATTCATTATACATTAAAATTTTAATATGGTATCTTATTGATATTTTATTTTCCTGTTAAGTACACATTGTTCAGTATGATAAACACATACAATTAAAATTAATAATTCATCAATAGAAGTGCTTCCAAAAAATAAATGTGGATGTTATACACGCACCACGATACACCTTTCAAAAAATTGGCCATGATGCCCCTGGGACTACACGCTGGTAATATCCCAGGCTGGGCTCAAACTTGAAATCCTCTGGCCTTCACCTCCTAGAGTTCTGGGATTACCATGTTCCACCACACCCAACTTGATGAGCAATCTTAAAGAGAAAAATTAAGGGTATTTGAAAAAGTGGGAAGGGGTCAATAATTAGATTACAAATTCTAATGAATATTTTGGCTAATCTCTGTGCATACAATCTTTTACACTAATATTCTTTCATATTCAGACATCATTTTTCTGGGAAGAGACTTCAAAGATCTTTTGTGAAATAAGATTAATGTTTCTTTGACTTTGTAATTTGCTTCATTACTTCAAGAATGAACTCATTTATAATATGTTGAAATATTTCCTCAAAGGAAATTAGTCACATTAGTAAATGATTTCTAATTTTAAGTAATTTTATGAGATAAGTCATGCTGGCTATTGCCAAGGAGGAGGAAGGGCTAAAGGAAAAAGTGTAAAGAGAAAAATTATAGGTCTATGTATAGAAGGGAATAAGAACAGAGAGGAAATGGAGATCAGTTGTTGTTGAGATACACTGTTGTGGTTGTTGTTTTCACCGTATTAATGACTTACATGTTTCATATTGAAATTAACATGAGAATTATGTACATGTGTAAAGGAATAGCAGATGGTGATAGAAAGATAATATGAGTCACTCTGCATCGATGCCACAGGGGTCTACTGGCTGCCTACGTTAATGTGAGTCAAAAAGATTCAACAATAGCAGTATCCCAGCTCATGGGAAATCATCATGGAGGAGGGCAAAGGTGTAGGAACCGCAATCTGAAGGCACATGTTTGTCGCATTTGCTCAGCTGTTGTAATCACATGACTTCCCAAATTCTAATTAGTGTGAATTGGTGTTCCACTGAGAGCAAAATTGTGTTTTCATTACCTAAAAGGTCACCTCTGACTACATAAAACTATACTAAGTGGAACTGAAATAACCTTAAAGGAAATTCTAAAGAGAATTGTTGCTATTATCTTCTTTGTTCTCTATCCATATCCATGCCTACAGCAAAGGCATTTGTTTTCTGAGTGAGCATCAGCAGACAGACTCTAGCCCGTTCCTGTCAGGATACTTCTTTATCCCTGGGCAACTGGCTATTCTGTATTACAATTACTCCATCTATAAAGTAGCATCTATTTTACATGATTTCAAAATTCCTTGAGGCTAAAAAATAAACTGACAAAGAAAAGAATATAATGGGTTCATCAAAAAGAGAAACTGTTGTTTAAGTATTTTAAGAAACTAAAAACCTAGGGATTATAAACACTTTGAAATGTGTGACAACATATGTAAAAAGTTATCTTTTGATATGTAATAGTCCAACATTCTGGAGAACACAAAACAACATACACAGAAACATCATATAGTACAAGTTTTTGGTACCATGAATTCACAATATTAGCAGCCTCAAAGGATGCTAAATGTGGCAGTCAAACAGGTTCCCTATCTGACCTGTTGTAGATTACACCCAAATATTTATTGGTTCAGAAATTATGCTGAGGTTTCTGGAAAAAAGCAATGCTTAGGAAAGAAATAACCACTTTTCTCCTAGACTTTTAGTGAATGCTACTGCAGCTGTAGATTTTTCTTTTGGAAACCAAATAAAAGCTGGTCAATGCTGGTCAAATCAAACTTTTTCTTTCTCTTTTGAAAAAATTTCTCCCATAGAGTTCAGAATAAAATAATGTGTTTATCAGAAGCAGAAAGAAAGGAAAGATAAAACATTTAGGTTAGGAAAGCAAGGACAGCATTACAAAAAATCCTGTGGAAACCAGCAAGCAATAGTTTGTGCAAAATGTGTTTGTACGTGAGCTTACTGTAAGTAAGTCCACAAGGCAAGAGTGGAGACTGAGAACTCTGAGACAAGACAGTGACATCTCAGCATAGATTACTATGGCAGAGGAAAACCACAGAAAGTGGTAGGAACTGAAAGAAGTGTGGGCCAGAGGGTGTTCCCTTGGCCACCTAAGTGCTACTGGGGCTTTTGATAGTGCTTTCATGTCAACATAATGTTACATGGACTTACAGTTCTGCTACTCACAGTAAGTAAATCATATGCCTCGTACTTTAAGGAATGAAATTTTAACAAATCTCTTTTCTATCCATTCCTTCTTTCTTTTTCTTTTTTCTTTTTTTCCTTCATTGTTTTCTTTTCTGGTTGGCTATGTTACCACTGTAAGATGTACAGCATTGTTTGGGTTAGTTAGATTTCACAGAACTTACAACAGTACTAAATTGCTAAAGGTGACTAACTTATTTTGATATAAAAATAAATGTATAGAAAAAAGAAAGATAAGAAAAGGGAAAAGGATGATTAGTAAGAAAACATTTATTCTTCTATTATAAGATAGAAATGAAATATGATGTTTGAAAGCAACTATCATCTGACTGAAAAGAAAATGATTGTTGAACGTCCTGGAGAAGAAGATAATTTTTGTGAATAATATGTGTTTGAACATTTAGGAGCTCATTATTTATGCCTCACCAAAATGAGATGTTAAAACAATTTCTAAAGATTTTAGGAATTCAGTATTGTACTTCACAAGAATAAATGTTATTTCTAAAAATAAAATAAAATGTTACATTACGTATTTCTTTAAAGACAAAAATACTGTACTCCTACATATTAAGGGTTGGGAATTAGATATCTAGTTTCTACCTTCTAATTCTATAGTTTACTAATTAAAAAAGAAAGAAAAACAGTGGCTTCATTTCCAAATCATGCTTGTTTGCTGAATGGACAATAGCAATAATAATATGAGGAGTTATTGTGTTTTCCTGGCCCCACCTTCATAACAGAGGATGAATGCTCATCTCTAACCTGTCATTTCTGATGCAGAACATTGTCTCTTGTACTACATTGCCCTGTTTCTGTCTTACAGATAGGATGAGGTCTGGGAAAGGATCTTGTTAGAGAATTATAAGGTTGCAGTCACATTATCTTTCTATGCTTAAGCGTTATCTCATGTCTGATAGAACTAACTGCGAGAAATAGTAATAGCACTGTGTAAAGACTACAGTAGCGAATTATGACATCCTGTTGTCATCAAGGTAGAGCTAGATGTACAGTCACATGAGGCATGAGAGGGAACATCCAAAAATTTGGCCCATCATTAGGTCAGCAGTCATCCCTAAAACAGTGTGGACTCTGGCTTATTGGGGAAACACAAAATACTTTGCAGAAGTGAAGGTTCCTTGGGATATACTGTTTATTCATAATTATTTACTAGTCTTGGTAACAAAGTAGAAGCTCAGACACTTTTAAATACAAACATTAGCATAATTAAGTTGCTAGGATAGATTTTTATACTAAGAATCTCTTAAACAGTCAAATTCACTATACAGAAATCTTGTAGGCAGAGATAATATATGAAATGTGGTCAGAAAGGTATCTGAAGATAATTCAAAAAATTATTTGTTTTCTTTACTTTTCACTTGTGGATTATTAACTGTTTGCTGGTAGGTTGTGAACATGGACTTCCACGCGTTTCTTTGTGAAATCCTTATTCCCATCAGTCTCACTGTCACCGCCATGCCCATCACCCCGACAGCACTGTTCAATTGACAGTGTATTCCAGCGGGAGAAGAGGATGGAGGGACAAATCAGGAGATCTATGGCTTTTAACATGGATTTCTAAGAAACCATCAAACTATAAAACATTAGAGTCAATCTCATTTTCTCTGTTTCCTGATCACTAAAATACAAAGGAATGATAGATATATATCCTATCATTTTGTTAGGGTCAAAATAGACATAGTATTCATAAAGTGCATTAAAATGTTCAATGACAAATTATGTCTTTTATGAGAAGTCATAAATAATAAAAATGTATTTATATGTTTTCTTAATGTCACTTGCTTAATTAAGTTGATAATTCTTCCTATCTTCTCCAGCTTCATCAAGAAAGGTTACCAGGGGCTGGGGATTTTGCTCAGTGGCAAAGCACCTGCCTGGCAAGCTCAAGGTCGTGAGTTTGGTTCCCGGTACCAGAGAAAAACCAAAAAAAAAAAAAAAAAAGAAAGGTTACCAATTCATTAAAACCAAATAGTACATGGCCCACTCTCTTCTAGCTTTTTAAGTATGCCAACTACAAAAGATTTTTTTCTTTTTTCTTTTTGGTACCAGGCATTTAACTCAGGGCCTTGCACTTGGCAGGCTGGCACTGTGCCACTGAGCTATATCCCCAAGGCCCTTATGAAAGAGTCTTAAATGTGTATTTATAGGTTATTTATCTAAATTAATATGTAAACTATTGTTTGAGTAGAATACATATATTTCCATTGTTGTGCCCATTTCACTGGAACATTAATCATTCTATATAACACTGTTAATGCTTTTGAAATCTGCTTATTAGAAGCATAAACTACAAAACCTTCAGGGCCTGATTTAAATATACATCTCATTCCTCAGTGTTTAGCACTGGCTTTTTGATTTAGCTCGAGGTGTGTAACTTTTTAAATCATGAGTAGAAAATACTGCATTTAATTCTAAATCAGAAAACTCAAAGGTTTGCATTTTTTATCCTTTGATTCTGAAAAACTCACCCTGAATGACTTCCTAAAACAGATCTCTGTATTATTTCCTACCTTTGTATCATGTTTTCTTTTTTGTTTTTGCTTCAGTGGCTCATATTCCAACTCATAAATACTTATTGATTTTTATTTTTTTAGGACACATTTTAAGCTATAATTTGTATGCCATTCACTTTTTCAAATTATTCAACTCAGTGATTTTTAGTATAGTCATCATGGTGCAGTCAGAGTATTCAAGTCCAAGCCCTTCCCCCCTGTCAGTAAAACACCTCCATCCCCCTCATCACCATTCCCTACCTCCTCTGGTCCCACGGGCAGGCTCTAATCTACTTTCTACATTGATTTGTGTATTTGGGACTTTGCATATAAGGGAGATGCTACAGTGTACGGTCTTTTCTATCTCCCTTCTTTCATTGGGTGTATTTTCAAGTTTCAACTATGTACCAGAACTTAATTGGTTGTTACAGCTATATAACATTTTACTCTATAAATATACATTTTGTATATTCATCAAGCTGTTAATATACTTTAGACTAAGCAACATTTGTAATATATACTGGGGTAAATTAATAATTTGAGAACTCTTGTAACTAATAAGTAGATATATAAATTGTATCATCAAGGAGAAAGAAGAAAGTTCAAATTTTACAAAGTATACTCAATTGTTTTTAAGAAGATGAATAATCATGAGATGAAAATGTTATCTCAAAGAAAAGATATAAATATATGTTTACTATTTACATAAATCTGAACTCCTTAAAGTTTGTTTCATGGTTACATTTGTTTCATTATTACATTACAAAGCTTCACCACAAAAAAAGAGCTTTTATTCCTAAAGAAAGGGATCACTACAGGTACAAGTCATATCATGATTTTGAGAAGGTAAGTTTATTAGATATGTTATTAATATAACTTCAAAAGTGTACTCTATTGAGTCAACAATAACATTTTTTCACATATATTGTGAAATGTATTCACATGATAATAGCTAAAATTATACTTTCACATATTTTTCTTTGAGAATGAAGTGAAGGAAAAGAGAAACTAAGTGAATTTCACTGAGTCCTTAAATACTGTGTGTCAGGAATCGAACTAGAACTGCCTCACTCTCTTGGCGTCATATATAAATTCATCCTGGTCATAGTCACTTCTGTCAATTGCAACAGTTGACTAGAAAAATTATACGTTCAGTTTCCATTTTTGTCTTTGGCTTCAAATTCAAGACACAATGTCAAGTAGGTGTCACAACTTTGTGAAAACCATAAACACACTCAAAAACATCCTATGGTTTTTGTTACTTCTCAGAGATGTGTGCCACTTCTTAGACTCACAGTCTCGTAAGTCACCATTCTTCCTGCCCCACCCCCATAGCAAGAAAGGATGAGAAGCAAATGTACAGGACAGAATTATTTCTAAAATACATGTTTCAGTTATATCCCTTCTGTAGAACACCTGAAGGATTACATGTCATAATAAAATATTTCTAAATCATATAATGATAACAGATTTCCTTTTTTATCATTGCAACTAGATCACTGGTCAAATTATGATATATCATTTGTATGCATTATTTTCCTGTATAGATACCACTCTGATGTGGGACACTCACTTCAATATATTTAAATACCTCATTTAAATACCTATTTTAAATACCTCATAATTCATTTCCTTCAAGTGAAAAATTTCAATTTGTAGAGAACAAATGGAAAACACTTAAATTTCATCCTTTACCACTGGGATTGAAGGTTCTATATGTACAAGTTATATTATTTAATCCAATCCATTCAATCTATATTTATTTAATCTAAATAACAATGTGTACCTTTATGTCTGGGAACAAGAGGAAGCCTGGTATGCTCCGTCACTTGGAGACTGTGACAGTTTAAGTCGAGATGTTCCTTCCAAGCTTCCTGCACTCATACGTGGGGCTTTGGGGAGGTCACTGCATCACTGAGGTTTGATATTCAAACTGTGAATCAAAATAAACCTCTCCTCGTTTAAGCAGTGAGTGGCTGATGCTTTGCCCCAGCAACAAGAAACTGAGAAAAGAATCCATTTTTACTTAGGACATTCATGAAAAACATTACTAACGGGACAATTTCTGTCCACTTCACTCAAGTCCTAATGTGGAGAACTATGTCCAAAGGAATGACAACCCTCCAGAGCATTCAGAAACACCACCATTTCCATTCACAGATGGAAGCTGAGGAAAAGAAGATAAGATCAATTCTCTGGAGTCACAAGGTAATATAAAGTAATCAGGGAGCTAGATCTTAACACTAACTTGACCCAGAACTCTATTGTACACAATAAACTTAGATCTAGAAAATGGCTATTTCCCTATTGTTCTTGAAGCTAGACCCAGTAGAGAAATACAAGAAGGAAAATATCCCATGAGCGGAGTGATAGAAGGTGATCGAGGGGTAGCAATTAAAAGCTGTAATGTACATTAGCAGATGTGGAAGGAAGCTATTAAAAATGCTCCTGGTATTTATGCCCACTATCTAATTTTTCTTTCTTGCATATGAGAAGCATTTAGTAATTTTCTTTTAAGGGACACAATGTAGAACACAGCCAAAATGATGGACCAGTTCTGAAATTAGGTCACAGAATACTTCGACTCTGTCATTTGCTAATTTTTATTTTTATTGGTAAATGTTTGAAGTCCATAATGACCACATTCCTCATGCAGAGTCGGTACACATACCCAGCATATCTTCATTCTTTTTTCATCCCCTTCCTGGCCCTCCTCTCCTCTCTCTCCCTCTCTCGCCACCCTTTCCCTTTCGCAACAGATCTGTCTCCTGTTCTGCATTACCTATCTCTAAGTTTGCTCATTCATTTGTGTATACTGTGGGTTTTTGCTCACACTGTTAAGGTCTTCTCACATACCAGCTTAGCGAGGCAAGCCACCATGGTGTCAGAGGGTTCTGTGGAGAAGCTAGTGTGGCAAAGATGTCAACAGCTACTGACGAACTGTGGCTTCAGTCAGCAAACCAGCGCAAAACCAAATGCTGCCCAAAGCCACATGGCTGAACTTGGAAATGGAGCTCTCTCCAGTCAAACCTTGCTGTGACTCGATTGCAGTTCTACAGCCAACCCTGAGCCCGAGGGCTGGTCCTGTTAGTCCACGTCCAGACCACTGATTCACACAAAATGTGAAGGGGAAGCGTGGCTATTTTAATTCACTCGACTTAGGTTAATTTGTTACAAACACAGCAATAGCACAGCCCTTCTAGGGCTTCTCCCCTAGAAGTCCAGCCCTACTCAAAGGTCTTCAGAATACCATAATCTTAATAAAAAATACCATTCTTCTCATGGTACTTTAAATAATCCCCAAACAGACATGAACAAAAGAAAATAAAAACGTTTCTCATACCAAAATAATTTCTCTCTTAAGAAACAAAATTCAACTCTAAATGAATCCTCTACCATCTGCACAGAACTAGATTACCACTTAGAAGCCTCCTCTATGTAGAGACTTACAGACTGACACTGACAAACACTTATGGCAATTTTCACATATAATAACACATTTTGATATGCTATTTCATTGGATTGTTACAACCCTTAGAAGCACTTAGAGATACCATTCTTTCATTTTTTTATTTTTTATGTCTTTTTGGAACAGGGTTTCATTATGCATTTCCGGCTGACCTCGAACTCACTTATGTAGCCCAGGCTGGCCTTGCACTTGCAATGATCCTCCTGCCCAGCCTCTCACCTCAGCCTCTCAAGTGCTGGGCTTACAGGCATGTGCCACCACACCTGGTCCATTATTGTCATTTTAGAGATAAGAATTAAAGGAGAGGTATTGTTTCAAAAACTAAGAAGCTGATATTAGTTATAAATAGGGATAGATCTCAATGAACTATTACTAGCGCAGAATTTTATTCTTACCCCACACTGTGTTCACATCTGAGAAGACAGTAATTTTCATAATTTTACTATGTTACAAAAAATGGCATGCCATGCAAGAGGAATGTGTAAACTAATCAGATACACATCTTTTTCTACTCAACTCATCCTAATTTCCACAGTTAATTTCCATGCTTGTTTTATATTTCAAAATCATTTTATATTTGAGTAAAACTACCAATTTACAGAAGATAAATATATTTAAAGATAATTTTGAAAAATAATTTCAAAGTTTTATAATTAGTATTTATGCTATTTTCCAGATACAACCATCTTATAAAATAATAATGGCTGTAATGACATTTTCTAAGTAAGCTAAATGCATTAGAAATCAAAATTGAATAAAAAAAAAACAACAAGAAAGCTACTGTATGTGCTGAGGTCGTTCACCAGGAAGCTTTAATGTAGAAGTAACCCTGGAGAAACAGAGAAAAGACACAGAGGAAAAAGGGGAAAGCCATAGGTAATGTATATTAGGTAATTAAACAAGTCAACTGAACGCATCATAACTCATTTTCGTGTCTCACTTATACTGTTTTATTAAATGGGAAAATAATAAAAAGAAAGGCAGGGCATATTATCAAATTGAGTTGAACATGTACTAGATGAATATTTTGCACAGGGTATATAATCTGAAGAATAGCAAGAGTGTCTCACATACATCAACCGTGTTAGAAAAGACTATTGCCAAACTCAGTCCTTAAAAATGGATGAGAAAGACTTGTTGCATTTGCAATAGAGAAAAAATATGCTATTAGTAACCTGTAACAGAAGGAGATACTAAGGCTAAAAGTATCACCAGTGGTAAATATTGAAATTTGCCTGACTCCAAAGACATTACCTTTTACTTTATATAAACTGCCTCCAAATAACTGTTTATCATATCAAGATCTAGATGTAATCATCAGACATCAACTTGATTGTGAACCATGAGTATTAATTAATAAATGTCACATATCTCCAAGAAAAAGGAATTATTTTTCTATGCTATTTGGGGTTAAAATGCTAGTAGAAAAATAATTTCAAAAAATTACTGAAGAACTCCATGGGTCAAGATTGCACTACATAAACATAGAAGGTATTAGTTGGGAAAGCAGTTTGGATTCGTTTCTCAGGACTGGGAGGTGAACTCAGGGCCTTGCACCTACCACACATGTGCTGTGCCACTGAGCTACATCTCCAGACCCTGGAAACCGGTTATGATTAAGATTTCATATCAAATTTTCCAACTTTTGCAGGACTTAATCCATCCCATAGCATTTATGCTTAATGGCTCTATACTCCACCCCAAAGAGATAGTTACTGAAAAAGAAGATTTAGCAGAGAGCAGCAGGACTTCCAGTCTCCGCTTTTCAATGTTCTTAGTCTCCAGTGACACAGCACACAACTGCAGTGGGGAAGGCACATGGTGGCGTCAGGTCTTGAGAGAACGCAAACAGAGCTGATGACTCGGTGACAGGCCCTGAGCAGAGGCAGGAGAGGCACCAGGCTGCTAGGTGCTTTGTGGTGTTGGTGGTGGTGACTGGTGGTGTAGGTGACTCTCAGTAGCCTGAAACTTTGCACTTCATTTCATACTTTATCTCTTCTTCCCCAAACCACATTAAACTACAATGAAACTGCTTCCAGGGGCAGGGAGATAGTTCAGTGGCACAGTGCCTGCCTGGCAAGCAGAAGGTCCTGAGTTCAATTCCCAGTACCAAAAAAAAAAAAAAAAAAGAAAAAAAAATTAGCTTGCTGTCCATCTCAAATACCTTTGTTTGAGGCATCTAAAGGCATCTAAAATCTAACCCTATCTATGAATTGCTCTACAAGGAGATTATCAGCGTCTCTCTGGTACACAGCCTTTTAAGGTTTTGATACAAATCATATAGTGTTAAATTAAAGCAAAGACTTAATCAATAGTGTCTGCAACATAATTTTCCAGCAATTCTTTTTCTTTTAATTTCAGATTTGCCCTTTATTTCTGGTTCTACAAAAATAAGGCAGAAATATTAAATATTCTTTCTTTGCCAGGTAACATGATGCAACTTTGTAAGAAGAAGACACTACAGAGATATTGCCAGGGAAAGGATTTTCCTTCCTGGTTCCAAAGCACGCTGGAACGGTTTCCAGGCTCCTGGAGTACCTGGCCCCACTGCCCAGATGCTACAGTGCAGGACAGCCAGTAGTAGCCAAGGGCCAGAAACCTGCCCAGAAACGTGCTGAGGTAGGCTTGTGCAAGAGCGCCTCTACCCAGGTACAGCCTCGTTCACACAACCCCTGGTACTGGGCAGGGAGGACTTCCAGCAAGTGCCAGAGGGCAGATTTCCAGCACACTGTGCCAGTGTAGGACCACAGTGACTTCTGTGCCACTCAGCAGTAACTGTTTTCTCTCCAGCAGAGGACAGATCTCAGGCTTGGAAAGGGTACATGCTTATATAGCTGCTTTATCTCCAGCCAAGGAGTAGGGCTCCTCCTTAACTCTGCCATTTTGAGTCTTTAGATTCTGCTTATTATGTACTAAATACTGCTGTTTTATAAATATACACATATAATCAATAACTTTATATTAAACTTTTCCTATTCAAATTACTGTGATTTCTATTTCTTGGTCAACCATGAGTGACACTATATTTCACAAAGTATTATATTTGAAGTTTATAAATATGTTAAAAGATAAAATAAACATTTGAGAATTTTGGAGAAAGGAAGTGGTAGTTGTGCAAATCAAAAATTACAAAGTAGGGCTAGGGAGATAGCTCAGTGGCATAAGTGCCTGCCTGGCAAGCACAAGGTCCTGTGTTCAATTCCTGGTACCAAAAAAAAAAAAAAAAATTACAAAGTAACATTAGTACACAGAAAAACATACAACAGGCCAGCGATATAGTTTAGTGGCACAAGTGCCTGACTGTCAAGTGTGAGGTCCTGAGTTCGATTTCCAGTACCAAAAAAAAAAAAGAAAAGAAAAGAAAAACATACAACATAGTTATATATGATTGGCTGCATGTTTAAACTAGTGATCAAAATTTTAAAAGAATCATGGTCAACTTGAAGATTTACAATGCTCAGAATGCTCAGAAGTCAAAGGGCAATCTAGCTGTCCAGACCAGGCTGTTTAAGTATCAAAAATTATGTAGTCCAAGTGCACAGACTCTAATGGGCTGAACTGAACCCAGTATAAAAGTCTGACAATTTTGAGGACTACTATGTGCTTCAGGCAACGCTGTAAGTTCACTTAAAATAATGATTGACAGAAAATAGGTCAAGGTTGTCATCCTGGACAAAAGTCTAAAATTCTGATTCTATCTTCTTACTTAGGGACAGAATCTGCAGGGTTGAAATGTGTTTGTAGACTTCCTTTGGGCTTCATCTTTGCTCTTCCTTTGAAACATTTTCTGAAAGTATTTTTCGTATTGGTGAAAGGTCGTGCATATAACCAAGAGCTATATTTACTGATCACTACTATGTCTTTCCCTAAGAGGTAATTCTATGCAGCAAGAATGAGTTACTATCCAATCACTTTAAATGATCGCATGCATTTAAATGATCACTGGAAGGGGAGACAAGAATATTCTAGAATTTTGGAGACATTGGCAAATTTTAGGAATGATATTTCTTCAACTACATCCTTATTCAGGAGGTGGAAAGAAGTTTACTTTTAAGATATTTATACTACCTTTTAAATATTTTTGCTTCTTCTATCTACATATCAGGGCTTCATGCATCTTCTGCCCTCAGATTCCTACTGTAGCTTTTGAAAGAATGGCTTCATAGTCATTCTTTCAATTCCATATGAAAATAGTGTCACTATTTTCATATGGAATTGATAGTGACACTATTTTCATATGGAATTGATAGTGACACTATTTTCATATGGAATTGATAGTTTTTCCTCTCTCTCGTGATTTTGACTCATAAAAAACAGGGTATAAATCAACTACATTTTCCTCAGAGCTGCTGTGCATTTATCTTCTGAGTCAGGATTGCCAAGTACCATCATATTTATATTTACCAAATATGAAACCATGAGATATGAATTATTAGAGATTTCATGTAAGTATAAATGTGGCAAGCTAAAAGTACAATCCAAAGTAACTTGCCTTCATAAAACTCTTGATAAAATGGCTTCCATCACTCTTATACAATTTTGATGATTACCACACACTAAATTTGAAATCTAAACTGTTAGCATTTGCATATTTACATATATCATTTATCAGGAGGAATATTTGCATAATAGAGACAAGAGAAAAATTAGAATAAAAACTACACAGTTATAGGACAAACTTTAAAAACTAAAGAAACTAAAACACAAAATCTGAAAAAAGAAAATAATTATAAGACTCTTGAAAACATTACTTTCTCCTAACATTGATTTGGTTTGAATTATAAAATTTTTCATTGTTTTCTAGAATTTTTGCTACTTGTTCCTTTTTTAAATGTAGCTCAGGCTGGTCTCGAACTTGTGATGATCTTCCTGCCTCAGCCTCCCAAATGCTGTGATTACAGGCGTGTACCACCACACCTGGCACAGTGTAAAGTAAGTTTATATTTAAAATATGTCAACCTAAGATATCTAAAATAACTATTGATAACAAAGGCTGAGTCTGGCTGGGCATGAGGGCTCACATCTATAATCTCAACACTCTGGGAGGTTGAGGCAGGAGGCTTGCAACCTTGAGCCCCGACTTGGGCAAGAGAATGATTTCATAAGACCATGTCTCAATGTAAAAACATGAAAAAGGCCTGGAGATGTAGCTCAATGGGAAGGGTCTGGGAAGAATCCCTAGTAATGAAAAAGCAAACTGAGTCTGATGAAGCCAATGTTTATTATCAGAGAAGATAGGCTAAAGACAATTTTTATTTTTATTTATTTATTTTTTGTGTGTGTGGTTTTTCTCCGGTACCGGGAACCGAACTCATGACCTTGCGCATGCCAGGCAGGCGCTTTTGCCGCTGAGCTGAATCCCCAGCCCCTAAAGACAATTTTTAGTAAAAATAAACATATATAATTGAAGAAAAAAAATTAGAAAATAAAAGAAAAACCATAAAATCCTAAATATTTTGTATTTCTAAAGGAAATCTCCAGAAAGAACCAGTGGTAAGGAGCAATGCCAAAATCTAGTGGGAGTCTTCTGAGAGGCTAAGTAGCAAAGGTTGATGACCTCCTATCACAATAAGGGGCGTGGGCACAGACCAGCCTAGGTATCTGCTGATGGTGCTGCACCAAGTGCCTGCGCAGTGCTCCGCTAGCATTCCTCATCCTCAGGTGACATCTATGACATAGTTTGACATGTATGCTATAAAGTGAGCAATAAACGAGTTTTGTGGATAAACACAAGCATAAAAGCTCTAACAAAAGCTAAGATAGTATAAATAATCAATGAAGTTTATGGAAAAGTATGTTACAAACATGGGAATAAATTTCAAAAGGAACAGACAGCCCATTATAGAGAATTGAATCTAAGTTAAAATTGATCCATGATATTCTTATTTCAGATTATTTTTTTTTTGCTAAATGCAAATATTTCAAAATAAAAGTTCTCCAAAGGATTTTTACCAGGACAAGAAATTACCTAACTTAATATAATAATATTTAAGGATGAAAAATTCCTTTTCCATACAACTTGAGAAATCAAAGCTAATTCTGTACATATGATAGAAAATAATCAAGACTTTCAATTCTTTTGATATAATTGATATTGATATAATTGATTTGATATCATTGATTTGATACATTGATACAATGTCTTATTCTGAATAATTTGTGTGTACTTTATACGTTACTATTGCTAAAGCTTCAAACTCAATAGGTTTTACAGGTTCCAAAAGTGCACTCTTTGGTGTATTCATAAAGGTGCCCAGTTGATCATGCATATCAGTCTATGTCGTGACTTAACTGAAATGCCAAAATTCACTTCTCTGATGGCAAATCCTATTCACAATATGAAAATAAATTTGTATAAAATTCTATTCTAAGTTCAGTAAACACATTTAATGAGGGTAGATGTTCTTAGTTTGTACAATGAGTGCTTATCAATGTGCTCATTCTCTATTCTGAAGTGAATGAGTCATCTCAGTATGATACAGAATAAACCCAGTGTTTATATATATGTGCGTATCTATATATATATTTAAAGAGAAAAAAAATGATACAGAATTTCAGAACATGATGATAGGAGATTAACAATGGTTATTCATATTGAGCATTTGTGATCAATTATACTCATAAATAATATCTATAGACTTACAGCACTATGACAATATTCAACATCTTGTGTAGTGGTTTAAAAATATGCTCCAAAGTAAGATTATACAATTATACATGATATACAATTATTCATGAAGAACAATCTTCATGTATAATTGTATACATAACATGCTTTATGTATAATTCATTGAACAAATAACTTATGAGCTTATCATGTGTCGGATATTACGAGTAAAGTATAGATTTTGAGTCAAATCTAGCTTTTAGTCCATTTTTGTAGTAATGTTTAATAAAACACAGTCATACCTATTCATTTAAATATTAGCTATAGCTGTTTTCAGGATACAATATAAAAGCTTTATGTATCAAGGAAGACTGAAATATTGATTATCTGCCCTTTACAGAAAAAGTTTGCTCTGCTGTTGTTTCTATCCTAGGGATATGGTAAAGTCTGCCTGGTGACACCTACATGCCAGCTGGCATGGGGGAATTTTAACCATAGGTACATAAATAGTTCAATTCCATCATGTTTAGAAGGTGATGGATGCAGTGTGGTAAAAGACTGCAAGGTAAGGGGACAGAGCTTAAGATGGGGGAGCAGGTTGCAATTTTCAATATAGTATTACAAGAAAATAAGAAAGTAACATTTGAGCATATTTTTGAATGGAGAACACAGTAACCATACGGAATCCTGAGTAAGAACCTTGTTTGTGTCTGAAAAAGTAGTGAAGGCAAAGACTCTTCCAGAAGAGAACACTCTTACTGTTCAAGGAAGAATAAGGAGGTCTGTGTGGCTGAGACGGAATGAGCTGAGGGCATAGCAGTCCTCACCGTCACCACTGTTTTCATTTCTCAATGACACTAGTATGTAATTGTGCTCTTAGAAGTTGCTATAAAAATGTGACTCAATACCCTAGGCACAGGAATTATTTTTTATCACACAGGATTAAACATATAATTTAAGAACCTAAAGGAGAGTGTTACACAGTAATATCTAGTTGGTGCATATATATCAACTTATCTATGCACTATCTAAATATATGTGGTTCATATATATTCGAATGGAAAGGAGACTGGCATGGTGGCATGATTTGTAATAATGTTTTGGAGAAAAATGCATGCTTACAATATAGTATATGTGGTCACAGTATGTGAAATTTCAGTATTTTGAAACCTTTGGCTAAGCCACACAAACGCTGAGAAATAGAATGCATTTCATATTGTTAACTTTACATTTTGGGAGACTAAGCAGGGTTATAGACACAGACTAGTTGGGTAAATTTTTCTTATAATAATAATTACACAGCAAAGAGATTAGTAAAATTAATTCTATACCTACAGAGGAAGATAACTTACACCTCATTACATTAGATTCATATTGACAAGACATTTAAAAGGTTTGTTCTAAATCATGTCGTACCAAATGGCTTGACCAGATTCCCAACAAAAGGCACATTTAAAAAGTAGGTATGAGAAAAGGACTTGCTGTTACAACTAATAAAATAGGAGGGAAGTTCTCTAACATATTATTAAATCTATGATCATGTAGAAAGTATTTTGATATTGAAAACAGAAAAAATGACTCACTAAGACTAGATCCAATCATTCAGTTTTAAAATATTCTGAAATATTAAAAGAAAAATCATCAAAAACATGAATGCATACTAGAAACCATACTCATAAGTGAAATAAATCAGACCCACATGTGTAAACCTCATATTATCTCCTTGGTGTAGGAACCTGAAAGACGAGGTAGAACTCAAACCGTACAATAGGTGATGGGAAAGGGAAAGAAATTGCTGAAAGGAAGGAACAACCGGGATGAGTGAAAGAAGAAAAAAGAAAGAAGGAAGGCAAACTATAAATGTATATATGAATAGCTGTGATAACTGTATTGCTGATGTCTGATGGTGTATTGAAATGAACAGTTAATGCTTACAATTTTTTATGTTCTGATCGATTTTTGCATGCTTGTGCTGGTAATCTGAGCAACTGATTTGAAGGTAACAATATGCAATGGAATTACTATGGTGAATTCCTACCCTTTTGTCTTGTGAAACTCTGTATTATCTCTAATGTTTTATCTAATAATTATTTTCTTATTCTCTTTAATGGTTTGAACAATCTTCCATTCTGACATCTGGTAATCTGAGCAGCGTAGTTGAGGATAGCGATATATAATGTAACAACCACTGGTAATTCGTATTATTTTGTCTTGAAACCCTGTATCACTTTAAATGTTCTTGTTTTGATTTGTTTATGTTTGTGATACTGGTATGCTGCTATTGTTCTATTTTTTGTTTGTTTCTCAAACTAGTCTCTTTAAAATAAAAAAAACTAGAATGCATATTAATCATTCTTAGCATTTTAACAGCACTTTCAACTATTTTAGGCAAATTTATTACCTAGTGAAGCCTACTTTATTACCACAGAGATAAACTTTAATCCAGCAGATCCAAAATACTTGAACATCTGTAGCAAGTAGATTTCTTGCCAGTGGAGAGGGCCCACTTCTGCAGGGAAGAGCCACACTGTTACACTCACTTTCTTTTCTTTGGCTCTTTTAGTCCCCCACAGCTCTATCAAGATGGGGTTGGGGAGCAGGATGAGCTCACAGGCTGCAGGAAAGGAAGGGCAGAAGGGAGAGATAAGCTCACTCTGCTATAAAATCCACGCTTCAGGGGCGAAACCTCTCACATGAGAGCTAACCCACTGCACCGGACTGCCATGAATCCCCTCCAAGGGCGGTCCTAACCCAGTGACTCTGACTGAGCCCTGTCTCTGAGTGTTCTCTCTAGTTTTCAGTACTTTCCATTGTGGACCAAGCTGGCAGCACCCCAGCTTGAAGGGGACACACTTAAACCTCTCTTCAGCCACCACATTACCCCCATCCCTGGAAGGGTCTACCAAGGCAAAACAGGCAAAGACAAGGTTATAGAAGTAACTGAACGATAGCATTTGAGCATACAAAAAGAAAAACAAATTCCAGTCAAGCTTGTTCCTGATAGAGAAAAAGTATCAAAAGTTTTAATGATACTTTACGTTAATAAACATGTATTTTAAAGAGTATGAAATAATACTAGTGCTTTAAGAGTCCTTTCAATGTGTTTTAAATAAGTTTTTAAAGAGAAATATGTTATCCTGATGAACACATTAGCCCAACGAAGGCTGGTGGGGTGGCGTTCTTAAATTTTACTGGGCATTCACAAGAACTAAGTGTTCATTTTTAATGGAAAAAAAGACAAACTCTTCAGTAGGCCAATATTCACAAAAAGAATAGCGGTCATGTAAATTAAATACAGAAATTTCTTGTTGTGACTTCTGTTCAAATTCTCACTCACTGGACAAGACACAAGAACTAATTGGCAAGAGAAACCGTATTCTAAGTGAGTTTGCCTTGGCAAGGTGTGGTGGTATAATCACATAATCCCAGCGCTCTAAGTGGCTGAGGCAGGAGTATCTCAAATTCCATCCCAACCTGGGCAACCAAGTGACTTAACAGAGACCTTGTCTCCAAACAAAAATAAAATAAGGGTTGGAGATGTAGCTCAGTTTGATGACCCTGAATAAAAATTTTAAAAAGATTTTTGATTACTGTTAAACTAGTGATCACCAGGTTCATTTCTAGACTACCCAGATAACCTTCATAACTGGGATAATACAGCTTCATTGTAACTTCCAGTGTGATAAAATTCAGTACAGCCTGTACAATGCTATAGTGTAGTCAGAAATTCAAGCAAAGGAGAAAATTGTGAGGATAAATAATAGTCCTAACACAAAATGAACCCTGAATCATACAGTGTCAGGGGATACATGCAAAATACTTTTCTCATAAAGTACTGATGTGAATATCTGTTTTCCACAGCCCTAAATATATTTCTGATTTTTTTGTTTTAGAAATGAGTTATCTAACTCATAAACACATATTTCAATAATAATGTATATTTTTGAGAAAATATGCGTCATTCTCAAGTTTCCATACTAGTTAGACTGATTTATCCAGGCTAGTAGACTGATTTATCTGCAAAGAGGAGAGAAAGCATGATTTGGTGACAACTTACTCTAGATGCTGAATCAGCACCTCTAGGATACAGGGAAACCTTAACAAGGACACGTCTGTGTT
This sequence comes from Chinchilla lanigera, assembly GCF_000276665.1. Taxonomy (NCBI): domain Eukaryota; kingdom Metazoa; phylum Chordata; class Mammalia; order Rodentia; family Chinchillidae; genus Chinchilla; species Chinchilla lanigera. The sequence continues at coordinate 1,860,470 of NW_004955405.1, read as the reverse complement.
GGGGACTTCTAGAGGTGGAAGGAATCTTAGGTAATCTGCTTATGTTAGATAACTGTTATACAGCAGCACAGTTCTCACTATTTGTCATTTTTAGAAGACTTTTAAACAGTTGAAAATTTTTTCTACTTTTTTATTAACCCAGATGCCATTTTATCAACCTGAAAAAAGAATTTAGTCTTTGGTGAGAAATGCCACAACTGCCAGAGAAATTCACAGTGACTTGTACACAGGGTCATGATATTAAGGAAAAAGCAGTGGGAAGCATTATATATCCCAGGGGTGAGAATGCTTTTGCAATATAATGTTGTCCCTTTGATGATCTGCTGTAAGCTACATGCATAGCCACTGTGGTCAGTGAGGACATAAAATAGACTAACTATGAAACAGTTTGAACATTGACTTTTTAAATTGTATTATAATACTCAAAAAGCCTTAGTGCTGAATTGCTGAAGTTCAGGACTGTCTACTTCAGTTCATCGGATGTCCCGTGGGAGGATGTAATCATAGTGCTACAAATCTGTGAAAGCTCCAGGCTAGACATCGTAGGATACTCATAATGTAGATCTTCAAGGGCTTGAACACCAAGCACTTCATAAATAGTACAGCCACCAATTAATTTCTCTAGAATGAAGATTACAGATTTCCCATGGTGAAATTAATGTCAGAGAGTCAACCTCTTTTGTAATATAAAATAGTTATTTTGTCTCCTTTTCTAATTCTAAATTAAGATACTACTTTTCTCCTCATTTTTCTCCACCTCCACACATTTAATATTAGCTAGTGGTGGAACCGATTTAAATTTTTTCTTATTTCTAACAAAATGAAGGATTCTCCTTATCTACTAAATAAATGATGCTGCTCATTTTAATAGTACATTTAATATAGTAATAAATTTCAAATTACTCAAGCAGCAGAGATCAAAGGATGCCTTTTAAAATGTATGTCATTAAACTGATAAGATCAGATACTACACTGGATCTTAGTCAAAAGGCTGAGATAAAACAACCATTGCAACTTCCTATCATCTTGTTTTCAAATTCTGTATCATTTTTATTGTTTTCAGCTTGTTTTGATTTTGTCTTGGCTGTTGTTATTTTGTTTTCTTTTCTCTTTAAAATAAAAATTAAGAAAAAGTATGTCATTATAGATTGTATTATATGCAGTATATACCATATGCTGTCACCTTCATTACATTGTGTCATCACTATATTATTATATTAACTTATAATTAACTTCAATCTAACCAATTAAGTCAGAGGTTGGATTATTGGTTAATAACTGTAAAATGAAAGAATGAGAAGACAATTCAGGAATCTGTGTTCTGTGCATATGTCCCACCTGGGGACTGTTTCCCTTCCCATGCCTATCAATGTTAAAGCATGAGCATGAGCTTCCACCCTACTAGGAAATGAGAGGATACCCAATTTTGTTCTGTCCTCTTCACCCATGCTTTGCGAACAGATAACTATGAAATATGCACAGGTTAGCTTTTATAATGGAGACTTCCTACTCTTATCCATTCTTCCACATACACACTCCAGGACCACTGCATAGGGCCAGCCTTCTAGAAGAAAGTCATCTTTCTTTCTGGTCTCACTATGAGTTTTGAACAGTATAGCACAGCAGTGAGCCCACAGCAAGCTGAATAAGCACACACGGTACAGATGTAAGGTACAAGGGTATAGGTCCAAGACCAGCCACATGCTCACTTTGCAACTATTTCAGAAACAACAATTAAGCCTGCAGCTAAAAGAAAAATGCTCTCACATTTGTTGGCTTACTTAAATACAGTCTGCTTAATTACACCTATGTTCATACACATGTTTCATGAGCTGAACCTTTTAGGTATATGATAGGCTTATCTGAGAAATTTGTATGTTATATTACTTGCATATATGTGGTATTTTTAGATGCAAATTTTAGATCAGGGCTTTTTCTTATAATATTTTTCAAAGTAGCAACAAAGAAGAAATGAACTAAAAAATGATAGATGAGCTCCAATAAATTAAATTTGAATATGTATTTGATGATAGAAAATAGTCTTGTTGAATTTGCATATTTTGTTATTTTAGAGAAAAAAAATGATAAAATAACAACATAGTTTGATAATTTATTTTAATATTGTATAAATGAATTAAAATATATAACTGAAATATATGAAAATTATTACAAAAAGAAAATTACTGATGCCGGTTTCATTTTAATAATTAGATAGTATCCCATGCATATCATCTTATGTAGCAAAACTGTGCATATTCTTTAATTTTAAAAATATCTTTTTACCATTATTTTCATATACATAATACATATAAACATATATAAATACATGAAGAAGCAAATATAAATATATAGTACATAATATTACTACACTACGATTTACAGATCTTTAAATTTTGGTAAACTAAAATGATAAGATTTTTATTTTATTTACTAAATTAGTTCAATGAATAAGAGTAATAAGAAAGCCTACTGGCTGGGGATTTAGCTCAGCAGCAAAAGCGCCTGCCTGGCAAGTGCAAGGTCATGAGTTCGGTTCCCGGTACCGGAGAAAAACCAAAAAAAACAAAACTAAAAAAAAAAAAAAAAGAAAGCCTACTGATTGTTCATCATACAATTGGAATTATACAAAATATTTTAATAAATTTCTGTATGCCTTACAAAAATTCTAAAAGGTAAGCATGAAAAAGTTTTATCTGGCATTTATCCTTAGTGTGTATTCTTTTTACTTCAAAACTTATCCCCATGTTATTTTATTTTTATTCACAGTCACAACTATTTCTCTTTTATTGCTGAATAAAAAAGCCATGTGCTATAATTCTGCTGAGTTCCAGATTTACAAACCAAATATCCAGTACCTATCTCTGGTAAGGCGCCCCATGTGTATCTCAGCTTCAGCACACACAAACTGAACTTGGCTTGCCCATATTGTTCTGTCTTCTAAACTCGCAGTGTCTTAGAATGTTACATTGCTGTTTCAGGATCTTCCTTCTTACTAGCTAGCAAATTTGACATAGAATTTTTCAAAACTTATTGTTTCCTTTTAGTCAAGTACTATTTCAACCACTTCAAAACTGCTTTGTCATGGTGAGGTAAGTATAAAAGTCACATTTTATAGATGGAGACACTGAGGAATGAACTTGCAGACACCCGCACAACCAGGAATGTAAAAGCCAAGATTTTAATTCTACGTAAGCAGAAAAGCAATACAAAATATGTAGAAAACAAAAGGAAATAAAATCCTTCACTAAGGACAATAAAAATATTTATCAACCTGCCTATACCAGACCATGGCTTTTAATTTATATATTGTTGTCTTATTAATTTTGATTGGGTAGATGCATATTATTTGGAATGACAGAAAATAAACATGACCCTTGCATGACTAGATGAATGACACTCATTTATAATATAGTTTTTCCTTTATTTTGATTTCATATCAGAATACATGTTAATGTACAATTAATGTTACAATTGTTTTAATAATATTTTCTGTAGGACAATAGAAGGTAATTCAATATGGCCTTGTGGACAGTTGATTCAATTTTGTGTCCATTATAAAAGTACTTGGTTTTTCCTCCTAGGGGTCAGGCACTGGAAGTTGTTTCCACGTGTGGTCATGTTAGGAAATGTGGGACCTGTGTGAGGCAGAGCCTCCTGGGGGCCATGAAGTCCTGGGAGCCCTCAGAAGTAGCTGCATCCATTCTCATAGGAACCTGGCTATTTCTGGGGAGAGTGCTGCATGAAAAGAGTGAGACTGCCCCATCTTCATCTCTCTGGCTTCCCGTCATGCCACATACATTCCCATCTCTCCTGCATTTTCACCCCTGTGATGCCGCCCACCATGAGGTCCTTGTCAGAGGTGAGCTAATGCCAGTGCCATGCCCTGAGCTTCCAAGAGGAGGAGCTCAGTCAATCTCTGTTCTTTACACATTACCTGCCTTCAGATGTTTTGTTATAGCCATAGAAAACAGACTAATGTGAAACAGCATAGAAATTTATTTTTCAGCTTCACAACTGGTCCTGCTAATGTCACAGCTGCATGATTTTGTTGTGTGAAGTTTTTTTTACACAACAAAGGCCAATGGTCTGTGTTCTGGGTTGTGATATTCTACACCAAGGAACAGAGGCTCATTTAGATTGCTTTCCTTTGGGTTAAATGAAAGGCCAGGGACACTTAATAAGGCCTATCAGGGTCATGTTATCTGTAAAGATCCTGATTGACGTCAAAATAGTGCTAACATCTCAATGACCCCATCCAATATGCGCCCAGATCAGGGCTGTCCTAGGAGTAAATGCAAGGTCTTGGAAAGGACGTTGTCTTAGTCCATTTTGTGCTGCTGTAATAGAGCATCACAGGTTGTCTAAATTATAAACAATACTAGCTTCTTCGGCTCACTGTTTTAGAGGCCAAGACCAAGGGATCCAGTCTGCTGAAGGCATTAGTGCAGCATGTGACACAGGGAAAGCATCACGTGGCTGGAGAGCTGATGCGACAGGACAAGAAGGCCGAACTCCCTTCTATAGCAAAGCTACTTTCCTAGTAGCAACACTCACCCAGTCATGAGGGCCTGAATTGCTTCTCCAAGGGTCCATCTCAGAGCTGTTATATTAGGGATGAAGTTCCTAAACATATGAACTTTGGGGACACATATGAATAATAAGAAATGAGCACAGATACTTCACGGTAAACTCACCTCCTCTGCTATCCATAACACTAGAACTGGAAATCTGTCCATGTGTCTTATTTACCTACCCAAAACACAGAGTGAGTCAGAAAGGGCAAAGAAAAGAGGACTCATGTAGCAAGGCTTGGAGAGCAGGACATAGAGCAGAATATGTGTCTGCTCAGCCACCTTAGGCTATGCACAGATGCTTTTTTGCAGTTTATGATCTTTGACTCCACTTGTGCCTCAGAATGACCGATGCAGTGGCTACTGCATGATGAATATCTCCTTTGTGAATACACTCATCATGCATATGGATGAACGAAAACTCAACTTGTCAACTTTATTGTTACATAATAATTTCTACCCAAAAGGTCACACAATTTGCAAATATAAAAAATATCAAAACTCTCAAGCCAGGTGAGAAGTCTAACTAATCTCAGAACATTGAGAAGGCATCCATATGGAAATGTTTCCCCAAGTCCTGAAATAATTATGTCATTTACAGGAGCACCAGTTTCAAAAGGTAGAGTCTCTGCCATTATATCCTAGACCTAATTCAGTGGAATCACTAGAAAATTAGATAACATATATTATCACGTCCCACACCTTGTGTTACCTGTAATAAGGCTGATACTTAACAATAGCATGACTTGCCAAACTGCAGCAAAAGTGTCCCAGATGTCTTGCAAAAATTAAAACAATCTGATATCATCTATCTCAACTTGGCAAAATTAAAACTTTGTTCTGCTTGGATATGTCTCCCTGGGAAAATTCAGTTTTCCTAAGCTGTCATCTTTGATGAGAGTACCAGGTGCCACTGAAAAGGATTAGATGTTACCAATGATGTATGGAGAAAGAAAAGTGAACATCTTACAGCCAGATTGAAATAAGTATGCTCAAGGGGAAAATCCCACATACCAACATGTAGTGTTGCTAAGCATATCACTAGCCTGGGATTATACTCTTCTAGACTATCTAGTGTCTCCAAGGTAATAAACACTGTACACTTTAAAAGAGAATTTAATAGGAAGTGGCAAATGTTTCTAATATTACTGTGTTCTGTTTGCATGTGAAGCTGTAAACAGTTGCCTTAATTTGGAAAAAGGTAAAACTAAAATACTAAGAGTTAGTAGATGTAAATGCAAAAAGATACTTTGAACTAAATTTAATATTAGAAGCAACTGAAAACAGACATTATATTTACTGTAGGGACAGGAAAGTTCTTCAACTTGTTTCAGTGACCAACAACTGAAACATATCCAGTAATACTCATAGAAAGTATTTTTTTCTCTGTACTGTAATTAACCAAGGAATCGTACTAGGAAAAAAAATTATTTTGCAACTATTAAGTGTCTAGCATCTTCCAGCTTACTGAGGTACTGACACTAAAATTATTCTTGGAAATGACGTATGAAATTCTAATGCCTTAGAAAACATAACAGTTAGCAAAAGATGAATTATTCACTTTGGAGTATGCCCCAGTCAGTAATTGTGAATTCTCTTCCCTGTGAAACTAGTAAGAGAAATAGGCTTGAGATTTTCATGAGAGCTAATTGATAGTGATCATACACATGACTTTCTTTACTATGAATACATATCAAACTTATTTAAGATTGCATACACAATATATTGAATGGATTGTTTCATTTCAAACAAAAAATTCAGACTATATTTTGCCCACTAGAAATATACTTATTCATTAATTCAATAAATACTCAAGTATTGATAGGTCATGCCTTGGGGACTGGATAGGAATGGACAAACGAAACATATTCACAGGGATGCACAAATGTACAAATACCTTCACATGAATCTGTTCTTATTGCCAAGACAAAATGCAATAAAAAGGCCATTAGGAGTCTCCATAATATCAGCATCTAATTGACACTAAGTTTGTGTTAGAGAGAGGTACATGAGCCCTTTATATTATTGGAAAAGGGCTGAATAATGAAAGTTTTGTAGCCTTTAAAATTACATTGATTGTGTATCTTCCTTGCAGATGAAATATGCACAGTGTAAAAAGTACTCAGTTTACTAGTAGTTTATTTTTCCCCATTTATGCACAGGAAACAGACTGTACACCCAAGTGAGCTTAATATTTATCTGTGCAGGAATGCTGTGAGTAAAGGCATATTTTTTAAACACAGCTCACCTATTTGTATTAACTCAATAAAATATCAATGCAATTTTCATGATATCAAGAAATTCTCTGTCCATGCCTGTTATTTATAGCTCTTCATGAGTGTATGCAACCAAACAAAAACAAAAACAAAAACAAAAACAAACCAACAATTCGCACTTACTTTTACCCAGTGTGGGCATCCAGTGTGGGCACCCAGAAAATACCCAGTGTGGACAGTAAACTTTAAAAATAAAGTCACTGAGATTTCATTTCTGCCTTAATGCAAGGATCCACTTAATAAAAGCTTGTCTTAATAGATAATAGGAAAAGAAAATATTACTAGTAAACATGTATATTATTCCAATGAATTAAGAAGAAAAATTTAAAACTTCATGCTTCTGAAAAAGCCTATCTTATTATTACTTGTTTAATTAAGAGTATTTATTTAAAATAATTGAACTGCTAGGATATATGTGGTATGAGATTGAGAAAAAACAGAATACAAAATACATGCTCATCATTATTATTTCAACTACCTAAAAAATACAGGAGTGATACCTGAATATATCTGAAAGAATTATGTTGAGGTGGTGGGATAATTGATACTTTCTTTTTTTCTCCTGCTATTAAATAATTTTTAGTTGAAAAATATTTTTAAAATACCCTCTAAAATAAATTTTACAAAATATTTAGTCAAGCATGTTTTGCTCAAAAAATATTCTCTACTATAATATGCAAATAGGGCACATTCCTTAAGCAGCACTTGTTGTTGATATAATGACAGTTGTGTTCATAATGTTTCAGGGATGAAATAAAGTGCTATTCTTCCAACCTTAAGTTCAATTACATCAGACGGATGACATTAAATTTGCCAAGTGTCTGCCTTTTGCAGCATATTGGAGATAACTCAAACAAATTATGTAGCCAATCTTGAGCTGTATAACAGACAAACTGTCATCTTCTAGTAGCTTATCTGTTTTTGCTAAAATAAATATGTCTTTTGTGACAAAATTTAGAAGAAAAAATATATAGATACTCTTCCATGAAACTGTATAATTATAGTTTTAAGTGACATACAAAAAAATACAGTCTAATATCCCTGTGTGCAAAATAATAGAGAACTTTGCATGCGGTGCTTATTTTTTTAATTAAAAAGGTCAAACTGCTATGAAATGAAAAGTCAAATATCTTTTCAGGTGGTTACACAATACTCCCCTGCCCTGTATTATGGTACTGCTTTGCATGAATTAGCCTTGAGCCATGTTAGGTGTTATGGTTTGCGTCTGGATGTCCCCCCAAAGCCTCATGCAGTCATAGGATGGGCTTCTAGAGTTTGTGATTAATCCATGGTCCAATGTTGGAATTCTGGATGTGAGTGCTACACCTTCCCTGGGGCAGATGGTTTGCATACAATATAAGGGAGAGAAAGAGACTGCTTGCCACTGCTTCCCCCTTTTGCTCTTGTTGCTTTTGCTGTCTTCCGCCATCATGAAATGTTGCCCTCTGCCCTGTGCCACTCTGCCTTGGAGCCAGCCAAGTATTGACCGAAACCTCCACAAACTGTAAGCTAAATAAACCTTTCCTTCCTTAATTTTGGGCATTGGGAGTTTTGTCTCAGCAACAAGAGAAAAGTAACAAAGACAGTAGGTGCACCCTTGAGCATCACTCAGTGTCCTGCACCAGGTTAGCTGCTGGAAGGTTCACTGATTAGGCCGGATCTGTGTCCCTATTTAGAACACAGTGCAAATGGAGATAAAATTAATGTGAAGCACAGAGCTGTTGGGGATGCTATTGGAGTGCTGGCGGAATAAATGAACACAGACTAACGTGGGCAATGGCCGAGGAGAGGGCTCATGCCATTCAAAGTCAGTTGTGTGGTGTTGGGTGGGTTTTACTCCTCAGTATTAATTACTGAAATTCACAAGTCATTTTTAATACTAACTTAGTCTTGCTACCATCTAGTGTCTTCACAGACTACTGCTAATTCACGAAGTATGGAGTTGAAAGAAATGGAGGGCTGGGAACAACAGCTGCAGATACTGGAAGCCCTCACATTCGGATTCAAGTTCATCCTGGCTGGCTACGCAATAAACCAAGAACCGCAGAACGTACTTGATAGGTTTCTCCATTACTGTAATTCCTTTAGAGTCCCTGTGGCACCATTTACTGGAGACTATATGCCCTGGTCAATATGGCACTGGCCCTTAGAAGCCTTGTGCTAAGCCCCACCCTTCTTCCCAGAGTCAAATTATGACTTCCTACTCCCCTTTGTGTAATATCCTGCTCCATTTTCCCATGCTCCTACCCAATGCTAGCCTGCTACGTCAGCTAGCCCACCCCTAAACCCCGCCTCTAGCTTGACCATATTTAACCTTTGTTCCCTTAGCCCGGCCCCCAGAAGATCCCCTTTCTCTCTCTGTGATCTCTGCCCTGCAAGAAAAGCATTTTATTGCTGTATTACTTTCTGCGCTGCTGGCCGGATACCTTTTAGTACTAGGCATTGGGAAATCAGTAAAAGGGAATTTGGCAGTTGTATGTGGGAAACTGTAAGAATGTTAAGAATCCCTCATTACAAAGGAACCAAGTTTTATGAACCTCAATAGCTCAAAAATGTCCATAAACACCAGCCCGACAGTCTCATTTTCCTTGTTTCTCTCAGCCTGATACTAAAGTCTGTGCATGGGACATAAAGTGGGGAATAATTCCAATGAAAGAACTTTTTTGGCTCCTCCATAGCAAACACAGTCTAATTTCCATACACATAGAGTTTACTAATGACAGTGTAGACCTATAAGTTTGAGCAATTTATTTAACATCTTTGAACCACAGATTCCTGCATTATGAGGGAAAACCACATGTAAGAATGTGAATTGAGACATATAACCAAACTGCCTTGCATAATATTGATATACCAGAGGCACTTATTTGTTTCATATATTTCTCAGCCTTTTGTACTTGCATGGATGTAGGTTGTGAACATATTTGTTTTTTTAAAGTTATAATCACTTTTCCATTTTACTTAACTGCGGTCATATTTCTCCAGTGTCACTAACTTTTTACCCACATCTTCTTTCTATTACTAATTATTTACATTATGGAGGTTCTTGGATGGTTTTACATCCTAATAGATCCATCACAAGTTGAAAATAGTGTAGGTCAAAATTACATCTAATACACCAAACCTATTAAATATCATAACAGTCTAGCCCATCTTAAAAGTGATCACAACATTTACATTAGTTTGTATCTAGGCAAAAATCATCTAAGACAAAGCTTATTTTAATTTATTCAGAGTTATACTGAATAAAAAACATTTTGTGTAGGTATCCTTCATAAACATTGTTCATTTAACCCTCATATTTTGAGGATAATCACTATAGACCATTTCACCTCAGAATAAGCCTTATAAAGAGAAACTTCAAGTTGTGTTATTTAAACAACTATTTTTCCAGATAAATAAGAAGCAGATGACCTAAAAATGTCTACATATTTGAAAAACCTTAACCATTTTTGTAGAATATTGTATTGAGGATTTTTAATTTCTAGAAAATTTTAGATTATAAGTAATTCTCAGTTTTCCCTCTCTTTTTGCTTCTACAATTTCTCTTGGTGACCAGTCTGTGGATTGTTTCATAGTTCTTACTTCCTCTGTCCAGCTTTATCACTGTTGAAGGGACTATTCTGCATTTAAGTTCCCTATGTTCACATTCCTTAGCTTGTTTACCCTCAACAACCTCCTCAAGGAAATTTTATACCCAAATTTACAATCATTCTTTTTCCCTTTCTCTATCTTTCATTTTCCAAATTATACAACTTAATGGACATTGGATTGCTTTGTTCTCCAAAGGTTACCCTTACAAATATAAGGCAAAAACTGTCACATAAACTTTATTAATTCTTTCAAATACTTACTGACTACCTACTTTGCTAATTGCTGAACCTATGAGGATGACAAAGGTGCCTCATTAAGAGACTCATTAATGAGAAAGAAGCCAAATAAAGGCACAGCCACCTTTAAGTGTGGGAAGGCAACACAAGAAAAGTAGCAAAATGAGGTATCTCTGTAGGGATTAAGCTGGTCAAGCTTTGCACATTCCTGGGCATCACCTAGTAGAAAATAAAATAGTACTAGAGATAGTGTAGTCAAGCAGTGGTGAAATGAAATGAAACTAAATGTTTAAAACCCATTTGTAGTATATTTATTCATGTTTTGTTTGTCAAATGGGTGAAATATTTGTTCTTCAAGAGATAGCAGATAACACACTGTTGACTGCTGAGGGTTAATGTTTTTTCTTTCAGCAATGCCCTCCATTGAAATTTGGGTGGTTGTGGCAGAGTTATTTGTGTTCTCATATATATATATATATATATATATATATATATATATAGTATTTCCACATGCTATAGAGACATTTTTTTGACATCATAAAAACATTTGATTTCTCATTTGAAGCATTTCAGGAAATGCTGCACCAAAATATCCTTCTGTGGTATGCTGATTACTTACAGAGAGCACTTAGGGTAAAGTGCATGCAGAGATTTTCTTTGCCTTTTCCTTATCTTCTTAGAGATAGGTCCTCCCAAATTAAGTGAATTGTCACTGATCCCTGGCCTGTGAGTTTTATCAAACAAGGAAGATGAACTCTTATCATAGGAGAGCAAATCTAGAAGCACCACACCATAAGCTTTCCTATAAATATCATTTCTTTTTCCAAAGGTCCTTTTTATCTTTCCTCAACATCATTTAGTATTCCTTAAGTTGCCTATACCTCCTTCACCCCTTTCTGTTGAAGAAGGTGTATAAAACCTTAAATCTAGTTAGGTTTTGGGTATTGCTATTTTTTCCTGAAATGCCTGATACATATAATAACCATTCCTTCTCCTTTGAATCTGCTTTTTGTCAGTTTATTTTATAGACTCAAATATTTAACCTTCAGATGGCTAGAAAGAAAATCATTCTTCCCTACAACTTGAATTGATTTCTCTACATAGTTCTGATAATGCTAAACCATAGATTTTACAAATACTTCTTACTAAATAAATGGGCTGTATTTACCATATTTAACTTGGATGGGAGCAGCATTCACAAAATAGGACTTGGTAGCGAAAGCTACATTAAATTAGGCTGTGATGTCTTACACATCTGCTGACGAAAGCTGTCATGTTTACCTCTAAGGACGGGAGAAGATATTCTAGGTGATCTCTTTAAAATAGGTTGTTCTGTTTGTTATCACAGGACTTGTAGCCTGATCACTCAACTCTATTAGGAGCTGGCACTTGGTAAGTTATTTATAAACAGGAACTCGGACTTTTATTATGAGTTTATATGTAGCAAAAGTGATTTCTGTTATCTTTTTTATAGCACTAATATGACTTCTTTGTAATTCAGAAATCTGCTTGATGTCAGAAGGATAACATATTCAAAGAACCAAATACACACTGATTCAATCCCTAACACCATCACTTACTGTGCAGTCTTGAAGTAACTAATCTTTCTGAATTTCAGTTTTCTTACACATGACCTGGGAATATTAATGTCTTTCAATTTGATTATGAAAATTAAATACATTAACAAACCTAAAGCATTCAGGAGAACACTTATCAAAGAACAGGTGTTCAGTAATTAATATCTATTGTTATTAAAAATGCCTGTTGATACCTGCATCCTTCACTGAATGTTACTTCCTTAAAGATAATCACATTCCTTTTTCTCCTTAACCCTTGCTACTGTAGAAGGGGCTGGCTCAGAACACTCTTCAATATTTTAAAGATAATCTATTGTGAAGTACAACAATATATATGTATATTTATATATTTATAAATAAAAATATGAATATATAAATATAAAATAAATATACACAATATAATTATGTATATTTATCTAAAATAATTGAGGCACCATTATTTTAAGCCATTATCACAAGAGAGACCTCCTGAGTTATGTCCCAGCAGACCAAAACAAAATGGAGTCACTTCATACTGAAGTTCTCTACCACCTAAATGAAAGTAAGTTGTTTATTTGACCTTCAGAGCAATCAGACAGATGACAGCTGACTTCCAGCATAATAAGGAAGCCCCATCTACTTTCATCTTTAGAAGCAAAGTAATCCGAAGTGCCCTGATGTTAACCAATCCACAGTTTCTACTACCTTGTTTCCTTGTTCCTCTTCAAACCACCTTAGAAACTTTACTGCTCGGCCATGTCCAGAGAGAGCCTTTACTAAATTCATGCACTGCTAATAAAGTCTAATTAGATCTTTGAATGAAACTGATTGTAATTTTGTTTTGCCACAATATATACATATATTCATGCATTTATACATATACATGCACACATATATATCTCCATTTGCACATGTCATTTCCCCAATAATTTAGAAACATGTTTTGTATTTTTTTCTAATTCTGCATCTTTGACTATCATTATATTGCATTGACGACTGATAGAGTTGTATGTGATAAGTTTTACTCTAAGCATGGGGATTTCAAATATAGCAAAATAAATAATAAAAGGAAGAAGGTAATTTGTAACTCAGAGTAACAACACGAATAGAATACAGCAATGTCTAACCTATTTAACTCTCAGTAGAGACTCCTTTACGCTTCTTGCCTAACACAGCCACAGCATGGCTGCATCCTTCTTTTGAACTCCATCTATGCCTTCAAGGTAAAACACCTTGCTACTGGCATTTAAATTATGTGACACTTATTTCTCAGTATCCATGACATACTGCAATATGACAACACTTTGTGATAAAGACTTAAACAAATATGTAGGATTGCTACAGCAAAGCCTGCAGAATATTGAAGATTGTATCTTCCTGGCAGTGCTTCATAAGGGCACTTGAGGGTATGAGGAACTGGAAGCTGATCCCTATTATGCATCCTAGGGCACTGTCACACTCACACTCCACAGCTGTCTCACAGCACTGGCTGGAGACATAATCGCTGCTGAGATAAGCCTTTTCTGGAATATACGCAATTAATTCTCCTGAAAATGAAGGAAAGTAGCCTGACACTTTAATAATGTTTAAGTATACCTAATCTATTTCTTCTCTGTTCCTAATGTTTCCTAAATATGAGAAAGAAAGAGGATTTGAAAGTACGCACAGCTGTCTGTTCTTATGTAAATCATCCATGGGGCTGCAACATTCTATCCTAAAATGAATGGCATGTAATAATACCATAAATTATAATGGAATGGAGTGCAAGCAGAGGATTACTCTTAAATGAATTCAGGATATGATTTTCATGCACAAGAATGTTTCTTCTATCAATAGGAATTATTCTGTAATTAATACTTCAAGGGTATACAATTTTATTCAATTTGAATTCTGAATATTTTTTAAACTAAATCAAAAGTACACTTCTCTCCAGATTCTCGAGAAAGTGCTACTTAAACATATTAATTTCTTCCTCAACTTTTTTATTTTTAGCCCCCTTTTTATATTATGATAGTAACCTGATTACATAATGCTTCAGTTGGTCAATTGCTTTCAATTTTTCAGAAATCATCAATTCTGCAAGTTCCTTTATGCAGTTCCATGTTTTGCTATTCAAATGTTAGCAAATGAGCTGCGAACCTGACTTACATTCAGATAAAACAAATGGTGTTTTGAATGGCTGCAGAAAAATGCTAATATGTTCACTTACACTCAAATAAGAATATAATTGTCAATATTTGCTTCAATTGGAACAAAGAAGGTTTAATGAAACAAAAATGAACATAGTTTTTTCTAAAACTTCTTTCATGTGATCAGCTCCCTTGAGTTAATCTTTACAGGAAGAAAAAGCGTACAGCTCAGTCACATACGTACCTACCATACTGAACACCTGGAACAGATTTTAAATGCCTTCCTCCATTGTAAGAAAAACTGATGATTAAACAATAGTTATGACATTAAAAGAATATTGGCAATGTCCAGAAAAGGAATGCAGCTGGGTAATACTTTGGTTGACTAACTTTATAAGTGAGATAATTAAAAAGTAGTAAGTTTTGGTAAATGTAATATTGGTTTGCAAATACAGGAGCATATAAAAGATGTAATACAGGCAACTATTAAGTCATGCCCCACGTGGAACAGAGTCTTCACATGGAGCTGCATGCCTAGCCCCTTTTTATTATTTTAGAGACAAGATCTAAGTTGTCAGTTGCCCAGGCTGGGCTGAACTACTTGTCTTCTTTTCTTTTCTTTCTAGAGTTTTGGGCTTACAGGTGTGCACCACTACACCTGGCTTCCCTGCTTGTTTTCAAATCCATTGCTGGATACATTAATGCTTAGTATCATACAGTTTATCAAACTGTGTTTAAAGCTAGCTAGAAAGGTTCTGCACTGTTACAAACATAATTCTCTTCAGAACAACTTATAGCTGAGGCTCTATGTGCATTTTATTTGTGTAACTGGAGCTTTTGTGCTAATGGTCTATTTTAAAAGTCATTTTCATTTTAAATGAGTTATAAAAATGTAACAATTGAAATTTAGAAAACGTGTGTGTATATAAAATGTAAAACTCACTGATACCCTAGAGTTACTTAGAATATACAATCTTTTTAGGAGGAATTCTCTTATAACTGAAGTTTAGAATTTTCACCCATAATAGTAATGGCAAACAGAGATGATTTGGGCAGTTTGATTATTGTTTTATATGCTCTACAGTCAACCAATCCTCTTACTGCTCAACTTAGAAACACAAACTCGTGTAAAGGTGTGATGTCTCCCTTTTGACAAGTGTGTTAGCAAACAGACTGTGAAGCTAATCCTGGGAACTGTTTCTGTTTTGCTTCTTAAAAATCTTTATTCTTTTAATAAAGGTTATATCAAAGCGTTTATTCTTAGAGCCAATAAACTTACTTCATCAAAAATGTATTTTCTTGTTTAGAGACCCACTTAAACTTTCCTCTCGAGCAGAAGAAAATATTTTATTTTGTAAATAAAGGTACTGTTACAAGCTCTACTGATGCTCTTTAATCAAATCAACCAGAAAATGAATAAAAGTGTCTAAAGAAAAGTCTGCATGGTGGAATTCATAACAGATCAGAATAAACTGTGACAAATTCATTTCTTGCTAATGTAGTCACCCATACAAATGCATTTAATTTTTGATAGTATAAATGATATGTATCCAACTTATTAGTAAAACAGAACCATAAATTCATAGTATGGCATACTGACCCAAATTAGGGCAGTTACATTTTGTTCCTCACACTCAAAAGACTAAAATCATTTTTTGTTCTGTAAATTATCTTTAACTTACTTAAAAAATATTTAAATCAACCTATAAATAAATTCTGAAAGGAACTTTATTTCTAATGTTGGATGGGGTGTACTTTTCAACCCAAGTGTGAGACCACTTACAAGTTTTCTGAAACCACTTGGAAGATTACTAATCATTTACAATACAATATCCATCCCCTGAACACAAGGATACATTTCACCATCAGTGTTTATGACAAACCTCTCAGATATACTTTAGCGACAGGAAGATAATGTTTACAGTGTCCCTCAGTTTCATACTGGCAATAAAGTTTCATGGCATTCTTCAACATAACCTTCACTACATAGTACAGAAAATCTCCAAAGCTTTCTTAAAGGAAGAAAAATATTTCTGTGCTTTATATTATAATGTTTAATAAAGTTGAATATATACAAGTATTTTAAATAACTTACAGTGTGTTAGTTTCTTCTAAGTATGCATGTGCTTACCTATTATCCCTAGATTCTCTATCTCAACATATACTTTACATTAAATATCTTAATAAAATAAAGGACTAAATTCTCCAAAAGCTTTGTGGAAGGTAGAAGTTTATATTTCCAACATTCAAACATTCCAATATTTCCTACAAAGCAAAATATACTTCATATGTAAACTAAATATATATATACTATATATGAATATATACACATATATAAAATAAATAAATAAATAAATAAATATATATATATATATATATCAATCATCACAAAAACCTCTTCCTGTTATTGCTTATTCTCAATATTGGTTCTGTTCTATTCCCTCAAATAGTTAATATCTTTCCCAATCAACATGATGCCAAATAATTTTAATAGGGTGTATGTCACAGCTTTTCTTCTCATTTCCTATTTTGTTGTAATAATTCACAGTAATTCCCAGCAATCACCTTGTCCAGTTGTTTGAATTTTTTATTTTATTTGAGGCTTTTCATGAGCAAAATCAATAAAATGAGATTATAATTGTAGAGCAGCGAAATACATGAAAAGCTGTAAGATCTGTCTGATACCCTTATTTAAACAAAACATACAGATCATGACAATGAAAGGCACTAAATTTACATAAATTTTAAATTTATTTTCCAAAGATATATGCCTCATTTTTCCTATAGCAAAAGCAATATATATTTGTCACTAAAAGTGAAACACTACAAAATTATTTGCAACAACTGAACAATTTAGTTATAATATATATATATATAAAATTATTCTAGGTGCCTATATAATTTCCCATGATGGTATAAATATACTTTTAAATATAAAATATGAAATAAATACAAAAATCTGCTTTTCTCTACTTAATTTCATAAAAAATACAACTATAAAAATATATTCAATATAACATAAATTCGTTTTAAAAGCACTATGAATTGTTCACAAAATTCACTATTGATGAATACTTATTATTTTCTACATTTTTCATGTCATGGTACTGTAGTTGGAGTGTGTCCTACAATAGCCATGTTCTGGAATCTTAACCCCAAGTAAACATTATTGGGAGGTGGGGTCTAGTAGGAGATATTAGCTTTAGACATTGTTATGGTTTCTGTCTAGATGTCCCCCGAAAGCCTCATGAGGTTATAGGTGGGGCTTTTCTCACAAGTGGCTGAATCTAGAGTGTATGACTGATTCATGGAGCAATGCTAGGATTAAGGGTGCTAGGATAAAGGGTGGGTGATAACTAACTCAATCCACTGATTGGTTTATCACCCCCCTAACCCCTATACTCTGGGGAAGATAAAAGTGCAGGAATATGCTGTTAAGGTCCCCTTGTTGCTTTGCTATCTTCTGCCCACCATGGCCTGTTTCTCCTCTACAATGCCCCTCTGCCAGGCCACCTTGCTTTGCAGTCAGCCAGTTATACACTAAAACCTCTATAAACCATGAGCAAAGTAAACCTTTTCCTCTTTAACTTTGGGTGTCAGGTATTTTGTTTCAGCAATGAGAGAAAAGTAACTAAGACAGGTATGAATTATTCATCACAATGTACAAAGGGCTTGAGGGACTTTAGCCATACTTTTCTGCTCTTCTGACAGTGAGATACAGCACTGTTTCTCTTGGCAAGATGCAGAGTTCAAGACACCATTTTGGGAGAAGATATGCCAGGCTCTAAAATGCAGAGGCCTCCATTATACCTAGCAGCAATGCAGAAGGGATTTGGGTCTACTATAGACAAGTTGGAGGTAGGAGCTCCATGCTGTGACCTCATTCTTCCCCTTTACAATCTGTGCCACTTTTTGTGGACACAAGTTCCATTTCCTGTTTCCCAGAATCGCTGACCTACTACAAATAACTCTCGGGACCCTATGATATTCTAACATAATATGCCTATGGACATTATAAAATATTTGCAAATGACTATTTTTATCATTAAAAACCAATGAAATTGGGCAACCCAGTCTGGTCTCCTTCTGTTTGTTCTTGGACAGAAGTTTTATTTTCCTCAATAAATACATTCTGCTCTTAACCTCCATTGTTCCTAAAATTCATTGCTCAATTTTAGAGAACACAAACTCATCCCAGCTGTCTTTCAGGTCGGGAGTTCCTTTCCCCTATATCATTTGGAGGTCTTCCACTGAGATCACTGGATGGAGGTAAGAGTTTGCTTTTGTTTCCTAGAGTCTTTTTTTTGTTTACTTTGGTTTTGTTTTTATTTTTCCGGTACCAGGAATCAAACTCACAACCTTGCGCTTGCCAGGCAGGCACTGTGCCACTGAGCTAAATCCCCAGCCCCTAAACTCTGGATTGGGACTCATTTAGGTAATAAATTTTTATGATTCAAATTTTTATATGACTTTGCCCATTGCTTATAATTGCTTCTGCTTTGTCTCATATAATTTTGTTAAAATGTTGATAAATATAAGTTAAAACATGGGAAGGTTATAATATGTTTTTAATGGGACATTTTATTCCTGTTTTATTCTTGTATATGTTACATTTGAACTTAACTAAAGTTACCGGTATTACTTGCTTGACTTTATTCAGACAATAGCACTAGACAGAGTAGTGTTAGAATGCCCTATAAGTGGACTTCAATATAAACTTCTGTAAAATGGGTATTTTAAAATCTAGCTCAGTCGTGAAAAATATACATGCCTATATAATAAAACATGGGACTCCTTCCACCATTTAAAAAAGACATTAGGTCAGTGGCTGTTCTTAAGACCAGGAGGACAGGTTTCACTGGGACAGACTGGCTCTGATCCTCCTCTACATTGTAGAGGAAATGTCAAGCCTGTTCTGCTTCAGTTTCCTTTCTTTGGCCTTACTTCTAATCTTTTCCTATCTCTTTGTACTTTCCTTTTTAGAGGCATGTAAAATTAGAAGGAAAAGAATTCTAGACTGTTTCAGCTAAGTGAAGCCATAAAAAATGACCATTTGCTAATGCTGAAGACAGGGAAGTCACCTGAGAGGAGGAACACATACCCTGTCTCTGAGTCAGATGAGATACTGAAATTTTGCCTTGTCCAGAGGACAAACATAAAAGCCATGGACCAGCTTAGTGTTCTGGGCAGGTCTCCCTCAGGAGGTTGACCCTGAGTCACAGTGGAGAGAACTGACTTCTAGGTGACACCAGAAGGAGCTATCTCCAAAAACAGCACATTTATGGGACCAAAACACATCTAGTCTAAGAGGGGATCTCTGACCTTTCCTCTTCTCCTAGATCTAGCTATCACTTATGTGTATAGGGAAACTACTTTGATAATAAGTTATGGACTTTTAAACCTTTACTCTGAAGTGCCAGGTAATCTTGTTCAGGCTTTTAACTATCCCTTATAGAACTCTGACAAATAGAAGTTTCTCTATCAGCTAGTTAAATGCTCTTAGAGCAGCTGCAACTCTTTAAAGCAGAGGACAGGTTTCCCCAGCATCTCTTTGGCAAATTCCCAATGAAGCCAATGGTTGATGCAATGTTGATCAAGGAGACAGCGGATTCCTTTCTGGAGACTGATGTCTGGTTGTGTGGGCCAATAGAAACTGAGAACTGAGGGATCATGGCCAGGGCTACTCTCTGGTAGATACCCAAAGGTTCCTTGGTGGAAACTGGCTCCTGACCACAGAAAAATCTCCACTTATCTATCATACTTATCTCTCTCTGCTAGTAAACTAGAAACAGTTTACAAACCCTACCTTCAGAATCTAGGCTCAGGCAGCTTGCAACAATTTACATTTCACAGCAGCTAGCAGGGCAGGAGTTACATTTGTGCCTTCCATATGCTAACTAAGAGTAAGAAAGAGATTCTAGTCAGCCTTAACTACTGTGCCTTTTCCAACATGTAAATGTGATTGCTAGATAAAAGAAATAAGTTTAACCTGTGAGCTTCAGAATGTAAATAAAACAGCCTTGGGCTGCTGCTGGGAAAGGTTGCCTTGGTGATTAGATGAATGACACAAGTGTCTTGGAGATTTCTTTGCTCTAGGGCTCAGGGTGGAATTCCTCAGGTCAATTGTCCCTTGTATCTATCTCCAGAGGTGATCTCTTTCACAGCACAGCAGGAGAAGCGCTCCACTTCCAACTCACCCTTTTATATATGCCCTCTTCTAAAGAATAAAAAGCAAGAGTTTATTATGAAGTTATGCTTCCTTGTTTAGAAATTCCTGTCACCAGACCAATTGTAACTTATGCTTATAAATGTCCAATAGGAGTAAGTGCACTGTTCATGAGCTTTCCAGGGATAAAATTGTGTGCCATTTTTTTTTTTAATTTTGTTTTTTATTTTTTTCTGGTACCAGGAATTGAACTCATGACCTTGCCCTTGCCAGGCAGGCGCTGTGCTGCTGAGCTAAATCCCCAGCCCCTGTGTGCCAGTTTGACGGTGGATAGGCTGGTCAGATTTTGTCTTCTGCTCTCTCCAGATGGCATTCAACTGCCCTGGAGTGGAATCTACTGGAGGGATGCCTTGAAGGTATAAAGATGAATTAGAAATAAGGAGGGGACACCCAAACTTTTTCTTTTTGTATTTAAGACATGAGATATTCACAGGCAAAGCCTCTTATACTCTTAGAGAGTATCATTAAGCATTGAAAGATGTTTAGCCCTTACATCTTGAAAAAGAGCTGTTTAATATTTTTCTGTACATATGCATTGCCTACCTACCCCCTAGAGCCAAAATGGAATGCAAAGGGAAGTAATTATTATGATGCTTTTTACAACTAAAATTATACTGTAAAAAGAAGGAAACATGGTCAGAACTGTGTTATGTTCATGTAGAAACAGTCATTCTTTACATTAAGAAATCATTCTTTACATTAAATAATTCTTTACATTAAGAAATAATTTATATTTGTGCTCAAGGTACAATTGTGATCCATATGAGACTACCTGTGTTCATGTCTTTTTCTTTCAATGACTTAAAGTGGACCCAGCTAGAACTAGCAAAAGTTTCAGATGACTCTGACAAGTACATTGATGTCTTTAGAGGATTTACTTAGACTTTGTAAAAGCCCCACCACAGACATCAAAGGTTCTAGTTTAATTCCCAGTTCCCACCCCTGCCCTGAGGTTAGATCTTCATGTCTACCATTTCTGGAATGTATGGTTGTAAACTAGTTGTAAACGTCCTGTCCTTCCTGGACTCCCAAAATGTATTGTTCTTTCCGTAAATGCTCTACCCTTCCTCGATTCTTGGAATGTACTGTTCCGGCCATAAAAAAAAAAAAAAAGAAGAGTCCCCTCATTGTTACAGATGTGACATGTGTTTGCCAAACAAGATGCAGTTTTAGGGTATAAAAGCTACTCTCTTCCCTGGACGGGCACTGGTCTGATCCTTCTCTGCGTGGAGGCTCTCAGTCAGTCCCTGGCCAGGAATAAAGGCTCGTCCTAAATTCCAATTGGCGGTCCGTGTGTCTTGGTGTTTGTCGGTCAGTACCATTTGGTTCGTTTCTGGTTGCGAGTCCAGAACAGACTTATAAGCTAGGCTGGAAATATGTAACGTTAATCTTACATCAAACATTGACATCTAATGAGAGACAGCCCAACAAGGAATTGGAACAGGAGACATTTTCAAGTGTGTATTCTTGACAGGCTAAGAAGGACTAAAACCAAGCCTTCTAGTTATTTTAAATTTTTAACTGTTTATAAGGAAAATGATGAAAACCCCACTGCTTTCTCAGAACATTTCCTAGAATCACTGGTAAAACATATGTCCACAGCTCCTGATTCAAAAGAAGGACAGATTTTGCTTAAAGACAGATTCCCTAGGTAACCTCAGATACTAAAAAAGAGCTACAAAAGATAGCTTTTGCTCCAGATAGCTCATTTTATACTTTAGTAAAAACTGTCTCCTTAGTATTCTAGAACTGGGACTGGGAGAAAACCAGGGAGAAAAAACAAAGAAATCGAAAAGTGGCTACTTTTGTTGCAGCCTCAAAAAGAACAGACCCTAAGTCTGATTCTCAGGGCTCCAAAAGAACTCAACAGCTAGGTTCATCTGCTACTGCTGTCAAAATCCAGGCCACCTTAAGAGGGACTGCCTTAAGAGGCTGCCCAAGCCATGCCCTGACTGCCAAGGAAGCCACTGGAAGCCAGATGCATCTTCCCAGATGGTCCAGGAGGGCTGAAAGGCATCAGGGCTCTCTGCCTCCTCCTTCTGGCCAAGTTGTCATCTCTATCTGACATCTCCTTGGAGGACCCCTGAGTAATCATGACTAGAGAAAAAAACAGCCTATTGCTGGACAATGGCACAGGTCTCTTTGCCCTTCTCCAACACTGACTTTCTTTCCAGTCATCATATCTCAATAAAAGCAGTCACTAAAAAATATCTCACTTAAGCTGTAACTGGGATAACTTTCTCTTCATTCATGCTTTTCAGTATGCCTGCTTTCTTCCTGGAGAGATTTTATCCTGTCTAAATACTGTAATATATATATTCAGGGTTGCCAACTAATCAAAATGATACTGAAGCTGGTTTTTACAAATGTAATACATGTTGTTATTCCTGTATGAAAACTTAACAGCTTTTTTATTGTTAAAAAAACTGTGTTAATCTGGTTTTTATAAGTCATCAAAAATTTAGAGATAATTATAACTAAAGCTAGACGGACTTACAAAAAAATGTTAGACTCTATCAATAAAGGGGCCGAGGAGCCAGTGGGTTACAATAGCTATACCTTAAAAATAGTTTCTAAACTTATTAGTCAGCTCTAATGCTCATGCTTTGATAATACATGTTCTATTTCTTGGAAAATTTGTTCTTGCCTAGAGGATGCCAGATCCCAGGTAATCATACAGATAAAAGCTATAACAAATAAGCTAGATTACTTTTAGATTCCTTTATGGGGATCCACTAGATCTTGTCTAGAGAGAGGATTGTGTGACACATATCAAGGCCTTAACTAACTATACTCAGAGATTTTAAATGACACCACAGCTGGTCTGTCTCCTAAATAAAGAAGTGAAATTAATAAAACAGACCATCCTCCAAAATCATATGGTATTAGACATTCTAACAGCAGCACAGGGGATACTTGTAAAACTGTAAAAACTAAATGTTGTGTGTACATTCCTGATTCTTCTAGTATCTCAATAGCTGCTCCAGATATTAGATGACAAATCAATGGTATATCAGACTCTGAAATCCCCTGGACTTTATCCATACCCTCTGTATGGGAAGCCAATACTGCCTCCTCTTGATGGAAATCTTTGTTGACTGTATTCATAAGTATTCTGTTGATCTTTTTATGGGGCCCAGGCATGCTTAATTGTTTCTTCGTCTTTGTCTCCTCCAGAATTAAAGCTATATGCCTACCCCATATGAAAATGCCTGGTGTTTATCGATCCTCTGGAGAGTATCTCTGACTACTGATCCACAACTACCACCCCTTTCAGCCTGAGAAGCCAGAGTGGTCATCACCCACTATTCCCTCATGGCAGTTTGGGTTACTTCTTCAGAGGGGGCAATGTAATAGGCAACTGAATATACAGAAATATCAGATAGAAATAGTATAGGCAGTCAAACAGGGCTGGGCCTTCCAGGAAGTTAGTATGGAAGACCTTGCAGCTGTGGGCCAGACCTCAAGATAAAAGATGAAACAAATGCACCCACATCCCTCCCTAGGAATGGACCTCAGGGACTGATATGCTAAGTAGGTATCAATCACCTTGAAAAAGCCAGGAAGTGTCACTAACCTAAGCCCCTACAGGAAAGGCCCCTGTTGTGTATTCATATCTGCTTGCTATGTGACTCAGTTCCCCACTTGATCCCAGTTTAATCAATTTTACTTGAAAAATTATACTCATAACCTTATTGGTCGATCATAGTTTTGTCCCACGTCATGCCCACATTGCAAGTTCCCATGTTCCCCACCTTGGACCTGCCTCACTTTGTGGATTTGCTCTGTAAAATTCCCTAGAAAAGACAGGTTCCTTGGCAAACCCCGTGAGTTCCCTTTTGTCCCTCTCTTGGACAGGGATTTCTTTCCTTCAATAAATATACTCTGCTCTTAAAATAAAATAAAATGTACCAAGGTAAGCTATGTATGAAAATGTCTTAAACAATAATTTCAGACTTCTTGAAATTATTCCTAAGAGTGTCATATAATTCACATATTCCTTTTGAAAAAAAAATCATAAAGGGATAAACTAAAAGTAGGTTTGCAGCATTCATTCACATTAGAAATGCAGTTCATATTGTGGGTACTTTGTCCAAATAATATAAATCTAAAATCTAAAATCTAAATTATTATTTTGAGTTTATATTATATTTATGCTTTGGGAAATATACCCAGCATGCAAGAACTATTGAACTAAAGTAATAATTCTGGAATCATAGAGTAGAGAAAGAATGGCAACTTTTAAAATGTACATTTAGTATTTGAAAATGAAATATAATAGATTTCTCTGACTGCTATTCTACTTGCTAATGTTAAAAGGCACCAAACGATGTGTGTTAGTAGCTACCCTCCCTGTTCAGTACTGCTTGACACCTAACATGACGGTTTTGGAAAAGGAGTTTTGGTTGGGTACAGAAGAGCTCACAAGGCTGGGGCCCTCACGGTGGGATTTTACAAGACCACATCAGACTTTGCTCTCTCTTTGTGTCACCACACACCTGAACAAAGGAAGGGGCCTGTGATGACAGTGAGAATATGGCCATTTTCCAGCCAGGGACAGAGTCCTATGCAAACCTACCAGAGCACAGTCATTCTGGTACCCAGAAAACAGACTTCCAGCCTCCAAAACCAAGATAAATTAACTTCTGTTGTGTATGCCAGCCAATTTATCACGTTTTGTTACTGTAGCCCTAGGTGACCATGACAATATGAAAATGGCTGTATATGTCACAGCCCCAGGAAGGTACATCCCTATGGCAGGAATTTATATTTTCCTGGGTGTAGGTATATGCTATAACATACAATTTCACTGGGGGACTGTATTTAATCTAGTACCCCCAAATCAATGGTTCTTAATAGGGACAGTTTTGTCCCCAGGGAGCAATGATAATGTCTGGCATCTAGAGGGCAGTACCAGGGATGCGCTAAACACCCAGTAGGCACAGGACAGCTGCCTGTTACAACGTGTCAATAGTGCTGTTACTGAGAAATCCTGCTCTGAAAATAAAAAAAAAATATAACTGAAAACACTGCATTTGAAGTGATCTCTTCTGGCCTGATGCCATCCTACCACTACTTAACATTTTACAACTGAAGTTACCAAGGTGAGCTTAAGTAAACATAATTATTAAAAATAGAATTTTCTAATTGTTGAGTATAAAGTATTTCTTGACATAAGTACATCTAAATTTGCCTTCTATGCACATCTAAGTAAAATTTCTTATGGTAGCAGCAGTGTCCAAGAAATGAGAACCTCATAAATTAGAGAAAACTCTTCCAGTTCTGTTTTTTTACGGTGAGTACATTTTTATATTAACTTTTCATTTTCATATGTGCACATTAGCAGTACATGATGGTTACATTCCCCATGGAGAATTCATACACAGACCCAACACATCATTCATCCTCCCTGCACTGAACTCCACTTCTTTGTCCCCTTCCCTTTTGCAAACAAGATTTTCTGACTTCCTATTATCTGTCTCTTACTTTGCTCTTCATTTATAGTTTGGGTTCCTCCCACAAGGGATATCATGCAATATTTAAACATTAGGGTCTTATTTAATCCACTTAACATTATGGTCTCAAGATGTACCCATTTTCCTGCAACTGACTAAAGTATTTTCTTCTTTGTGGAGGTGTAGTACTCCATTTGGTGTACCACATTTTTAACATTTTAATTGTTTTTGGTACTTGGAATTGAACTCAGGACCTTGTGCTTGCCAGGAAGATACTGTGCTGCTGAGCTATCTCCCCGGCTACCACATTATTTAATCCTTCCATCTGTGGATGGACACATGGGTTGCTTGCAACATGTAGCTATTATGAATTGTGCTGCCATAAATATTACTATGCTGTTCTAAATTGTCACAGATTATAAATATGTATTTTAGTAAGTAACAGCTAAATGAGCTTCTAATGTTACTTGAAATGTTCAATGTGAGGTAAACTAGCAATATAAAGTTTAGTCATCATCAAGATACAAGAGAACAAATTCTTTCTTGCCACGATCAGAAGTAATCAGGACCTACATTTCCCATGAATCCAAGTGCTTTGCACTGTCCTATGTGACTGTCAACCCTCCAAATCCACTGTAATGATGTCTGCTTAATTTTAACTACGTTTCTTTTCTCTTAATTTTTAAAATCATAACTTTACCCTTTCCTCCTGTGGCAATCTTCTTTAACCATCAAAACAAACTATATTCTTAAAAGTGAACATTTTTCCTTTGTTGACACAGTCAAGTTGATTACCCAAACAACACAGCATAAGAATGAAAACGGTACTTTGCTTTTGTTTTTTCTTTTTTTGTGGTACCCAGGGTACCTTGGTTATTACCTGGGAAATTTTAGAGGCTAATGCACCAGTTTGGGTAATTCAAGTTTAAAGAAGAGAAAAGAAAAGAAAAGAAAGGAAAAGAAAAGAAAAACCAAGCCTTGTGCCGCACTTTAGTATGTCTTTTTAAGGGAGGAGACACTGAATTACTTTAATTATAGCTACAAAGCTTTTGCTCTGGAAGTAATAATTTTCTCTCATTGCATTGAACAAATGAAGGTCTGATTTCTTGAATACGTTATGTTTTAAATTTGATCACAACTACTGTTGAGAGGAAAAATTAATAACTTTTCTGAGTTAATTAACCAAAATAAGTGCTCTGAAGCAAAGTCAATGAGTAGATACCCTGCTTTGTTAAAATTAATGATTCCATTCTATAATGATGCCATTCTTTAATAAGTATCAATATTTAATATTCTTAAAGCCCAAAGACATATTTGTATAACATATAGTCAAAGCTTTCTTCATAATATGTATCTAGAGGACTATAATAAATATAAAATGTTTTATTATGTAACATATAAAATTTGAATTATAAATATCTTACATACTTTTTTTTTGAGACAGGGTCTCACTATGCAGTTCAGGCTGGTCTTGACCTCACTTTGTAACCCAGTCTGCTCTTGAACTCACAACAATCCTCCTGCCTCAGCCTCCTGATTGCTGTGATTACAGGCATGCGCCACCATGTCTGACACATCTTATATACTTATAAAAGGTTATTTGGAGTAAAGAAAGACATGTCCTTCTTGTATTTAATACTATTTTCATTTTAAGTACCAGTCTACAGTCACAATAATACGCTCATGAGACAAATAATCAGCTTCAGGGGTTCATACAGCAGTCTACATAAAGTTTCAAGAAAGACATTGTCAGTTATCTATAACACAGGCTCTAATTTTCTAATATTTTACTGATGTCTTAGGTTCTTAAAAACTTGGCTGTCTACAAAGTATGTTCATTAATTAATTAAACCTAAAAACCACATAATATATCATTCTTAATGTCAAACCTGAAATAATTATAGAGAATGTTTCTGACTAGGATTTCATTCTTGATTCTTCATAATGACTCAGACTATCTTTTATTGTGTAGTTTACTTAACTGTAAGAATTCTTGATGAATTTTTAAAAATCATTCTTTTTAATTCTTATGTGATAGTATCATGATTTTGTGCACATCCAGAGTGCATTTATCTTATTGTAAACTGCATACATTGCTACAGTGAAAACCCAGAAAATAATGGCCACTGTGCTTCCTGTTACCCACCAAAAGTGTTTTCATGTTATGAAGATATGCTTTTTATATTCTTCTATGAAAGTATGTACAATAACATCCTAAATATATAAACAATATGCATTCCATATATTGTAAAATTTTTATACTATGTGGGAATTACACAACTGTTAACAAAAAGCTATGTTTTCATACCTTTATGAAAATAAAAAGAAAAATTAATTTTTTTCCAAGATTGTCACATACTTTGATTTATATTATATGATTCTGCCTCTAGGCATAGCAGTATGTAGTTAAGTCATGCATTTTCTACCATATAATTTAGCCTTACCTGTAGGATTTTTGAGAAAAGTAAATGAAATGTTTAACTTTTTTCCAGTGGTCTGTTTGCAGATTTATATAAATGTTCACACACAGTAAAGCATTCTTTCAACTGTTCACATTGTCAAAGATATAGTTTTTCCTTACTATAGGACTATAAAATTGATAATCGTATTTAATCTTCAAAAGCATTTACAATAATTAATAATATTAGTGTTGCCAGATAAGGGTTTGTAGGAGAAAGATCTGCAAAGAAATTGCATTCTGTGGGTCAAATATTGTCACTTACCAGCTCTTCCTGAAGTTGGGAAATGAGCTCGTCCCTCTCTTTCAGTTGCAGCTTGAGCACAGAACATTCATCTTTCATTATATCCTGTAAAAACAGGAGAGAGCACGACGGGCTGAGACCTTTCACTTTGCTCTTGATAACCAAGTCAGCTTCACACAGTGGGAGGTCGCTGCATCTGACTAATGAAACTCGTATTTCCTCTACAGTGTATTTTCCATAACATAGTCCAAGTTGAAAGAAAACAAGCTAATGCATTCAGAATGTTATGATAACTGAATTATTTGTGTGTCTGCATGAATATATGTAGTCTTTTGGAAGACTTTTTTGTATTCATTCGTCCATTCTGTTGCCTAAAAGAGCAATTAGCAAATACTTTTATTCTCTCCTCCCATTTTCATGCTTAATCCGTGGGACAGAAACTATACTCTAGAAGAGATACTTGATCTAACATTTGTTCCCCTGCTCTCATTAAATATTAAGGCTCAAACAAATGATGGCCTTGTAACATTTGACAGTGGCGCTAGGAATCTTAGGGCATTTAATCTCATTCTTCCGGGTGTGCTCAGTCATGGCCTCTGTATCCACGATACCTCCACCTTGTGGTCTCTACTACTTTATCCTGCAAACTTTCAGGCACAATTACCTAACCCAGAACTTTCTGTAGTCTGAGCTACAGTTCATAAATGCAAGTAGTTTCTGACCGACATTCAGCATTTTTCCAGACATGCAGACTCAACATCCAGACCAGCATCACCTTAGGACTTCACTTCTGCTTATTTCCCATCATCTGGCTTCTGAAATACTAACCAGGAAGTCTCTGATACTAATCACATTGAACCAAATCTGATACCCAGCTCTTTAACCTCTGCATCCTTGGTATCTCTTGGACTTGATGCCCTCTATTCCCCATTAATCTCCTTTAGTAAGTGAATGTTTCTTATCCAAATTTTTGCCACAGCTTCTAAATTGGTTTTCCCTATTTCTATTCATATCACTGTATCCTCCAGAGAGAATTTTCTAAGAGGAAATTAAATTCTGATCCTTCCTATTTTAACAGGTAATCACTTCCATTCTTCAGAACAAAAATGCCAATATTCTTTAGCATAGCATATTATATCTGTTTTTATCTATTACTTACACATTTTAGAAGGTGCAAAGTTTTATGTGTCCTTGCTTTATGCACATTTTGCTACACGCACATCTCTGGGTTTTACTGCTTTATGCTCATCATGTCCCCTTACCACTTACAATGTGTTACGCTCTAGGACATATCTCAAGCATGGCCCCGCACCCAGCCAGGGAGGTTTCCGTTAATGGCTGAGTTGTAGTCCTTTGGGGAAGGAGATGCTTTGTAGCACCTACACCATGCATGACCTTATACAAAACTTATTGGATGGCATGCTTGTACCCCAATGACATTCGAGTAACTCTTCCTCCTCCTTCATTACCATACCATTAGCAACAGACACAGTAATTGACAAAAATAAAGATGTTCAGTTCATGGTTCCTTTCCATAAAATTGCCCAATCAAAGTACAAGTATTAAGAGAAGACTCATATTCTCATCAGCTGATCATAAAAGAAAATATCTAAGAGATCAGAAAAAACAATGTTTGCTTATTCTCATTCTCATGTTGCCAAAAATTTCTACTTTACATTGAGTAATCCACAATATACAGCCCTCAGCTATTGTCATTTTGTCTCGGCTAATCACCAGCTTACTAGAAGATGCTAAATATCTGTTTGTTCTTTATCTTTCAGTAGTCTTATTTCTTCCCTAAACCATGACTTTCATGGAAAGAGTCAATATCCATTATTTTTAAAGCTTATGAGTATAAATTCTAGGTATTATTTTTAGTGGAAAAAGGTTTAACTTGCTCCATGTAACAAATAAAAATTAGCAAACTTAGGAGGCAAGTAAGAAAAGAATCATGTTTCTCTGGATCGGGGAGATCTAGGATCTAGGTGTCGCTGATACCACAGGTACCTGGCCATGTGCGCCTGCACTAATCGCTTAACTTCTTTGAACCCCACAGACATAGCCAAGGAGGCTGAAGATGACATCAGACAAGAAACTACATAACAACACAACTATTGTATTTTCTACATTCCCAGATTTTTTTTTAATATTTCACTTAAGAAAAGTTAATTCCCTTCACAAAAGAAAAGATTGTCATTGTTTGGTTGTCCCTCAATTCTTGCTGAGCTGATATTAAGGATTCAAAAAGCCAAGAGTGTCTATGGGGTGAACGGCAGGCTGAAGGTGAACGGCAGGCTGAAGGTGAACAGCAAGTGTCCACGAAGAAGAGCGAGCCTGTAGCCTCACCTCTTTCACTCAGCCACTGCACTGGGCCCCCCGGGGAAGAGCAGGCACTGCAGCCGCAGAGCCAAGGCCGCTCCCAAAGGAGAACACAGCAGGAAGGAGCCAGCTCTGGGCTGCGAGTCCTCCCCTGAAGTTGTGCCTGAGAGTCAGACTGTGTCTCCTACAATTGTTTCTCTTTAACTGATTATCAACAGTATTTTGATGAGTTAAATTACATTTGGTTGGTTGTTAACTAGTTTAAAATGGAAGACAGGCCAATGTTGTAGTTAGTGAGAATTTAAAAGTCACTTAGTTTCTTGAAAACATGTTCATTATAAATTTTTTCAGATTTTATTCCTGGAGAAATTTTTCAAGAGGTTCACAATCTCATAGCTTTACATTAGGTAGACCCTCATGTAATATTTACAGTTATTCACAGAACCACACACAAAATAACATTTGGCATCAGAAGACAATTTATCAAAACCTATACAAATGACTTTAGAAATCACATTAGTCAAGCAGCAGCACTTTTCTTTCACTGTTATATATACATGTACCAACATCTAAATTAGGATCTAACCCAGAAAATGCAAGTCTTTGAACAGCACTCTCAGATAAAAGTTAATAGTAATAGGTCCTCAATATTCTCATTGTATCTGCAAAACTTTGTAATACACTTAGCAAGATGATTTATAGAGTTTGAAATCATACAGATGTGTAGAAATGATGGCATTTTACTATTCTTCAGTTTCAAAGTAAAAGTATTATATTAAACTGTAGGCTAATGTAACCAATTTAACTTGAAATTTTTAAAGTTCACATTATTCATAAAAAACCATATAAGTTAATAATGGTGATATCCAGTTTCTCATTCAATTATAATTAATTTTTAGGACTAAAACTCAATTCTATTATTTCTCTTCCAATAATTATGTACAAATATGGAAGTCAGAGTGGTAAATTAAAGACAGGTACTATCTCTATTGAAAGGTAGGGTTTAATGCTCCTCTCCTCGGGTCCTGGTGTCTATGCCCTTGCAGGTCCCACAGAAGATGATGAAAGTAACTCCATGACTTTCAGGGTTCAGCCATAAAAGCTTCTGTGACGGTCTCTTGGAATGGATCCTCTCAGGCCGCTCCTTTGCAGAAAGAACCCAGCAGGCACTCGAAGTCATACAGACCACACGCTGCTTCCAGGGACTGCTCAGAAGAACAACAGCATCAAGTACCAGGCGTGAGGAAGAGCCTCTTAGATACCGAGACCGGGAAAATCTTCAAGTGGCTGCACTCCCAGGAAACACCTCACTTTGCCTAAGAAACCCAAGCTACAACTGTCCAGAGCAATCAGTTCTAAATTCTTAATTTACAAAGCTATAAATAAAATAAAGTCTAGTTTTAAGTCACTGAGTTTTGGAATTATTTGTTATAGAAATCACCAGAACATAATAAACAAAGTTTAACTTATTGCAATTGGATTTAATATAAATGGTAACTTATGACATTTGGATAAAAATATATATTGTTAATTTTTAAAATAAACATGAAAAAATTTTTCATTTTGTGATTTACTCTTGTTATATTTAGAATGGCTTTGAAATAGTGTATCACAAGCATATCAGGAAAATGTATTTTAGTATCAAATAACTTACTAAAGAATCTGAAAAACAGATGCATACTATTTTATTTCTGTATTCTTATTTTGGAAATTTGGAAAGTTAGAGCCAGATACCTAGAAACATGGGTAATTTGGTTGAAATTCAATTTTCTGATTCTATTTCCATGCATTCTATAATACACTTCCACCTATCATTAGAATCATCTGATTATTTTACTCTATAATGTAAACAGAAATCAACTGTCAAAAAGAAGTGACATGGAATCTGCTAATTACTTTGAAAACTAGCTAATGCTGAAATTTGAAATTTAAATAAAAATCAAATAATTTTAACTTTAATATATATGTCCATAATAATTGCTAAGGTAAATTTATAAATCTACCTCTTGACTATTGCTTAGAATATCATGTCAAATTTGGTATTAGTTCATCAGAATTTTATTTTAGGCTTCTGGTGTTCTCTCTGGGGGGATTTACATTATAAATTACAAATTGTTTCCTCATTCTTGTAAAATAAAGGCAAAATATTAAAAATGAAGAAAACACAACTCTGTCAGAGCCAACAAGGACAGAATTTTATGAACAATTAAAAGAGAGAAGCAAGAAAACAAGAGCATAGCAGGGGAGGATGCCAAGGCAGAGATTATTACACAGCAATTAATAACAAGTGATACTAGATTTACTACCACTCTGTAAATACTCGGCCTCACTGCAGATCTTGTGTTGACTGGTTTTTTTTTTTATTTTAAAGAGAATAAAAAAAAATAACAAAATAACAATAACATAGACTAAAACAAAACGAAACAAAAACAATAAAAATGACAGAGAGTCAAAACAAACTGATAGGAATCAACAGTGGTTCTAACAGTACATATTGTTATCTTCAACGAAGCTGCTCAGATGCAAGAATGCAAGACTGATTAAGCCATTAAAGAGAATAAAAAAAAATTTAAAAAAAATTAGAAACAACACAGAGCTTCACTAAACAAGATGGTAGGAATTCACCAATGGTTGTTATATTGCATATTATGGTCTTCAAATTAGTTGTTCAGATTACCAGATACTAGCATGCAAAATTGGTACACAAATAGTTTAAGCATTAACTGCTCCTTTCAATAAACCATTAGACATCAGCAGTACAATTATCCCGACTATCCTTCTATATACACATGTATATTTTCTCCTTCCTTCTTTCTTTCCCTCCTTTCCCTCATCCCAGTTTTCCTTCCTTTGAGCAATGTTGATTTAGTTTTAAAATTACTTGTCTCCAATGCCTGAGTAGATAGTGAAATAAAAGCAGTGAAGGCAAAAAATCATTCATGTTCTTCAGATGTTGAGAACTAGGTCAATAAAAATACTCCTTCAGTTCTTCCCTATAGTATTTTGTTTCATTACCCATTTCAGCATTAATAATTGCTGCATAATGTTGTTAAATTTTCCATCTATAAACATTCAGTGGAAAAGGTTATAGATCTGTCTTTGCATGCTCATTGAAAAGAACATTCCATTGATTTATTCTAAGAGCTCTCATTTCTTTGAATATTGTTTTCACGGAACTGTGACAGTAATAAGGCTTATTATTTTCTAATGTTTCTAAAGAGTATATTACAGACTGAGCAGCCCTAACCTGAAAATCTGCAGTGCTGCATAATCCGAAACTTTCCGATGCCAGGAGTGGAAAATTCCACGCCTGCCCTGCTATGAAAGAGTACAGTTGAAACTCAGGTGCAATAAAAACTATAGAGAAATGCTGTCAGACTATGGGCAGAGGTTTCATGAAATGTAAGTGTCATGCTTAAACCAGGATCCCACACACAAGACATCCTATATTTACATGTAAATATTCCAAAATCTGAAAACATTTAAAATCAAAAACATTGCTCATCCCAAGCATTTCAATAAGGGAAATTAAACCTACTCTATACAGCATTTACTACCAACAAAATTCACTGCGTGCTCAAGGAATTATTGTTTTCTTTTTAAATAACAATTATATTACCAAATAAAACCATGTGTATATATTTAATCTTTTATGATTAAAACAAATGAATGATTCTTAAATATTACATTTACACTGATATTCATAAAAGATGTCTGTGAAGCTTATGTATAAAACAGAAAATATAATGCAAGTTTAAATATATAATAAAATGGCGTATTTAAATTTAGTTTTGAAATTGTTAGTTTCTCAAGGCAAGGTTATGAATGAACAGATGTTCAAAGTAAGCATCTTAGAAACACATTTTTATCAGATAAATTGAATCAAGAGACGTAGCATGGTCCTTTGACACAGCAGTGTATCAACTGGATTTTCAAAGAAGGCAGCTGGGATGCCAGCATAGTCTTGTCATCTTCAAACGGTCCTCTTAGGAAATCTTAAGAATTCATATCGATTTCCATTCTTGAAAAGATAACATAACACCTGATGTTTGCATTTATAATTTACAAAACATTTGACACTCAAAATCTCATTTTAGCTATAAGAATCTTCCTTGACTGGCTACTTAACAAAATGGCAGTTTCCTGGGATAAGGATGCTTTTAGGTACAAAAATGAAGAGAAAACAATTATAGCAGAGACTAAATAAAGGACCAAGTACTTGAAATTGTTTTCATCAACTTCTCAGCAAAATTGATTTTAATCTTATGTTTTGGGGAGAATGGGTAAAAGCATTAGGCTATACTGCAAATTTTGCTTAAGTGTAAAACTAGTTACATGAGATGGCAGGTTTACTGGTTCCCAGCCGGCAGCATCCTCTTTGGCACATATTCTTCCACAGACAAGAGGAAGAAAGTTGTACACATCCTGAATAATACGGTCCATCTACCCAATGTTTTCTTTTTTTTTTTTTTTTTTTTTTTTTTCCGGTACCAGGAACCGAACTCACAACCTTGCGCATGCCAGGCAGGTGCTTTTGCTGCTGAGCGCTGAGCTAAATCCCCAGCCCTACCCAATGTTTTCTAATTATAAGAAAGCAAATTATAAGAAAGTAAAATTATAAGAATTTTAAACTAACTCATGATCTTTATATAAAAATATAGTAGTATCTTTCACTGTTCTGTTCATTACACCCAACACTTTCATGAAAATTTAAATTTAAAAGTAAATTTTGATATTGTGTTTCAAAGCTATCTTAATATTTTGCAGGTGGATGGATGAGAAGTAAGTTTTCAAGCATCAGAGAGCAAGTTACTAGGCATAACTAATCAAAATTGTTTTGGAATTGACCACTGATATAAATGTTTTTATAAATTCATCAACGATTAGTTTTTTAACAAAGACAGTTAATATGTGATAAACATTTAATTTGCACAATCCCACTGTAATCACTTGATAAGAATTCTTGGGGATGAAATGTCCGTAAGAGTACTGGGATTCTGATACCTGTGGGGTTTTTTTTATTGCCCTCTGAGAAGACAAAATTGCCATATTACATATACATT
The DNA here is from genome assembly GCF_000276665.1 of Chinchilla lanigera. Lineage (NCBI taxonomy): Eukaryota > Metazoa > Chordata > Mammalia > Rodentia > Chinchillidae > Chinchilla > Chinchilla lanigera. The sequence goes on along the minus strand of NW_004955405.1, from coordinate 1,824,342 downwards.
AAGTCAGGTAACTGTTTATATGTCCATTCCCACAATGTAGATAGACTGTTCAAGAAAAACAAACAAACAAAAAAAACAAATAAAAATGAGGTTGTTAAAAGACCCTGTAGAAAGCTCCTTTCTGTCATGAAGTATGCTCACTTTCATTTCATACTTTTAGGAATAAGGGAAATTTTATCCCTCTGCATTCTGAATGTACTAAGTGTTTGAATATATAATGGTCACTGGAAAGGAAAAAAGTAATTTTAAAATATTGAACATATACCTATTCCCCCATAGAGGTATAAAGGAGAGCTGCTTTCAGTTTTCTACATTTTAAATGCTATGTTGACCTAGTTTTGAGGCCTTCCCTGGAAGCCAACTGGATTCCATTCTGGAGCAACAGATAATGTCCATATTCAAATGCTGTTCCTATCAGACGTTCAGAGGCATCAACTTCCCCTTCATGCCATAGGCCAAGTCCAGGCAACCAAGAACAGTCCTTATATCCAGAGATTGAAAATTATTCTAATTAGACAACCCACAGGTTGCCAGGGAAACCTGCTCCCCATGTCTGTTATGGACTATTACTACATCTATTATGGACTGCTGCTCTTTCAAAGGGGCAAACTCTTGCATGGCCCTGAAGGGTGGCCTCTGTTTCTTTGGCGCCATAAGTATTAAATGCTGCTGTCTTTCATCTAAGGACGTCATGTGTCAATGTGTTGAGTTCCACCACCAAAAGAAACTTTATCTCTCTCAGAACACTGTGCAAGCAGGAGCTTGGCTATAGGTAATGGGCACCCTTCTGCCCTCCTTCTGAAACAAGGGAATGGATTATGGACTGACCATCATGTGGCTCTTGGACTTTTATTCTACCTTCTAGCCTTCAGACCTCAGGGAAGATGGTGTGCACTGGGCTCAGCTTGGGAATATACAGTATATGCCTTTTTGTTTAGATATTTAAAAGGAAGCATCATGACCCCCTGCTTTTATCTGATAATACAGGAGCACAATACCCAGAGAGGAGACAAATCCCTAATGCTGGCAGATCCTAAAGTATGGGCAGATCCTATTTTATGGGATACTGAGTTGTGACACTGATGAAGACTACAGAAAGAAGTTATGGTTTGTAAAATCTTTCCAGGATTCCGGAAGAATTACAGAACTTCAAAGATGGAAAAAAGCAGAAGGCTCAATATTGCTATGTACAAGAATTACAGACAATATCTCTCAATTTAAGTGTGGTATGAGACAACCTGGGAGGTCAGGAAACTAAACTGCATAAAAGCGATGAACATTAGCTGAAGCTACACATTATAGCTACAAAACATTAACCAGTATTATATGGTAAGCAAAGAAGTCAAGGTTGTGCTTTGTTCTGTTTTAGAGGCACTAATGGATAGCAATGGCAAACAGTAGTATTTTCACATACTCATTATCTGTATCACTGTGAAGCAGGAGACTTTTAAGATGGCATATAAATGAATCTGGGAAAGGGAGATTTTTTCAACAGATGAAGTATACATACTTTGAACAACTGCTTATGTAATGAATTCCTTCACATGTGGTCATTTGTAATTTCCAATACAAAACAGTTGGGGGCTTAAGGACCCTATAAATTTAAAGTCACTGAGAAATCTTACATGATAATTGAAATGCAAGATATCCTGAAATTGTCACAGAAAACCTATATATCTAGCACATATTTTACATATTACCTCTTCACCTTCGCACTCTGGACAGAAAATAATTTATATTTGAATCTATGTCATGCCACAGTTGAGCTATATGGCTGAATAAATCCTTTTCTTCTAATATAATTTATAACTCACTGAAAGTCTACAATAATAATACTTGCATTTAGTATCAGTGAATAACACCCACAACACCTCTGCCAAGAAGTTCTTAGTAACTGCAGTTTTCTATGTTTTAACAACTTTCTTATAGTATAGAACTAAAAATAATTATTACTAAAATTAACACAAATGTGTATTGTCCCAAACTAGTACACTTCAACTGTGGTCCATACTAATTTTCTGATCTTCACTTTTCATCATTAAAATCAGAATCATTCAAGAATATGTAAGGAGGACATCCTTTAGCACACTGCAGCAGGTATTTGTCTTCCCCATGGTCAGAACCTGTGAAAAAGTCGAGACAGCAGTCCATTTTTATATTACACTATAATTACAGATGACCCTAAAATAGCAAGATTATTTGAGCAAGCCTTATCTAGTCTCATGAACCCTGAAACTCAGAGGCGCTTCCCCGGCGGAGAGGAAGACAGAGCTGTGTGAAGCCTGAGCAGGAACTGACTCAACATTGCGGCTTCAAAGGAGTCAAACCAGAGGGAAGAGGGATGGCATCAAGAAATGAAAGAGGGTGGCCTCCCACTAATGCTCAGAGATGACACAAGAACTTGGACTCTGCAACCCCACAGACTGACTTCTTCCAGCCACAGAATGTGTCTTCAAGACACCTCGAGGAGCACAAGTTCACTGAGGTCAGTCAACACTCAATCTCAGCCTTGTGTGACTGACAAAAACACAGTTTTTTAAGTCATCAAGTACAGGTAATTTGCCTCACAGTACTAGCAAACAAACATACATGTACCAAGGGAGAAGAGTTGGAGAAAGCATTATTGAGAAGAAAATATCTAGTTAGACGCTCAAGGTTTAGAAGGAATTAGCACATCATAGAAAAGGAAGCGCTTTCCAGGATAAAGGCAGAGCAGTGGTGGTGAACCTATAACGTGTGTTACTGTATTTTCCTTCAAAGACAAAAGATGTTCATGTGTGAGTTGTTCTTCCTAAACTAACTCCTCAGTACCGAGGGTTAGTGCTGTGCAGGCAGTTTGCAGTGAATGAGTGGGCTTGTTTGGGGCTGCGTTTTGGGCCCCCCGTCTCTCAAAGGTTCCCCTTCACTGAGCGAGAGCACGTCCAAACTGGAAGCAAGAATTTGGGCATAACTTCATTTTAATATAACAATGTAGAGAGGTCTGTACTGTCAAGGACAGACAGAAGGAGCCAAACCAAAGGCAGTTAACACAGCTGAAGAGAGGAGGAGTCACATGGACAGACTCAAAGAAGATCAACAGAACACAGTGATTGGGAGAAGGGGCGGGACATACACCCTGATACGTAAAAATCAATTTGAAAAAAGAGACTCAGATCAAAGAAAAACTTATGCATAGGAGTTAAGAGGGAAAGAGGTCCAGCAGGGCCTCCGCTCTCCTCCATGGTGGGACAGCCATTCTGAGAACTTCCCAAGTAGCTGGTGGGATCCAAGAACCAGGCCGGCTCTAGCCACACAGCACAGACTGGGACATTAGGGCCTCTTTGTCTCATCAGTCCGTCTCCAGACAGTGGAGGCGACAGCCTGGCAAGGTTTTCACAGGCACACACCGGGCAGAATCCTGAGGCATGGGAGAGGTTCCTTCCGTACTCATCTAATCTCAGATTCTGACAGGATAAACAAGGGATCACAGCCCATCAGGAGTCCTCAATATTGGCCCCCCAGGCACAGCCAAGTCACCATTCCAGCCTGTAGTTTATTCCAGGCCACCCACGACATTGACCCAGCACAAAGAGCTAACACTGTTCCGGTTTGAGTCCATACTCAGCACCCCAGGCTCACTTGAGTCTACACCCATCACCCACTGCCCCATTCCAGTCCGAGACCTGCCAGAGACTCCCTAAGACATCCAGCACCAGTTCCCAGGCCACCTGGGTTTCTCCTTGGGACACGTGTGAGTCTCCGCCTGGTACACCTGAGTGCCCAGGAAACTGCCTGGACTCTGGGTGCACTGAGTCTCCATCCTGCATTCTGCCAGAGCCCCTGCCATGAGGCCCACTGTCCATGCCTGGCACAGTAGGCCAGGCTGCTGTCTGGTGAGCAGCAAGGGTTAAGTGCCTGCATGTTTCGCCCAGTACTCCGGATGCCCATGAGACACCACCCAGGCCCTGTTCCTTCATTAGACCTGCTGGAATCTCTTTAAGTTAGTCTTGGGCAGACCTGGAACTCCTCTGGGCATCTTCCCAGGGTGACAGGGCCCTGCCTGATTTCTGGATCCGGCCCCACAGACCCCCAAATGGGCCAAGGCCCCATGTGTTCCTTGGTCCTGTACCCCAGGTTGAATAGCTGCCATGAACATGGGCTATGGAGAGAGGCCCTTTAAACTGAGTAAGATCCCTACAAACTCAGCCTATAAAGAGGAACAAGGAGGAATGTGACCTGTGAGATTAAAGACTACTTGCTCTGGAGGGAAACACTTCGGAAACACCCAGAAACTTTTTTTCATCTCCATTCATTTAACCTCTTTGGGTTTTATTTTATTTTTTGTTTCTTTGTTCATTTTTCTTCTGCTCTTCTATTGTTATGTTTTTGATTTATTTTTTGTTTTTTTGTTTTTTGTTTTTATTTATTTTTTCTTACGGTGGAGATTGGCTTTTTACCACCCATTATCTTGTCTCTCTCATTTAAATAATTACTTTAAACAATTAATTTGTTTTACTTGTTTGAATAAGACTCCTTTTATTCCCTCTCTCTTTTTTCTCACTTTCTTTTTTTTCAAATTGTTCCCTTCGTGTTTTCTTTTTGTTCATTTTCCCTACATGAGCAGTGATCACTTGTTTATCCTCTCAGAACCTGAGATAAAATCCCCATAATATCCCAAGTCTATCCCATTAGGCTACACTCTGCCAGCTGCTGGACCTCACAGCTGTGACAACAAATGGGTCACAGATGAAATTAAAAAGTTAGAAAATTTCCACAGTTAAATGATGATGCCAATATGACATACCGGAACTTATGGGACACAATGGAAGCAGTCCTGTGAGGGAAGTTTATGGTGATAAATTTCCACATCAGAAAAACAGAGCCAGCTCTCATAAATAACCTACACTTGAATCTCAAGGTTCTAGAAACAAAAGAATAAATTAAACTCAAAGCTTGTTTGAGGAAGGAAATTATAAAAATCAGAATAGAAATTAATGCAATTTAGACTAAAAAGCAATCCAAAGAATCAATGAATTAAAGAAATGGTTCTTTGAAAGATTTAATAAAATAGATAAACACATAGACAACCTTATCAAAACAAGGGGTAAAAAGACCTAAATTCATGCAATTAGGAATGAAAAGTGCAAAATTACAACAGATCCTGCCAAAATCCACAAAATCATTGGTACCTACTTTGAAAACCTGTGCTCTACCAAGATGGACAATTGAGAAGAAATGGATGAATTCCTAGATACACAAAAATTACCAAAGCTGAACCAAGAAGATATAAAAATTGTAAGTAATCCAAAATCAGTAAATGCAAAGGAAGAAGTAATAAAATCTAACAACCAAAAACAAAAGCCCAGGTGCTGATGTATTCACTGCTAAATTCTACAAGAACTTTAGAGAAGGTGTACTCTTCAAACTCTTTAGTGCAATAAAAAGGGAAGCAATACTACCAAAATCATTCCTGGAAGCAAGCATTACCCTGATACCAAGCTCAGAGAAAGACCCAACCAAATAGAGAACTACAGGCTAGTCATTTTAATGAACAGATAGAAAAATGCTCAATAAGGTATTGGAAACAGAATGCAGCAAATCATCAAAAAAGATCATACAGCATTATTAAGTAGGATTCACCCCAGAGATGCAAAATGGTTCAACATATGCAAATCAATAAATGTAATACAGTACATTAACAAGACCAAGGACAAAAACCACTTGATCATCTCAACAGATGCAGAAAATGTATGTGACAAAGTCCACCACCATCATGATAAAAACCCTACCGCCAACTGGAATAGAAGGTCTTTTTCTTAATCTGATAGAAGCCATATATAACCAATGATCAACATCATACTAAACAGACAAAACTGAAAGCTTTCACTCTAGAGCTTTCACTCCAAAGACAAGGATGTTCACCATCTCCCCTTCTGTTCAATATAGTTCTGGAAATGTTAGCCAGGGGAATAGGCAAGGGAGAGAAATAAAAGGAATATGGATAGGAAATGGAGAAGTTAATGGTTAGGAAAGAAGAAGTTAAAATACCATTATTTGCTGATGGCATGATACTCTAGGTAGGAGGCCTAAAACACTCCACCAAAATACCCTTAGAATAACCAAATTCAGTACAGCAGCAGGATATAAAGTCAACACTCAAAAAACAATAGCATTCCTGCACACCAATAAAAACTCAGTGAGAGAGAAATTAGGGGAGCAAAAACTTTCACAATAAAATCACGAAAAATGAAGCACTTAGGAATGAATCTAATAAAGGCAGTGGAAGACCTAGACACTGAAAACTATAGGAAAAAGGACCAAATAGGGTATCAGAAAATAAAGCTATCCCCTTATCTTGGCAGGCAGAACCAACAGAGTGAAAATAGCCATACTTCCAAAACTGTCATAAAAATTTAATGCAATTCAAATCAAAATACCAACAGTATTCCTCATAGAATACAGAAAACAATCCTAAAATTCATATGGAACCAGGAGAGACATACTATATCAAAAGCAATTCTGGGCAGCAAGGATAAGGTGGGGGGGGAACACAATCCCTGATTTGAAGTTATACTACCTTTTATGGGGAAAACAAAAAACACAGCACTATACTGGCAAAAACAAACAATCAAATAAAAAACACATAAGAAAACCTCCAACAAAGAAGCAAACAAAACAGACCCAAGGAACATAAAAGAGACTCAAAGATTAATGAAATAGGATAGAAGATGCAGAAACAACTCCAAAGACACTCAGCTATCTTATCTTTGACAAAGGGGCCAAACATCTTCACTGGAAGAAAGACAGTCTCTTTAATAAATGGTGCTGAGAAAACTGGCTTTCCACATGTTGAAGATTAAAACAAGACCCATATCTCTCACTGTGCACTAAACTAAAATCAAAATGGATCAAAGACATAAATATTAAAACTGAAACACTTAATCTGCTGGGAGATAGAATAGGTAGAACTTTTGAAAACATAGGTGTAGGCAAAGCCTTATCAACAAAACCCTCATTGCAAAGGAAATATTACAAAGAATCAATAACTGAAATCAAATTAAAAAGCTTTTTCACAGCATAAGAAACCACCAACAGAGTGAAGAGACAACCCATACCCATAGAATGAGAAAATAAATTTTACCAGCTCTTCCTCAGACAAAGGTGCTGATATCTAGAAAATACAAAGAACTAAAAAAAAAAAAAAAAAAAAAAAAAAAA